>NW_004443939.1:374295-375673 GCF_000243295.1 Trichechus manatus latirostris
TGACATGTTGTGGGGTTGTTAACCAATGTCATAAAACAATATGTGTACTACTGTTTCATGAGAAACTATTTGTTCTGTAAGCCTTCACCTGAAGTACAAGAAAGAAAAAAAAAGAATTACCTTACTGGAGTCATAGGACACCCAAATTATGCAGGACTTCAAGCATCCATATATCAGCAAAAATCACCCTTAAATCTCTGGGTTAAACAAGCCCAGCTAAATCTTAATCCTTTTTCTAGTTTTTGGGTTCAGCAGTTAAGCTTTGATATTTATTGTCGGGAAATTGATGGGTTTTATAGGAAAAAATGCTTAGTTGTTTGTGTTATCTGTCAGTGCTGGAGAAGTGATAAGGACAAGCTCACGTTATTCAGTGTCAGCCATGTATCAGGCAACATGCTTCTGCTCTTTTGTTTAATAATTACAACAAGCCTATAAGGTAAATACTACTATTTCAATGTTTACAGATAAGAAACCCGAGACTCAGACTTGTCCAAGGTCACCCAGTTAGTAGGTGGTAATTCTGGAATTCAAACTGAAGCCCATCAGATCCCAACGTCCAATATCTTTTCACTACATGATGCTTGAGTGATTAAAAAGAATTGTTCTTTTTAAACTAGTTTCTCTAGCCTAGTGTTTTCCAAACTCTGAGGTCATAAAATCAGTTTTATGGATTGCTTAAGGAGCCCTGGTGGTGCAGTGGTTAAGAGCTCGACTGCTAACCGAAAGGTCGGCAGTTCAAATCCACCAGCTGCTCCTTAGAAACCCTATACGGCAGTTCTACTCTGTCCTATAGAGTCGCTTTGAGTTGAAATCGACTCAACAGCAACAGGTTTGGTTTTTGGTTTATTGGCATTAAAAAGAATAGAGTAAAAATAGCAAAGTGCATTCCATATAGAAAGGACAAGTATTGTTTTGTGGAACTTTTGTTTCAGCTCTATAGAGGAATGTGTGACCTGGCTTACCTTGTAAAGTGTATTTTATCATGCATTATAGTCAAGAGTTCTCTAACCCGTTCTTTCTCTTGTGTTCTGGTCTGCACAAGGTCCATAGATACTGCATATGGTTTACACTCTACTGTTAATCTAAAGGTTGATGGTGTGAACTCACCCAGTGATGCTATGGAAGATAGCCTGGCAATCTTAAAGATTACAGCCAAGAAAGCCCTATGGAGCAGTTCTACTGCATAACACATGGGGTTGCCATGAGTTGGAATTGACTCGACTGTAACTAACAACTGGTTCGAACACTAGATATCCTGTAGACTCCTCAGTTTTACACATTCAGAACTGATCTTCCCCCATTCCTTTGCAACCCTGCTCCCCTTCCTGTGTTCTGTGCCCCACATGATCTGTGATGTCACAGTTATCCTTAACAACTG
>NW_004443939.1:375773-376948 GCF_000243295.1 Trichechus manatus latirostris
GGAATTGACTCGACTGTAACTAACAACTGGTTCGAACACTAGATATCCTGTAGACTCCTCAGTTTTACACATTCAGAACTGATCTTCCCCCATTCCTTTGCAACCCTGCTCCCCTTCCTGTGTTCTGTGCCCCACATGATCTGTGATGTCACAGTTATCCTTAACAACTGCCTTTTTCTTAACTATCATATCTAATCTGCTTTTTAGTGCTATCAAGTTTACTGCAGAAATAAATCCTGAAAAATTATCCCTTCCACTCCATTCCCCCTGCTGCTGACTGTGGAGGCAAGGATACAGCCTAATCCAAACCCATTACCCCGTGCAACTGGACGACTGCGGCACCTCCTTTGTCTTTCCCTCTGTAATCCATCTTTTTCCGTGCTGCCAGAGTTCATTCTTTAGATTGTTCACTTGCTGTGGAAGAATTAACTCATTCACCCCCCATTTAGTATTTATTGAACAAATAGATAGCACATTTGAGCATAGTATTCCCATTTGAAACCTTTCCATAGATCTTATTTAGAGCACAGATCTTTATAGAAAGATGTCCCTTGGTGGCGCAAACTGTTAAGCATTGGACTACTAGCTGAAAAGCTGGCAGTTTGAACCCATCCAGAGGTGCCTTGGAAGACAGGCCTGGTGATCTGTACCTGGAAGGTCATGGCCTTGAAACCCTGTGGAGCAGTTCTGCTCTGCACACATGGGGTTGCCATGAGTCAGACAGCAACTAACATCAATATGTTTCTCAGGAGGTGCTCAAAGCAATGTTTTGGGATGTAGGAAGAAAGTATCACAAGTTCTCATATTTAGCCTATTGGTAGAGAAACGTTATTGTCGTTAGGTGCCATCACATCGGTTCTGACTCACAGTGACCCTATGCATCACAGAACGAAACACTGCTGGGTCCTGCGCCATGTTCACAAACGTTGTTATGCTTGAGCCCACTGTTGCAGCCACTGTGTCAATCCATCTCATTGAGAGTCTTTCTCCTTTTCACTGACCCTGTACTTTACCAAGCATGATGTCCTTCTCCAGGGACTGATCCCTCCGGACAACATGTCCAAAGTATGTAAGATGTAATTTCACAATCCTTCCTTCTAAGGAGCATTCTGGTTGTACTTCTTCCAAGACATTAGTAGAGAAATACATGTATATAATTTATAAATACATAAACA
>NW_004443939.1:377847-379661 GCF_000243295.1 Trichechus manatus latirostris
GGTAATGTTTCAAAGAATTTTTTAATGTAGTGGGGCATAAAATGGAGACTAAAAGAGTATAACAAATGCTAGCTGCAGTTATCACGTAGAGCAGAATTTGTTGTTGTTGTTAGCTGCTGTTGAGTCGACTCTGCTTCATGGAGACCTTATGAACAACAGAGCAAAACATTGCTCTTCCTCACAACTGGCAGCATGTTCGAGTCCATCGTGCGGGTATTATGCCAATCCATGCTGGCCCTCTACTTCACTAAAATGATGTCCTCCTCCAGTGATTGACCCCTCCTAATGATGTGTCCAAAGTAAGCAAGTTGGACAATGTTCTCTTGTGACCCATAAGGTTTCATTGGCTGAGTTTTGAAAGTAGTTCACCAGGCCTTTCTTCCCAGTCTGTCTTAGTCTGGAAGCTCCACTGAAACCTGTCTACCATGGGTGACCCTGCTGGTATTTGAAATACTGGTGACACAGCTTCGAGCATCGTAGCCACATACAAGCCACCACAGTACGGCAAACTGACAGAGAAGTGGTGGACAGTAGAATTAGACATGATTGTATTTTCTTTAAGGAACCCTGGTGGCACAGTGGTTAAAGTGCTCAGCTGCTAACTGAAATGTTGGTACTTTGAACCCACCAGCTGCTCTGCAGGAGAAAGATGTGGCAGTCTGCTTCCATAAACACTACAGCTTTGGAAACATTACGGCAGTTCTACTCTGTCTTATAAGATTGCTATGACTTGGGATTGACTCGACAGCAACAGGCTTTTAAAAATATTTTCTTTATACATTCTGATCTTCAGATTTTTATGGTCCTCATGTATGACACATTTCATTGATAAAGAGACTCTATTATGTACTTATCAAGTATAAACAATAAGAAAACAAAACTCAAGTACACACCACTCAGCTTGAGAAAAAAATGGTTTTCAATGTTTTTGAAGACCACTCCTTAATTGGATCCCTCTCTTTTCTGCCAAGTCTGACGAGTATTCAGTTACCCAAGATTTGTGTTTATCCTTATGTTACTTTTCATTATAGCTCTATTATATTTGTATGTTCCCTTAATAATAGATTGTGAAGATTTGTATGTTTTGGACTTTACAATAAAGGTGTCATACTGTGTGTATTAACCTGCAACTTGCTTTCTTCCCTCTTATTATGTTTTTGTGTTCCTTCCATCTTCTTGTGATGCTTCCTGTGTCGTTCAATATTTTCCCCATAGAATCCTTCAATATTGCAACTTGAAGTTTGAATTTTGTCTTCAGTTCTTTCAAACTGACAAATGTCCAGCATGTTCTTCTCTTTTGGTTTTCTATCTCCAGGTCTTTGCACATTTCATTATAATAAGTTACTTTGTCTTCTGGAGACATCCTTTGAAATTAGCCCTTTTACTTCATCAATTCTTCTGTTCCTTTTAGCTACTCTACATTCAGGAGTAAGTTTCAGAGTCTCTTCTGACATTCATTTTGGTCTTTTCTTTCTTTCGTGTCTTTTTAATGACCTTTTGCTTTCTTTATGTGTGATGTCCTTGATGTCATCCCACAACTTGTCTGGTCTTCGGTCATTGGTGTTCAATGCATCAGATCTATTCTTGAAGGGGTCTCTAAATGCACGTGGGATATACTCAAGAGACACAGAGTCACTGTACCTAAAAAATTTGGTTGATGTTCAACCATTTTAGGAGGTAACATACGATCAAGAACCAATGGTACTGAAGGAAGAAGTCTAAGCTGCACTGAAGACATCAGTGAAAACAAGACTCTAGGAATTGACAGAATATCAACTGAGAGATTTCAACAAATAGAGGCAGCACTGGAGGTG
>NW_004443939.1:380554-382702 GCF_000243295.1 Trichechus manatus latirostris
TCACCTCATATGCATGTGAAAGCTGGACAATGAATAAGGAAGACCAAAGAAGAATTGACTCCTTTGAATTGTGTTGGCGAAGAATATTGAATATGCCGTGGACTGCCAGAGGAACGAACAAATCTGTCTTGGAAGGAGCCAGAATGCTTCTTAGAAGCAAGGATGGCAAGACTTTGTCTCATGTACTTTGGACAGGTTATCAGGAGAGACCAGTTCCTGGAGAAAGACATCATGCTTGGTAAAGTAGAGGTTAGCAAAAAAGAGGAAGATCCTCAATGAGATGGATTGACACAGTGGCTACAACAGTGGGCTCAAGCATAAGAAGGATTGTGAGGATGGTGCAGGACCGGGCAATGTTTTGTTCTGTTGTACTTAAGGTCACTATGAGTTGGAACTGACTTAACAGCACCTAACAACAACAACATTATGCTTCTGAGACTTATGCACATGAATGCAGAAAGCTATAATCCATTCATTTTCAGTGCTGCATGGCGTTCTATGGTATGAATTCCTACTCTAATTTATTTATCCATTTTTAAAAAAATTGATAAGTATGTGGGCTGTTTGTAGTTACTTTTCTACTATAAACAACATTGTCGAGAACATTTTTGTGAATATCTTCTGCTGCACTTATACAAGAGTTCCTCTAGGCAAGAATTCCCTAGGAGGGGAATTGCTGGATCGTTGGCTCTGTGCATCTCCATCGTGCAAAGATAATGCCAACTTGTCTTCCAGTGTGGTTATACCAATTTACACTGCCACCACCAGAGAATACAAAGTTCCATTACTTCACATCTAGCCAATATTTGAGATTGTCTTGCTTTTAATTTTTGCCAATGAAAGTAAAAATAGTATGAAATTGTGGTTTTATTTTGCATGTTTTTGTTTATCAATGAGTTTGAGATATTAAAAAAAATGCTTTTTAGACCATTTGTGTTCCTCTGTTTACTTTTATGCAATGTGTTCGTTCGTGTCTTTTGACTATTTTTCTATTAAGTACTTATTTCTTTTTTAGTTAGAAGGGGACTCTTTAAAGTATTTGGATACTAACCCTTTGTTATTTATAGGGTAAACATTCTCTGTTGGTTTATGGATTGTCTTTTCACTTTTTAATGAATTCCTTTGGCAAACAGAAGTTTTTATTTTTAGTGTTGTCAAATTTATCAATATTTTCTTTTGTCGTTAGTGCTTTCTGACTTGTTATAGAACCCTTCCCTATACCAAGATAATTAAAACTTTCTTTTATATTCTCCTTTAAATTTTTTAAAGCTTTACTTTTTACATTTAAGTATTTAATCCACCTGAAAGAGATTGTTATGTATGGTGTGAGGTAGTAAAAATTTCATATTTTCCCTATATTCTTAGCACCATTTATTAGATAGGCCATCTTTTCCCCATATCTGCAGTGGTACTTCTGCCATGAACCAAGTTTTCATACATTTAGTATGGTATCTGGACTCTTTATTCTGTCGTATTGGTCTGTTTGTCTATCCTTTTGCCATGACTTCAATGACTTAATACTATAACTTGATAAGCTCTCGGGTAGGGCAAGAATTCATACAAGATAGAAATCTTTTTAAGTCACAAAAAACTTGTTGGAATTTTGGATAGAATAATTTAACTCTATAGATTACTTTGGGGAGAATGACATGCTTATGATTTTTGAGTCTTCCCATCCATTAATATAGTAAAAATTTACATTTATTTGTTTTTTTTTTCTAATGCAGTTCCAAATAGGTTTAGAATTTTCTCCATAGGAATCTTGTACATTGTTTATTAGCTATATTCCTAAATTACATACATATATGTGTATATATGTGCGCACACACACACACACACACACACACACACACACACACACATATTCCTATTGGATAAATGCTATCTTTTAAAAAGTTACTTCAATATAAATGTGCAATTTGCTTTTGGATATTGATGTTATAACCAGTCATCTTCTTGACTCTTATTAACGATAATGGTTTGCAATTTTTTCTAGTTTTCCATGTAGACAAATATAAGATCTGTGAGTAATAGTAGGTTGGTTTCTACATTTCCTCTTGTTATCCTTGTTATTTATTTTTCTTGAGTTACTATGTTGGCCAGGAACTTCAGTACAACATTTAACAGGCTACCATTGTCTTGTTCCTT
>NW_004443939.1:383499-384632 GCF_000243295.1 Trichechus manatus latirostris
ATGCATAATTTCTAATGCCCAACAATGATTCAGAAGAATCTTTGGATGCTGAACGTGTAGAAGACCTCAACTCACTTTGATTGCAATACAAAAGAAGAAAGTGGTCTATAGGGGTGAGGACAGATATATTCTATTGTGGGTAGATTAATTTTTATATGGGCTTATTTAATGTAAAATATCTTTCCTTTTAATCCCCCCGTGAAAAGGTGCAAGTAGTTGTGTTCTAGACAATCAGTGAACTCTAATCAAGCAAATATGGTCTTGTTATTCATTAAAATGCCATGTTTTTTTCTCATCTCTATACTTTTGAGTATGCAGTTCCCTTTCCTTCTCCATTGTCTGGTGGACTCCTACTCATTGTTAGTACCTGGTTCAAACCTAGCCTTTTCTCTGATGACTTTCCAAATGCTCTCCATGTACCCATAAAATCCACCTTATCAACAAGGATAAAAAACCTTTGCACAGAAATATCCCTTCTGAGTTTTTGAGTTGCTCTTCCCACTAGGAGGTGAGCTCCTTGAGAAGGGCCCATGTCCTAATCACTTCCGTGTACCTTGTGGATAGTGCCATGTCTTACCCATAACAGGCAATTACTTTTTAATGATGTTTATTGAAAAAATAATCCATGCTTATGGTCGTCTCCCACTTCCTCGGTTCTTTCATAACTGTCTGTAATCACAGAATCATGTCAGAAATAAAACCGAGTGTAAAATCTAGTTGTTGTTAGGTGCTGTTGAGTTGGTTCTGACTTATAGAGACAACAGAACAAAACACTGCCCAGTCTTGCACCATCCTCACAATCATTGGCGGTGTTCGTACTCATTGTTGCAGCCACTGTGTCAATCCATCTTGTTGAAGATCTTCCTCTTTTTCACTGACCCTATACTCTACCAAGAATGATGTCCTTCTCCAGGGACTGCTCCCTCCTGATAATGTGTCGAAAGTAAGCGAGATGAAGTCTCTCCATGCTCCCTTCTAAGGAACATTCTGGCTGTACTTCTTCCAAGAATCTTTGCAGATCATTTATCTTCCTCCTTTTAAGTACTTTATTATCTGGCTATTCAAATTGGTAGCTGGGCCCTTCGGGAGCAAGGGAGAATGAAGAGAACAGGATACAAGGAAAAGATTAGTCC
>NW_004443939.1:385432-389341 GCF_000243295.1 Trichechus manatus latirostris
GGTGAGGGAGAGGTAGTGGCAGACTTTTATATCTCTCTTGTTTTCATTCTGAGCAAAGTCTTGCCTTATTCTTGTCTGGTTTGATGCTGTTGCATTTGATCCCTGTTGGCCTCCAGTAACCAGACCTGCAGTGTAACCTTACACCTAATTAGACAATAATGCAGCAATCCATGGCCCTGGCCATTTGAGGGATGATTTATTTTTCTTTGCTGTACTCAGGAAAGTAGAGATTGCAGAGTTGTTTGAAAGGTCACGCTGATCCTTCTCCTGCCCCCAGTCTTGTCCTCCTCCCACCCCTTTGCCTTCTTTGGCCCAATGGACAGTCACTTTTATCTGGAAGCCCTGCAGCAGATCCAGGTGGATGGAAGATGGTCTCCTGATGTAGCATTCTGAGGGAGGGAGGACTACATCTCTGTTCTCTTTTAACATGGGCCCAATTGCATCACTTTACTTAAAATCAACAGATGGCTGCACAAACTCTTTAGCTTGAATAGTCACCCCCTCAAGATCTTGCTCCTGCCTTTTTGTCTAACCTCACCTCTTGGCCTGCAAATACATGGGAGAAATGCCATGGAAAAATGTGTTCCTCAAACATACCACTCCAAGTTTTTCTCCTTCGAACTTAGTGTTCTTCTGTATGGAATGCTTTCTTTCTGAATCTCCCTCCTCACCCCTGTCCCCATCTCCACCACTCTCCTTCAACTCAGACTGGCTCTTCAAAATTCTACTTGTGTCTCCTCCTCTTGGAAGCTTTCCAAGACAGCCCAGCCTGTGTTAAGTTTTACTGTTCTGCGATCTCACTGCATCCTCTCACACCATTATCTAAGCACTTGTACTACATTTTATTGTAATTGATGGTTTATATGTCTTATCTGCCCCTCAGTTTATAAACTATTGGAAAATAAAGTAAAAATGCTGTCAAAATACCTAACAAGAGTGCTTGGGACAGAGTTGGTCCTCAGTAAATATGCTTACTAAATGAATGAATTCATCAAAGAGTTGTTTAAGGGAGCCTGTATATTGTGTAAGATGCAGAAATGGGGGTGGGGAGGAGGCAGGCTGACCATGAAGTATTGGGCAGATGGGGAGGTGAACTGTCCAGGGATCAGCTGATGGGCCTCTTAGGAGAGACAATGGATTTTTTGTGCTGATGGCTGATCCCAAGACCAGGATTTCAAACAGTGAGAAATAAAGGAAAAAAAAAAATGCAATTTCATATCCTGCAGGAAAGTGTAAGCACTGGATAGAAAAGAGAGACGTTGGTGCATAAAGTTGGCCTTGGACACAGGTTGGTGGTCAGTGATAAGCAATGGATTGAGCAAAGTCCAGTGCAGGGTCATTCAAATTGTCTTTCAGTATAAGCCCAGGGAATTATGTGAAATTCTAAGGGAGATGAGGGCTATGGAAAACTGAAAGATGAACTCAGGTTAAAGAGCAGAGCCACTAGAGATGTTACTGGGCACCACAAATATCTGGGGTTTAACACACGTAGGAGGAGGCAACTCCCGTACACCAGAATGAGACAGGCAATCTTGTATGTAGTGACTGTTGAAGTGGAATGGATAGCCTGCTCCTAACAGTCACCTTAAAATGTCACACCCACCTTGGCAACACAATCTAAATTCTTCCTAAGCTTCAGCCCACACATGCCACTCCCTATCTTAGTTATGAACCAGTTCCTTGACCTGTATTTATACCTAGTTCCCTGATGCTTTTGATTATCCCGCTCTTTGATCTTGATGAGGTTCTCTTATTTGCCCAGCCTGCCTCACTCTTCTGACTTGACACTTAACCCCACTTCCTTGACTCTGCTCCCAGGACCTGTAGACAGTAATTCTGGGTTTCCATTTTGACTACCCTGCCTCCTGTTGTCTCTAGCAAACATCCCTGCCAAGATACCCTGGTTCCAGCATAATCCTACTGCTTTCTCCTTCCCCTCTTCCCAACCATTTTGCCCTAGTCCTGTAAGAGGATACCAGAGACAGAGTAATGGCGACATGCCAACACAGATAATGTCATGACAGCCCATAACCTGTTCTCTGAGCATTAAACCTCTCCTGAAGCTGTTGTTGAAAGAGTGAGCATGGCTGGCCATGTTTACGCTGCACATCCCACCTTCTGGCCACCACCGAGTGGAGTGTAGATGAGCACTGGACTCAAGGACAGTTTTTGCATTGGAGAAGGGCTGGGACAACCACACTGTCCCTTGAGAGAGATTCAAAAGATATAGCCAAACAATGGTGGGTGGTTGAATTTTAGGCTACTTACACATCGTGTCCAAGCAGAGAAATTTGGGGGCAGAGAGAACTGGAAAATTCTGAAAGGCTCACAGATAGGAGCAGAGCATCATAGCTGTCTTGGTCCCTGTTGACTTCCATGAGGTCCGGCTGTGTTTTGTTTCCATGAAACGTCAATGGTATATTTATTACCACTCTGTTTTTGTTTTGCTTTAACTACTTTGATTATAGCCTCTTGTCCTTGCAGCCAAAGGGCACTGACTGGGAATGAGAACATGGAGCAGAAGGATGTAGGCTGGGGGGTGTGGAACAACAGAACTAGAAGTTTGATGGAAATTTGAGATCTACAGTGTGAGTTTTAGGAGCAGCAGGGGAACAGAGAACGGTGTCAAGAGAAGGCAATGAGGAGAACAGTTATTTTTGGAACCATGAGAGCTGCTATCAGGAGTGCCCTGATTAGAGAGGAAGGACTGGGATGGGAAGTCAATGCTGGGGGCTTGAATCATTTCTGGAACCCCTTGACTATTCCTGTAGGCTGGCATGGCCTGGGTAAGCCTCTAGCAAAATTAATACTTAATGTGCCAAGGACTAGGATGTGTTTTACATGCATTATATGCATTAATTTAATTTTCACAACAATCTTTTGAAGTATGGCTTATACTGATTCTTATTTTACGGATGATGAAATTGAAATTCATGGAGTAAGTAACCGTCTCCAAATCACTCAGTGAAAGTGGTGGAGCCAGGGTCTGAAAGCAGGTCTAAATGTGCCAAAGCCCATGCATTTTAGCATTACTTTATGCATGGGTCACAATGTACATACTGTGCTTTAATCCTATCTGATGCCTCTCCTGCTTTCAAATGGTTGCTAAAAGAGCCGCATATTTTCCCATGCCCTGCTGCTCCTTCTCCAGCCAGGTCATGCTGGATCCTGGAGGTGCTTGTTGACTGCTCTCAACAAGTGCTGCCAAGAGGCACTACCAAAATGTGAGATTATTTTCCTCTTGGAGGGGAAAAAAAAAAACAAAAAACCGTGAATAAGAAGAACTGTATTCCAAAAGCAACAAGCCCTGGACTATTTTTCCCTTCTTCTTCAAGAAATGTTAAACTTGAAAGGGCAAGCCTCATAAATTGCTTGTTTGAAGATCTCAGACTATTTTCCCAAACTTTCAAACTTTAAAGAATGAGAACACACTTAAATATGTAGGTTGCATGTAGTCTCTGTAACCTTGAGAGGATGGAATGATGCAAACTGCAACATAAGAGGAAGCTGAGGTGCATTTTCTTGGTTACAGTGATGCCCTAGTTTCTCCAGTTACCGGAGTAGCTTCAAGTTTCTCAAGGAAAGCAGCACATTTTCCTACAGATTTAATATTGCTCACTATAATTTCTTAGAAGCCCCTGGGTGGCACAAATGATTAAGTGCTTGACTAGTAACAGAAAGATTGGCAGTTCAAACACACCCAGAGGCACCTCAGAATAAAGGTGTGATGACCTGCTTCTGAAAGGTCACAGCCTTGAAAACCCTATGTAGCACTTTTACTCCACACACTTGGGGCCACCAATGAGTCAGAATGGACTCTACAGCAATTGGTATGTATGTATGTATGATTTCTAAAGCCAGGTTTGCCACTGAGGTAGCCTGGATCTGTTGGAACTGCTTGCTTGCAGA
>NW_004443939.1:389441-394576 GCF_000243295.1 Trichechus manatus latirostris
TGTGATCCTTCTGGATGAAGATTGCCAAGCCTTTCTTCCAGGTGCCTCTAGGTGGATTCGAGCCTCCAACCTTTCAGCTAGTAGCAGAGTACTTCACCATTTATGCCATCCAAACCCCACTTTCGTCGAGTCGATTCCAACTCATAGTGACCCTACAGGACAGAGTAGAACTGCCCCATAGAGTTTCCAAGGAGCACCTGGTGGATTTGAATTGCTGACCTTTTGGTTAGCAGACGTAGCCCTTAACCACTACGCCACCAGGGTTTCCTTATGCCATCCAGGGACTCCTTAAATTGTAAACCCGTTGCCACCAAGTTGATTCTGATTCATAGTGACCCTACAGAACAGAGTAGAACTGCCCCATAGAGTTTCCAAGAAAAAGCTGGTGGATTCTAACTGCTGCCCTTTTGGTTAGCAGCCGTAGCTCACCGTAGCTCTTAACCACTGTGCCACCAGGGCTCCTTAAATTGTAAAGTGCTCTTTAAATATAGGCAATTATTATCACCAATTCTTTTAGGCCATGTTTTCTGTTATGGGTGTGGTTTGGGCAGGTAGAGATGGCAGCAATGAATATTGATTAATTCATCCAACATCCATGGAACATCCCGCAGAGTTTGGGGTAAGAAGTTGTCAAGAGAGAAGGCATTCTACTGGCTGCAAGGAATATATCTGTGAGTGACTGTGTGAGTGTGTGTGCGTGTGAGTGTGTGTGTGGTGCACAAGTACATGCCTGTGACTATATTAGGTGAAAAGAGACTTTCATGGACAGCAGATTAGACGTGAATCTCTTCCTGCGAGAAACCATGGTTGCTTGGTTGCTGTCAGGGAGAAGGGAAGACAACATAGTCTGGACAACAGCAGCAGCAACATCACTGGAAAGATCATTGTAGTCTGGGGACAAGAGAGTATTTCTAAGCTGATAGTGGGAACACTGTTCCTCACCTCTTACTTTTCCAAGACAAACTCTCTTGGCCTTTCTCCCCACCCATTTCTTCTTTTCAAGGAATGAGGAGCGCCTCTCCCTCCAATTGGTAGGTGGGGAGGCAGTGTGCCTGCCAGCAGGGAGAGTGTCCCTGGTGGACTCTCAGCCTAAGCTGCCTGCCCTACTGGAGCCCGCAGTTTCCCGCACCCCCTGTGCCCAGGTGGGTGAGTTTAATTCCAGACTGAAGTGTTGCTGACTAGCTCTTATGGCCATATCTAAAGGTGTGTTCTCTGTGCTTTCATGCTTTTATCAGCATGAAAACATCTCTATCTGCCTGGCTCCAGTCTCCATCTTAGTTGGCTCTGAATGTACAAGGAGAAGAAAGGCACAATATTTGCTGATCATCTAAAAGTCTAGAACACTGGATTAGTAATAAAGAGGTGCTTAATGTGAGTGCATGGTGCTCCAGCAATGTAGGGCAACATGTTATAGTTATTCCTCTACCTGTGCATTTCTTGCCACTATCTATGCATTTTCCAAAGGTTTTGTCTCCACCCAGTAAAAGTGGGGATTTTGGGAGACTTCAGTCTATAAGTTACCTACAGATTTAGCTCTATGGCATTTTCCCTGTTAAATATTTTTGATATCTTTGTATTAAGAGTACTGATAAGAGAGTAAGATGACACACTTGCTATTCTGTAAAACAGACATGTCTTAGTCATTTAGTTGTCTTAGTCATTTAGTGCTGCTATAACAGAAATACCACAAGTGGATAGCTTTAACAAACAGATATTTATTCTCTCACAGTCTAGGAGGCTAGAAGTCCAAATTCAGAGTGTCAGCTCCTGGAGAAGGCTTTCTCTCACTGTTGATTCTGGAGGAAGTCCCTTGTCATTCATCTTCCCTTGGTCTAAGAGCTTCTCAGCACAGGGACCCTGGGTCCAAAGCATGCTGGCTCCCGGCACTTCTTTCTTGGTGGTATGAGTTCCCTATTTCTCTGTTGGCTTCTCTCTCCTTTTATCTCTTGTAAAATAAAAGACAATGAAGGCCACACTCCAGGGAAACTCCCGTTATACTGAATCAGGGCTGTGACTTGAGTAAGCGTGTTGTATGCCACCCTAATCCTCTTTAACATAACTTAATCTTGCCTCATTAACCACAGGTAGAGATTAGGATTTACAACACACAGGAAAATTACATCAGATCACAAAATGGAGGACAACCACACAATACTGGGAATCATGGCCTAGCCAAGTTGACACATATTTTTTGGGGACACAATTCAATCCATGACACAACTGTTAAGGGAAGGGAGGGGTGTATCAATTATCTATTGCCACAATCATGGTGTCTTAGTAGCATACTGTTGCTGTACAGAAATACCACAGGTGCTGTACGGATTATTTTCTCACAGTTCTGGAGGCTAAAAGTCCAAATCAGGATCTCAGCCATGCACATTCCTTCTGTGAGCCTCTCTCTTAGTTTCTGGTTTCTGCCAGTGTTCCTTGGCATCTGCCTTCCCCTGTGTGTGTTTCTGTGTCTATTTTGCTCTTCGTAACTCAGAAGTAATCAGGTTGAGGACCCACCCTACTCTGGTATGGCCTCATTATCATAACAAAAGAAAACCTCTATTTTCAAATAGGGTCATATTTACAGGTACCAAACCAAAAAAACCATTGCCATCGAGTTGATTCTGATACATAGTGACCCTGTAGAACAGAGAAGAACTGCACCATAGGATTTCCAAGGCTGTAATCTTTACAGAAGCAGACTGCCACATCTTTCTCCCGCAGAGTGGCTGGTGGGTTTGAACCACCAACTTACTGGTTAGCAGCTGAGCTCTTAACCACTATGCCACCAGGGCACCTTATTTACAGGTACAAGAATTAGAATCTCAACACATATTTTGTGGAAATGCAATTCAATCTATAACACATGGTGTGTAACAAACAACCACAAAACTTTAATGTATACAACAATAAGTATGTATCTGTCAGGAGTTAGCTAGAGATCAGCTAGGCAGCTCTGTTGATCTTGTGTGGGCTTGCTCACATATCTGGGCTTGGCTGGCTGTAGGCTTATCTAGCATGGCCGCAGCTGGAGCCACTGGGGTGATGTCGCCATGCTCTGTGTGTCTCTCATTCTTGAGCAGAGTAGACTGAGCACGGCCTTATGGAAGTGGCAGAGGTGCATGTGAACAGGATCAAACATGTAAGGTCTCTGTGGCCTCAGCTTCAAACAGGCACACAGAAGTGAGTCACATAAGGTGGGAGAATATACTCCAAAGTCTAAAAGGACAACACCCAAAACCAAATGCATTGCTGTTAAGTTGATTCTGATTTATAGTGACCCTGTAGGACACAGTGGAACTGCCCCATAGAGTTTCCAAGGCTGTAATCTTCTATGGTGGTGCAGTGGTTAAAAGCTACAGCACTAACCAAAAGGTCAGCAGTTCGAATCTACCAGCCACTCCTTGGAAACCCTACGGGGCAGTTCTACTCTATTCTATAGGGCCGCTATGAATCAGAATCAACTTGATGGCAAATGGGCCAGTTTTAATCTTTACGGAAACAGACTGCCATATCTTTCTCCCCCTAAAAGGACAGGGAGGGTAAAAAATTGGGGCCATTAATGTAATCAATCTACCCCAGCAGGGGAGAGAAAAAATACTGGTGAAAATGACATTCCTTACATTGGTGGGCCAGAGAACTCACCAGGAAGTGACCTGGGTCAAAATATGTTTATAAACCCAGCCTAGGGTGCCTGGTTTGGCTCTGCCAGCTGTGTTCGCCTGGTGTCCATTCTGGTTGTCAGACATTTTGAGTATCCCCCTCACCCATATCCATTTATTAATAAATGAAATTTCTTATACCCATGCCCTCTTGTCCATAAGTTCAGGGCTATCCCTTCTGGCATAGTTTCCTGCAGTAGCCTCCAGCACCTCTCCCTCTCTCCAGTCTGGTTGTTACTAATTCACCCTCATAAATGGCCAGAGTTGTCTTTCTAAAATACTTCCACACTCCTGGGCTTAAAATCCTCACAGATTTTTTGTGCTTTGATTGTCTATTACCTGCCCTTGTCTACAGCCTCATCTCCTGTGCCTGAGATAATGATTTCAAACCACTGCATCTTTAGCTGTACACCGCTCTCTGCTAAGAATACCTTGCCCAGCCTTGCTTTTCCATTTCACTTCTAAACATTGTTTGAGATGTGGCTTAGGTGTCCCTTGCTCCAGGAAGTCTACCTTCACTTATCTGTAGGCAGGTTGAGTGAAGCTTTCTCCACCGTGCTTCCTTAGCCACCCTTGCTTCCTTTGATCACAGCACTTGCCATGCTGTGTTATAATTGTTTTTTTACATGTCTGCTTCTAACTTGAAACTTGAGTTTCTTGAAGGTAGGGACTCAGTCTTATTTGGTTTTATATCTACAGCATCTCAAAATGGACCTAGCGCACACATTTGTTGTTGTTGTTAGGTACCATCAATTCGGTTATGACTCTTAGCAACCCCATGAATAACAGAATGAAATGTTGCCCAGTCCTGTGCCAGCCTCACAATTGTTGCTATGCTTGAGACCATTTTTGCAGCCATTGTATCAATCCATCTTGCTGAGGGTCTTTCTCTCTTTTGCTGACCTCTACTTTACCAAGCATGGTGTCCTTCTCCAGGGATTGATCCCTTCTGATAACATGTCCAGAGTAAGTGGGACAAAGTCTCGCCATCCTCACTTCTAAGGAACAGTCTGGCTGTACTTCTTTCAAGATAGATTTGTTTGTTCTTCTGGCAGTTCATGTTATATTCAACATTCTTCACCAACACCATAATTCAAATGTGTCAATTCTTCAGTCTTCCTTATTCATCGTCCAGCTTTTGCGTGCGTATGAGGTGATTGAAAACACCATGGCTTGGATCATACACACCTTAGTACTCAAAGTGACATCTTTGCTTCTTCTCTTTTAAAGAGGTCTTTTGCAGCAGATTTCATCAATGCCAAATGTCGTTTAGTTTCTTGACTGCTGTTTCCATGGACATTTATTGTGGATAAAAATAAAATGACATCCTCGCCAACCTCATCATTTTCTCCTTTTATCATAATGTGGCTTATTGGTTCAGTTGTGAGGATTTTCGTTTTCTTCATGTTGAGGTGTAATCCTGATTTTAAACCATGCAGTATCCCCTTGCTCTGTTCAAATGACTGCCTCTTGGTCTACGTA
>NW_004443939.1:395262-400413 GCF_000243295.1 Trichechus manatus latirostris
TTCTGCATTCAGTTGGATCATCTTTCTCTGGAATGGGCACGAATATGGATGTCTTCCAGTGGGTTGGCCAGGTAGCTGTCTTCCAAATTTCTTGGCATAGACAAGTGAGCACTTCCAGTGCTGCATCCATTTGTTGAAATAGCTCAATTGGTATCCCATCAATTCCTAGAGTTGATTTATAGGTATTCACTCAATTTTTTTGTTTTAATGAAAATATGTACTCAAGCAATTCACAATACATATACAGTAGAGTACAAAGTTGGTCAGCGTTCTCCAGTGCACATGTACATACGCACTTACTATACACGTACGTGCTCCCTTCCCCATCCTTGCCCCCAGCTCTCTCTCTGATGCATCACAAACACACACGTACCCAAAGGGTTCATGCAGGGTGCTAAGTAAAGTAATTGAAAGCTTCTGCTTTGATGTTTTTTATTTCAGGAAGCTACTTGAACAGAGGGTAATTATTGCTGTTAATAGCAATAATTTCCCCATAATCTGGTTACATGTCCTATTTCATTTTAACGATCAGAGCAGCTGTCTTTAAACAAGTCTGGACAGGGCTCCAGGGACAGAGCTTCCTGAGACATACTCTCCTTGGTCTAATTACTCCATTGCTGGAGCATGTCTGAGAAGGAAACAGAGGGTGGGGGGCCAGGGTGGAACAGTCTCTCCCCACACCCCAATCTTCTAGAATACAGAACTTTGTGATGCTTCTTAACAGCAACTCCACTGTGCCATGGGGGGTGGGGTGCAGACAGGATTTCTGATCTCATCTTCCCGACACTTTCACCTCCCAGTGAGAGCTTTCTAGAAGCAAGGCTCCAACTCCAAAGGAACAGGTTTCCTTTTCTCTTTTAACTGGCAGCTGATAACATGGAAAACCAGCAACCATACCCATGGCTTGTAGCCTCTCAGATCATTTTTCTCCCCTGAAACTTGCTTTACAGAGGAAGTGAGGCCGCTTCAAATGGTTTCACTTTAAAACAAAACACAGGATTCCATGCCCTGTGCATTTGTTAAACATTTGCTGAGTCTATAGCTGCCGGACTACAGTGCTCACCCTCTGCTCTTGCACCCTTTGGCTCCTGGTCTGCAACACCCTCTCAAAGCATGCTGTTGTGGTAAACGGACTAGCTCTGCAGTCAATCTCTCCTAGATCTCAGTCCCTTCTCAGCCATCCACTAGGCTCTGTGACCTCCAAAAGGCCCTATGTCTTTGTACCTCTTATGAGTTTTAGTTCTTTATTTGTAAAATGTGAATAAAAATACCTACCTTGAGTAGTTGACCTAAGGATTAGGCAAGGCAAGTTAGGGCATATACATAGATGACCACTTTTGTTTCTTATTTTCTGGTGGTCTTTGTGAGAGAGTCTTAATGATCCGATTAAACACACCTGGCCTGAAAAATACAAATTTCAGAAATCCAAAGGGACAGAAATAATGGCCATATATGAACAGTGTATTTCAACTAAAGTTCATTTCTTCCTGTATCACAAAGGAGCCATGATGACCTGCTGAAGGTCAATGGGTAGACTCCTGTGGGAGAGTAAAGGATACCCTTGGCATTTTCCCTCAAGCTTTTTGCACCTAACAGATGTTTTCAATATGTTGACGACTTAGCAAAATAGTCAAAATGATACCTTGGAAATTTTAGTCCCACAGCTATGAAAAGATCTGCAGGAAGAGAGAGTTTTCTTTAATCAGGTCATTTCATTTGATCCATGGTGGGTTTTATTTTATTTTTAAATAAAATAAACCTTAAGAAAAATTATTGTTCTACACACACATTTTTATTGACACTTCCTGGCTGAAAAAGGGCTAGCTCCGTAATTGAAGCAAATATAAAATACATAAAACAAGAAATGGAAACATACTGGCATTACCCATGGTGAATTCTTTTTTGACAAAGAATTTCCTAGAAATGTTACAAAACTTCCAAGCCACGTGAGGTACTTTGGATAGGATATGGAGACCATCTTCTTTTTCTCACACAATACTGTTAATATTCTGGGCTACAAATAGAAAAAAATGCTTATTTGTATATTGATTCTGTTCTCCCTAAGTCTTTTGTCTCATTGTTGTGAGACTATGTGGAGTTGTTTTTGTTGTTAGCGGCTGTCAAGTCAGTTCCGACTCATAGCGACCCCATGTACAACAGGACGAAACACTGCTTGGTCCTGTGTCACCTTCACAATTGTTGCTATGCTTGAGCCCATTGTTGCAACCACTATGTCAATCCATCTCATTGAGAACCTTCCTTTCTTTCACTGGCCCTCTTCTTTACCAAGCATGATGTCCTTCTCCAGGGACTAGTCCCTCCTGATAACATGTCCAAAGTATGTGCGATGAAGTCTTGCCATCCTCACTTCTGAGCAGCATTCTGGCTGTGATTCTTCCAAGACAGATTTGTTTGTTGTTTTGGAAGTCCATGGTATATTCAACATTCTTCACCAACACCATAATTCAAAGGCATCAATTCTTCTTCTGTCTTCCTTATTCATTGTCTAACTTTCACATGCATGTGAGGTGATTGAAAATACCATGGCTTGGGTCAGGCACACCTTAGTTTTCAAAGTCACACCTTTGCTTTTTAATACTTTGAAAAGGTCTTTTGTGAAGATTTGCCCCATGCAATACATCATTTGATTTCTTGACTGTTGCTTCCGTGAGCATTGATTGTGGACCCAAGTAAAATGAAATCTTTGACAACTTTAATCTTTTCTCCATTTATCATGGTGTTGCTTATTGGTCCAGTTGTGAGGATTTTTGTTTTCTTTATGTTGAGGTCTAATCCATATTGAAGGCTGTAGTCTTTGATCTTCATCAGTAAGTTCTTCAAGTCCTCTTCACTTCCAGCAGACAAGGTTGTGTCATCTGCATATCGCAGGTTGTTAATGAGTCTTTCTCCAGTCCTGATGTTCTGTTATTCTTCATACAGTCCAGCTTCTTGGATTATTTGCTCATCACACAGATTGAATAAGTATGGTGAAGGGACACAGACCTGAAACTCACCTTTCCTGACTTTAAACCATGCAGTATCCCCTTGTTTGAATGACTGCCTCTTGGTCTATGTACAGGTTCTTTATGAGCACAATTAAGTGTTCTAGAATTCCCATTCTTTGCAATGTTATCCATAATTTGTATGATTCACACAGTCGAATGCCTTTGCATAGTCAATAAAAGACAAGTAAACATCTTTCTGGTATTCTCTGCTTTCAGCCAAGACCCATCTGACATCAGCAATGATATCCTTCATTTCACGTCCTCTTCTGAATCCAGCTAGAATTTCTTTCAGTTCCCAGACGACAGACTGCCGCAACAACTTTTGAATTATCTTCAGCAAAATTTTACTTGTGTGTGATTTTAATGATATTGTTTGATAATTTATGCATTCTGTTGGATCACCTTTCTTTGGAATGGGCATAAATATGGATCTCTTCCAGAGTAGCAGAGGAAGAGAAAAGAGTTCTGAAATCATAGTTGAAAGCAATGCCCCATGGGTAGGGGTTTATGAGTGATAATGAATCCTTCCCACTCTCCCTGTAAGTTCTGAACCAATTGAGAAATAGACACTAAGAGTCAGATGGATGAAAGTAGAAATTCTGGCTTCATTGCTGATAGCATTGCATTGAATGACATGGCTTGGTCTTGAGGCCAAATAGACTTACTATTATTTCCCCCATCATGGTGACCCCATGTGTGTAGAGTAGAACTGCCCCATAAGGTTTTCAAACAGTGTTGCCACTAGTTGGAACCATGAGTTGGAATTTACTCAATGGTAACAAACCACGTTATTTCCCGCAAGTCCATAATTTGGAGGATGCATTCAAGAGAGAATATATGTCCACAGAAGGGGAAACACATAGAATACTGTAGGAAGAATTGCTACCCCTCAACCATGTAGTTCCAATACAAAGAACCATAGGCTGAGGCTCTTAACTCCACCTTATCTAGAAATGTGGGTCAAGGAGAGTCAGACCCTCACTGCTCAGCCATGAGATGAGTAATTCCTTCTCCCATGGGAAGAATTGAGTACATTGTGGGAAGTATGGGCTGGAAGGTAAGTCTAAGGCAGTCTCCTTAGGAAATATATGGAGAGGGAAAGGAGATGTGACTTTGGATACTTCTTTTGGTTTTGTTTTGAGCCTTTTTTCCTCCATTTTATAGATGAGGTACCCAATCTAGGTATCTAGCTAGCTCAATAGACTCTTGAAAATTAACTGGGATTAAGGCATATAATAGGCATTCATAAAATAAACATGAATTACCTTTCCCTAACTGACTGGTTGGAGCCCTAGTGATGCAGTGGTAAACAGCTTGGCTACTAACCAAAAGGTCAACAGTTTGAATCCACCAGCCTCTCCTTAGAAGCCCTATGGGGCAGTTCTACTCTGTCCTATGAGATCACTATGAGTTGGAATAAACTCAATGGCAATGGGTTTGGTTTTGGTTTGGAGCTGACTGATTAAATTAGGACATTAGATCTGTTCAGTGGTTTCCTGACTTTTCAGCAATAAAGACCTCATTTATTGTAACCCCAGTGTGGAGTTTATGTTTTGAAAAATTTGTCTTCTCAGGCTGATAAATTAAAAATGAGAAAAACCCCAACACACAGGTTATGGCTTTATAAATGATTATTAACAATTATTGGTTGTTCATCATTTTTAATTGTTAATGGTTATTAAGAGCTGCTTATATCATGTCCATCAAAATGACCCCACCAAATTGATAGACTTCTGACCACAATTGGAGAAAAAGTTTATCTGTGTGAACTTGCTTCTGGGAAATTAACATCTTTGTGTTATGTATCAACAATTGCTTGTAACAGAAAGAAAGTAGATAGATATGTTAATAGTAGACATATCTAGATGTTGCAACTGGGAGTGATTTGTAAATACATAAAACATAAATAAACAAAGAATACATGAGTGCCCATTTGAAAACCTTGGAAATCAGAAAACCAACTTATAAATATACCCATCCCACCAAATAAATGAAAATGGTGTGAACAAATATCTTTAACTCTTTTTCCAACATTTATCATTCACTTATTCATTTAAAAATATTCATTAAGTACCTCTTCTGAGCCATACATTATTCTAGACAATGGAAATACGAAATCAGAAAGACATGTGAAGCTCCTGCCCTC
>NW_004443939.1:402363-403297 GCF_000243295.1 Trichechus manatus latirostris
CTGGGTAGGTTTGACGCGTCAACCTTCAGGTTAGTAGTCAAGCACCAACCATTTGCACCACCCAGGGATCTATGACGGAGTAGGTGAAAGGGCACTCGCATTGAGAGTCAAGAGACCCAGGTCCCAGATTTTGAGCAGGCTGCTCCCCATCTTGGGGCCTCAGTTTCCCCATACTTAAAATGAGAATTTTAGTGATCATGATCTGAAATTGTCCTTCCAATGTTCCTTATGCTATGAGTTTCTATTTCTCCAGTGGGAAATTGAATGATTCCGAACCCTGGCAGGGGTAGAGAGGAGGACACACGAGCTGGAGGGACAGCATTTGGCAGAGGAACAAAAGGAGCACCTATTTACTTTAGCCTGGGTGGAGGGCTGGGCTGGGCAGGGACTACAGTACACAGGACATGATGTCATAGGCAGCTGTGGACCCTCTTGGTCACTAGGAGAAGTTGGGTCATGGCCCTTGATTACTAGCGCTCTCTGAAAGGGGAGTGGAGGCTTCATCTTCTTTCATTTTATGTGAGTGACTTTCTTTAAAGTTAGAGAAAACAAATGCCTTGATCTGTCTTTTCCAGTCTTCTTTATAAAATAATAAAAATAATTAAAAGAGAATCAAGACTATAATCTTGATTTTATTTTCCCTCCCTTCTCCTCTTCTCCTTTCTTCTTCCACCAACACCATCCCTCCCCCAAAGATGGTGATTTGACTTTTAATAGGAGGGCTTATCTGACGCCTAAGAGTTTACAGCAAGTAATAACTCCTCCAGGGAGGCTTGCTTTCCTGCTAAATTTCCTTGGATTATCAGTGGCTGAGCTGACCAAGACCAGTGTCAAGGACTCTGGATTTTAAGTCCAGGCCCTTTCCTCTATGGCATCACTTCCCAGATGACCTCAAAAACTATTTTTAGACATTTCCAACTTGTCACTAGCCAAT
>NW_004443939.1:410668-411995 GCF_000243295.1 Trichechus manatus latirostris
AGAGCTAGGAGGGAAATTGGTGGGAAAGAAATCTCATGTTAATGGGCTTTGATGCTAGACAGGAACCTTTGAACCAAAAGAAAAAATGCTACAGATGAAATCTCCACAGAGGAAAAGAAAATAACGTTTTACTTATTAAAAAAAAAAAGGAAACTGGGACATGTTACCAAGGTATTCAACTCTGACGTTAATTTCAAGGAATACAAAGACTGTTGACATGAGAACTCTGCATGAATATGAGAAAAAAATATACTTTATTAGTATTCTAAAGATTTGAGACAATTTCTTTTACTCTGCTGGGCTTCAGTTTGTTCTTCTTTGAAATGAGAGGGTGGATATTATCACTCAGCTTAGGCTATGTTTGGCTGCAGTATCTATTAACCTTCAAATTTTAATGACTTGCAACACAAGGATTCATTTCTTGCTCTCTTGGATTGGTTGTAACTCTGTTCCAGGTCTTCTTTTTTCCTGGATCAAAGCAGAAGGAGTAGCCCTTCTCTGGGACATGCCTGTCTCATGGCAGAGAGAAAAGAACCATGGCAGGAATGTCATTTGTCTCTTGAAGATTTTGCTTGGAAATGGCACATGCCATTTTCTTTTACATTTTGTTCACCAAAGCAAGGAACATAGACAAGTCCAATATCAGTGGGGTATGAAGCATGATTCTTCTCAGAGACAGGCCTGACAGAGAAGGGCCCTGTTGGAAGAGATGCACATATTTTGACAATAACACAGTCTACCAAAATAGGGTTAGAGAGAGGATATCCAACTATTTCTTGAACATCTACATTTAGATGTCTTACCTCAAATCAGACATGTCCAAAATTGAACTCTTCAACTTTGCTTCCCAAACAGACCTGTCTTCCTATATTTCTTGTCTACAAAAATGGCACCATCATCTATTTATGGAGGAGTTGTGTAGCTTATCCTTCCTTGCACTCACTTCCCACATCCAATCTTTAACTGAGTCCTGTGAATTCTGCTTCTGAATTATCTCTCACATTCATCTCCTCTGTATTTCCTTTACCACTGTTATAATTCACAGCAGAGTTGATGGAGGTCTGATCTACCAGTCTCTCCATCTCCATTCTCTGGCGCCCAGTGTGGGGTATGTATTAGAGCTGCAAAGGACTTTCGTGAAACCCAGATATGATCACAAGACCAATAAATTATTCCTGAATAATTGGTAAATTTTTCATTTAATGTATTTCTCTCTCTCTTCTGCTTTTTTCAAAGAGGAAGGAAAAACCAAAAAAGGCAAACCCACTGCCTTCAAGTCAATTCCAACTCATAACAACCATATAGGACAGAGTAGAACTGCCCCATA
>NW_004443939.1:413189-415732 GCF_000243295.1 Trichechus manatus latirostris
TGGTAATTGGAAAATATGGCCTTGGAGATAGAAATGATGCTGGAGATTGTATGATAAAATTTTGTAAGACCAATGACTTCTTCATTGCAAATTTTCAACAACATAAATGATGACTACACACATGAACCTCGCCAGATGGAATACACAGGAATCAAATCGACTGCATCTGTGGAAAGAGACAATGGAAAATCTCAATATCATCAGTCAGAAAAAAAGGCCAGGGGCCGACTGCGGAACAGACCATCAATTGCTCATATGCAAGTTCAAGTTGAAACTGAAGAAAGTTAAAACAAGTCTGAAAGAGTCAAAATATGACCTTGAGTATAGCCCACCTGAATTTAGAGACCATCTCAAGAATAAAGTTGACACATTGAACACTAATGATTGAAGACCAGACGAGTTGTGGAATGACATCAAGGACATCATACATGAAGAAAGAAATAGGTCATTAAAAGACAGGAAAGAAAGAAAAGATCAAAATGGATGTCAGAAGGGACTCTGAAACTTGCTCTTGAATGTAGAGTAGCTAAAGAGAGTGGAAGAAATGATGAAGTAAAAGAGCTGAACAGAATATTTCAAAGGGTGGCTCTAGAAGACAAAGTAAAGTATTATAATGACATATGCAAAGACCTGGAGTTAGAAAACCAAAAAGGAAGAACATGCTTGGCATTTCTCAAGCTGAAAGAACTGAAGTAAAAATTCACGCCTTGAGTTGCAATATTGAAAGATCTTATGGGGAAAATATTAAACGACTCAGGAAACATCAAAGAAGATGGAAGGAATACACAGAGCCACTATACTAAAAATAATTAGTCTATGTTCAACCATTTCAGGAGGTACCATATGATCAGAAACTGACGGTACTGAAGGAAGAGGTCCAAGCTGCACTGAAGGCATTAGTATAAAACAAGTCTCCAGGAACTGATGGAATACCAATTGAGATGTTTCAACACATGAATGCAGCACTGGAAGTGCTCACTCATCTATGCTAAGAAATTTGGAAGACAGCTACCTGATCAACTGGCTGGAAAAGATCCATATTTATGCCTAGTCCCAGGAAAGGTGAACCAACAAAATGTGGAAATTATCGAACAATATCGTTAATATCACATGCAAGTAGAATTTTGCTAAAGATCATTCAAAAGCGATTGCAGCAGTACATCTGCAAGGAATTGCCAGAAATTCAAGCTGGAATCAGAAGAGGACTTGGAATGATGGATATCATTGCTGATGTCAGATGGATCCTGCTGAAAGCAGAGAATACCAGGAAGATGTTTGTCTGTGTTTTACTGACTATGAAAAAGTGTTTGACTGTGTGGATCATAACAAATTATGGATAACATTGCAAAGAATGGAATTCTTTTTAGTGTAGTGGCTCTGTGTATTCCTTCCATTTTCTTTGATACTTCCTGAGTCGTTTAATATTTTCCCCATACAGTCTTTCAGTATTGCAACTCAAGGCTTGAATTGTGCTCATGAGGAACCTGTACATAGATCAAGAGGCAGTCATTCGAACAGAACAAGGGGATACTGCGTAGTTTAAAGTCAGGAAAGGTGCAGGTCAGAGTTGTATCCTTTCACCATACTTACTCAATCTGTATGCTGAGCAAATAATCTGAGAAGCTGGACTATATGAAGAAGAACACGGCATCAGGATTGGAGGAAGATTCATTAACAACTCGCATTATGCAGATGACACAACTTTGCTTGCTGGAAGTGAAGAGGACTTGAACACTTACTGATGATGATCAAAGACTACAGCCTTCAGTACGGGTTACACCTCAACATAAAGGAAATAAAAATCCTCACAACTGGGTCGATAAGCAACATCATGATAAATGGAGAAAAGACTGAAGTTGTCGAAGATTTCATTTTACTTGGATCCACAATTAACACCCATGGAAGCAACAGTCAAGAAATCAAAAGACGCATTGCATTGGGCAAATATGCTGCAAAAGACCTCTTTAAAGTGTTGAAAAGCAAAGATGTCACCTTGAAAACTAAGATGTGCCTGACACTAGCCATGGTACTTTCGATTGTCTCATGTGAATGCGAAAGCTGGTCAATGAGTAAGGAAGACCGAAGAAGAATTGATGCCTTTGAATTATGGTGTTGGTGAAGAATATTAAATATAACATGGACTGCCAAAAAAGGGAACAAATCTGTCTTGGAAGAAATACAACCAGAATGCTTCTTAGAAGCAAGGATGGCAAGACTATGTCATACATACTTTGGCCATGTTATCAGGAGGGATCAGTCTCTGGAGAAGGACATCATGTTCGATTAACTAGAGGGTCAGCAAAAAAGAGGAAGACTCTCAGTGGCTGCAACAATGGGCTCAAGCATAACAATGATTGTGGGGATGGTGCAGGACTGGGCAGTGTTTCTTTCTGTTTTCCATAGTGTCACTATGAGTTGGAACAGACTCCACAGCACTTAACAACAACAACAATACAGTAGAAGAGACTTTAATTACCAGGGAGTTCAGCCCCCACATTTAATGATGAAGAATTGAGGTTCAGAGTGGGTAAGTGAGTTTGCCC
>NW_004443939.1:416977-418328 GCF_000243295.1 Trichechus manatus latirostris
GAATGACCTTACAGCGGAGAATGCTGTCGGCCAAGAGTCCCGTTAGGAGACAGTTGCAGTAACTCAGCTGGGAGATGACAAGATCCTGATCTAAAGCAGTGGCAGAAATATAAAGAGAAGGGAATGAATCTGAGAATTATTTGGGAGGCAGAATCCACAAGACGTGGTAATAAATTAAGATAAGGAGGATAAGAGAGAGGGAAATTAAACTGAAGGGTTTGTGAGGGTAGACAGTCTTAGGACTATAGCCTCCCTAGTGTCCAGCCCAGAGTCTGATGAAATGTAGAACCTCAGTAAATAATTCTTGAATAAATAAATAATGAATATGGAATGTCAGATGGTTCTTGGGTTTCTGACTTAAAAGGAAAAACATAGTAGATATGTCTTAGTTGAATGTGAGCAGCCTGTCTCTAATAATAATGAAGTTTGGGATCCTATTATGAATTGAATACCAATTCCTTAAGATCCAGATAGCCTGAGGAAGCCCATTGAACGAACTTGGCTGGCTTCTGAGAAGCATAAATTAGAGGCACTTTTTAAGGGGGATGCTGTCTGGCATTTCCCTTAGGAGACCTGGGCCAAAGGAGTTCAAGCATTGAGTTCCTTAGCTTTGGAGATAAAAGTTAGAGGATGTCCAAATCTGAGGCTGCCGGGAGGCTGGGTGCCTTCTTGCTTAGCCCTCTCACCACTGAAGAAACAACAAAGATATGACCAACAAAATAAATAAGTGTTCTATGGATTGAAGAGATGATAATTTCACAGGCCAAATATTAAAATATCAAAGGTCCAGAAAAGGATACAGTATCGGCCTTTGATGTCAAAAAGGCCCATTTCATGTGTCAGTTGGGAGCATTTCAGGGCAAAGATGGAATGATATTTTATGTCACCTTAGAGGCATAAACGGCACTTTATAAGGCAAAGGAAGCCAAGTTCTCAAATGTCCGGAGACTGGCAGATTACTAGCTTGAAATCTAAACACCAACCCGGATGGGGCTACTGAAGATTCCAAAATTACTCCTTTTACCCTTTGTCTAGGGGAGCTTTGCTCAGGTTGTCAGAGGCAATGAGTGAGAGGTGCCACCCAGAGCCAGACACGTGGAATCCCAATCATTCTTAGCCACCACTGGGACCAGGTCACAGAGTGCCTGTATCAGCTATTGGTCCTGCCTTCCTAAGCTGTAGGGAGCAAGGAAGGACCCTAGGCCTGGAAGAATGGCAAAGCAACACAGATAAATGAAAGTACTAGGTTCTCAGTAAATGCTTGCTGGATAAATATTGAATGAAGAGTTTTGTCTCTTTCAGATCTCTGCTCAAATGTTTCTTCCTTAGCAAACTCACTACACTCTAACTC
>NW_004443939.1:419954-420697 GCF_000243295.1 Trichechus manatus latirostris
GTATCAACAGGTCATTCCTTTTTATCACTGAGTAGTATTCCACTGTATGGATATACCACAGTTTATCAGAGAGTTGTCATGAAGAGTATATGAAATTGACAGCATCAAATGACAATTTAATATAAGTGGTGTAGGACTGAGAGTTAATGATACTCTAAGACTTGTACCCACATTTCCTCATTTGCTTTGTGACCTAAAGGAAGTCACTTCATTTCTCTTGTCCTCAGATACCCTTTATTTAAAACAACAACAACAACATTCCACTGTGTGGATATATCACAGTTTGTCCAGCCATTCACCCATTGAAGGACATGAGGGTTATTTCATTCTTTGTTGATTATGAAGAGAGCTACTATAAACATTCATGTACACGCATTTGCATGAATATAAGTTTACATTTCTCTAGGGCAAATTCCCAAGAGTGGGATTGTCATATGTTAAGTATAGGATTAGTTTTATAAGAGACCTCTAAACTGTTTTCCAAAATGGTTGTACCATTTTGCATTCCTGCCAGTTCAATTTCTTTTTGAATAGACGGTATCTGAGGCCCAGAGAAATGAAGTGACTTCCTTTAGGTCACAAAGCAGATGAGGAAATGTGGGCACAAGGCTTAGAGTATCGTTAACTCTAAGTCCTATGCCACTTTTATTAAATTGTCATTTGACGCTGTCAATTTCATATACTCCTCATGACAACTCTTTGAGATGGAATCTATTTGTTTGTTTATTTGCCCCACATTTTAC
>NW_004443939.1:421899-422918 GCF_000243295.1 Trichechus manatus latirostris
AAGTACAGACCTGACAGGGAGACCTCGCGGCCTCTTGAAGTCCCAGGGACAGCAGAGCTGATAGGCACCGGCTGGGCTGAGTGAACATAAAGTAAGACCCCAGGGAGCAGCCCGGCACACTCCTAAAAATTTGGAATTTGCTGTCAGACAGATCTGGATTTATTTCTTGGCTTGGCTAATTGCTACATTTTTGTCCTCTCTGAGCTTCAGTATTCCCACTTGTCAAATGGGATAATAGTGCTTGCCTTACAGGGCAGAGGCAAGGATTCAGTGAAATGGCAGGGAAGGTGTTTAACAACAAATATGCTCTTAGGAAGGGCCTGGTTCCCTCCTACCTCCTATGAAAAGATATCTCAGAAAACCAGACAGAACACATTGATGATGCTGACGAAGGACTGGCACTGAGGTTGTAGGCTGTGCCCAACCATTTCTGTCATCCTAGTCCCCACCAGAACAAAGGTCTGTGACTTGAGCAAGTCTCCTTTCCTCCATGGATTTCTATTTCTCCATTTATAAATTATATTCCAGGGCAACGATTCTGTCATCCTTGTGTTCCCCGGTGGGGTGTCCTTGCTGTGTTTTCCTCTGTGACCTACTCTCATTGGGCCTCTAGCTTCAACTCAAGCATCATCTTCTCTGGGTCTCTCCTCCTCCAGAGACTGGACTTTGTGTCTCCCCTTTGGCAATCTCTACTATTATCCTTGGAGACTGTGTTGTGCCGCTATGTATATATCGATTTATTTGCCTGCTGGAATATAAGCTCCTGCAGACCAGTAACTTAACTTCCATCTCAGCTCCCAGTTCCTAACACAATACCTAGTTGTTTAAAGGAAGGTAAGTTACTCAACCTCTAGTAGCCTGAATTTCCTCATCTCTAATATGGGGATAAGAACAGTTTCTTAGGGTCAATTTACTTAATACATGCAAAGCTCTTAGTACTGCTCTTGATACACAGTAAGTGCTCAATATATATTAACTATTATAAGTGGCAAAGCCCTGGTGGCACAGTGGTTAAGAGC
>NW_004443939.1:424553-425952 GCF_000243295.1 Trichechus manatus latirostris
GAGGATCGGCCAAGACCAGAGACAGCTTGAAGGGAAGAACTCTGGATTTATAGCTGGAACACAAAACCTAGGTTTTCTGGCACTACAGCGTGAATCTGTGTAACCTTGACCAAATGCAATTCTCCTCTCACTCTGAGAATGCTGAACTCACATGATTATTGGGGAGAGCTCACGAGACAATAATGAGAGAGTTCTTTGCCTTTCCAAGGTGAAATATTGTGGTAGAGGACACTAGAGCTCACTAACAATCTCTTCTTCCTGGACACATAGCGAAACTTCAACCCAGTCCCATTGCACTTAGAGTGGAACAAGTGGAAGGTGAACAGACATGATGTATTTTCCTTGGCATGATTCTCCACCCTCTCTTTCCCCTTCTGTAGCGTGTTTGAGGTCATGTGTTGGAGATGGTAGTGCCACAAGATGAAAACAATCTGGACCCTGAATCACTATGAGGAAGGCTACCTGCTCAGTAGGAGCCTGGGTGTTGCAAATGGCTTGTGATCGGCTGCTAAAGTTGGTGGTTCGAACTTGCCCAGTGGTTCCACGGAAGAAAGGCCTGGTGAACTGCTTCCATAAAGATTACAGCCAAGAAGACCCTATGGAGCAGTTTTACTCTGTAACACATGGTGTCGCCATGAGTCGGGGGCCTACTCAATGGCAACTAACAACAGCAACAACCTGCTGCATACTTCAACAGTGGAGTAGACAAGAAATAATTCTCTGATTTCAATGGCTTAACAATAAAGCTGTGTTTGTTATAGATATAGGAGACAAACCGATTGCCATTGAGTCGGCTCTGACTCATGATGATTCCGTGTGTATCAAAGCAGAACTGCTCCACAGGGTTTTCAATGGCTGGTTTTTCAGAAAGTAGAATACTTCTTGGTGGACTTGAACTTCCAGTCTTTCAGTTAGCAGCTGAACACCTTAAGTGTTTGCACCACCCCGGGACTCATATAGGAGACAGCCTAACCTATTAATACAATTGTCAATACAACCCAGTAGATATGAAAAAGCAAATGAATGAGCACTGATCTCTTCCTTCCCCAACTTTCCATTCCTACCCACCTTCTCCCAGGACAGAATCTGAAAAAAGCACCTGTATCTTATTGATAATTTTCATTTTTTGCATTTCTTTAGATTCTAAAATCCATCCCCTTCCTCCCAGAACCATTGGTGTTTGAGAGGCAAACAAACCTATGATTGCACCGTGTTTCAGGCACTTACTCTATTTTGACCTTGGGAAAGTCATTTTACAGATGAAGAAACAGGCTCAGAGACAGACAATGGGACTAATAGAACCTGTGTTATAGGCTTGTTGTGAAGATCAAGTGAGATCATGGATGTGAAGCACCCAGCACAGTGTCTGGCACACAGTGAAGGCTCAATAAATGTCATT
>NW_004443939.1:427167-428719 GCF_000243295.1 Trichechus manatus latirostris
AAAAAACAAGCTCTAGATAAATAGGCTCTTTTCAATGCTGTTTATAGTCTTTAGGATAATTATGAATTCCAAGTTTTCGGGGACAAAATCATTAACTCTGACATTCCAATCAACCTCGAAATTAACTCCAATCTGAAACTTCATCCACTGAGCGGACATTTTTTGATGTGTAATCATGTGCTTTTTTCTTGGAGTAGAAAATTAAGAGCACAATTTGGAATCCTATGGAGAGTGTTACCATAGTATTTTATTCGGAAGGTGGCCTTAATTACAATTACAGGGACAGAATTACAAGGAAATATAGAGATTTCACCTATGCTAGGCCCACTTCCTTCCCTTCTCCATATTATATACAGGTTGAAAAATTTGAGTAGAAACCACAACACCTCAAATTCTTAGCAGAGTGCCCAGAAAACATTTTGTCCCCAAAAAGTGCAGTGATTTCCTTTTCTCAGCCACCCGGCAGCATAGGTATCACTACCACAATTCAGGAATGAGATTGTAGTAGTTTGGACTTCAATGTGGTAAAACCAAAATTTGATTCCTGGTCTATCTGATTCCAAAACCTCTTCTCTTCTCACCACAAAATTCTGCTTCTGCCCAGAAATTCTTCTTACTCACTATTGTCTTGTTTACCTGAAGTGGATACCAATGTTTTTCTTTTCTTGTGGAGAACACAAGTTTAAAGGGGATAAAATTTCAGATAAAAGAAACACAACAATGTAATCTACCATTTTCCATCAAGAAATCGTTTCATAGTTGTATTCATTCATTCTCAACACACTGGCATCATCATTGCAGCATTATCAAAATCTTAGTTATTTGTGTACTTCCTGAATCTCCCACTTGACTGTAAGCTCCTGCAGGGAAATGAGCACCTCTGCTTTGTTTGCTACTCTCTATCCCTTGCTGAGTCAATATCTGACATCTGGTAGGAGCCCACATACTGAGTGCCTCCTACTATGTGATTAGGAGTCCCTGGGTGGCACAAGTGGTTAAGAACTAGCTGAAAGATTGACAATTCAACCCATCCAGAGATGCTTTGGAAAACAGGCCTGGTGACTGGCTTCTGAAAGGTGACAGCCTTGAAAACCCTATGGAGCAGTTCTACTCTGCACACATGGGGTCTCCATGAGTTGGGATTGACTCCACGGCAACTAACAGCAAGTATACAATTACTCTTTAACTCTTATTTGCCCAGTGCTTTCCAAGTACAATCATACAAGATCCATAAGATGTAGAGCCTTTAATTTAGTTGCAGAGAGATGAAAACTGGTAAAAGGTAGCTAATGAGAGAAGACATTGGGGCCAAGGGGCCAGTGGGTATTTGGGCTCTTTTGTCATGGCCTCATTATTCAGGGTGGAAAATGTATGAAGGGAGTCATGCTTGTTATCCCTTGTTTGTGCCCCAGATCTGTTCTCTACCCTTCTCTGATCTAATCAGTACCCTCAGTGCCTTCTCTGGAATATATTATCCAGGCTATTTGTCTGCTGTTTTCCAGCTGAGTTTGCAATAAGTGCTGGCAAAATACTGGAGGGCAGAAAGCCAGTT
>NW_004443939.1:430745-431894 GCF_000243295.1 Trichechus manatus latirostris
TGGCTTTGGTTCTGCAAAGGCTGCTTTCCTGTCCAGGGCTATACCTCCTGTTGGGTAGGCCATCGTCCTTGGTTCCTGATTTCTCTGGGCTCTCACAATACCATTACTCCCCCTTGTCCCCTCCGGTCTGGGGATGTGATATCCTCCTTCTCTTGCTTGAGCTTTGATGCTTCACCATTCCTTGTTGGCTCATGTAATTGTTGGGACTGGCAAGGACCAAATCTGTAGGGCAGGACAGCAGACTAGAAACCCAGGCAAGACTTAGTGCTGTAGCCTTGAGTTTGAAATCTACAGAGTAGGTCTGTAGACTGGAAACTTGGCAGGATGTCTGTGTTACAGTCTTGATGCAGAATCCCTCCTTTCCAGGAAACCTCAGTTTTTGCCCTTTAAGTCTTCAAATGATTGGAAAAGTTACCCACATTATGGAGGGCAATCTCCTTTACTTAAAATCAACCGACTGTAGATGTTAGTCCCATCTACAAACCACCTTCACAGCAGCATCTAGACTAGTGTTTGATCAAACAACTAGGCTCCATCACCTAGCCAAGCGACAGAGAGCTCTGTAATGGAAGGTTCATGTGTTTCTTTTCAGTGACCTGTGTTAGATGCTGGGTACACAGTATGTACCCAATAATTTGGGAAAAAATGGATGAATGAATAAATTTGGAAATATGGCTGTTTAGTTCAAACCTGTATCTACATATATCATAAAAAGGAAAGGCAGTTCATTATTCCTAGATATTGTTCCAATGTTAAAATTCATTGACATTTATTGAGAACCTACTACCTGCCAGGCATTGTTTTAGGAATGGGGTGACAACAATGAACTTGACAGGTGCCTCTGTCCTCATGGGGCTTACATTGTTCTTGTGTGCTGTTGAGTCAATTCTAACTCATGGTGGCCCCATGTGACAGAGTAGAACTGCCCCATAGGATTTTCTAGGCTGAAACCTTTATAGGAGCTGACTGCCAGGTCTTTTCTCCCACAGAACACCTCGTGGGTTCGAACTGTCTACCTTTCAGTTAGCAGGCAAGTGCTTTAACCATTGCAACACCAGGGCTTCTTAATTAATAAATTAACCAAAAATTTAATTATTAAATGAATGAAGGAAAGGAAGGAAAAGAAATGCAAATCACTACCTGAAATTG
>NW_004443939.1:432825-433904 GCF_000243295.1 Trichechus manatus latirostris
TAATGAGACCTGAAGATGTTAAATGATCTTTCAAAGACCATGCAGCTGGTAGATGGATCTAGGATTCAAATGTCAGTCTGTCTGACCCATCCACTTGCCCATGTTCTCTGCTGTACCACTACCCACAGTGTAAACACCAGCTTCTGGGTTTACCAGTATCTTTAATATCACTTGGAGGCATCCTACTAACACTGCTAACACTCATGTGAAATAGAATTCTCTCAATGGTCCTGTGAGAGGGATATTGATCTAATTGTTTCTGTGAGCACCCTGTTTTATAAATATGGATACTGAGGCTTAGAGAGATGAATTGACTTGCGTGAGTCATAGAGACAGGGTTAGAACCTGGTTCTCTCTGACTCTAAAGCCTATGCACCCTCATCTATACCAGTGATGTCCAATAGAACTTTCTGTGATGGTGGGGATGTTCTGTATCTACTGTGTGCAATGTGGTAACCACTAACCACATGTAAAAGGGGCATAGTGTAAAGGAGGAATTGAATTTTTAATTCTATTTAATTTTAATTAACCCAATTTTAAATAGTAATCCCTGGATAGTGCAAATGGTTAAGTCGCTCGGCTGCTAACCAAAAGGTTAGGGGTTTGAGTCTGCCAAGAAGTGTCTCAGAATAAAGGTCTGGCATTCTACTTCAGAAAAATCAGCCATTGAAAACTATGGAACACAGTACTATTTTGACACAGAAGGGGTCACCATAGGTTGGAGGCGACTCGACAGCAAGTGATTTTTTAAAAAAATTAAATCTCATGTGGCTAGTGGCTACCATATTGGGCAGTTTAGCTTATACTATGCTAAATAACTAAGACAAAGACCTAAGTATATACTTTCCCATCTCTTTTTCACTCCCTCCCTTCCCTTTCTCAGTTTTCTTTCTTTCATTATTTACTGAAGATCAACTATGTACAAGGCAGTGAGTGGATAGTGGGGGGGAGGGTAAGGGAAAGATGATCAGACCCAGTGCCTGCTCTGACTTCTGTTCAAGTTGGGGAGATTGGACGTGTGCATAAATAACTAAAATACAAAGCCGAAGGCTAAATGCCCTAAGTGCCCTAAGAGAGGA
>NW_004443939.1:435179-438957 GCF_000243295.1 Trichechus manatus latirostris
AGCCTCATTTTGAACCTGGAGTGCATCTTGGAGGTTCTGATGCAACCAGAGCTCAACTCTACCCTTTAAGGCCCCAGTTTTAGTTCTGTTTTCTTCAGGAAGACGTTCTTAACTTTTCTGACATGCACCAATTTCTCTCTTTACTCATTTCTTAATATTTTTATTCTCCGTCCCATACCACATGGAAAGGAATAATTCCAAGGAAAGGGAATTAGCACGTATTGAACACCTGCTCCAGGCCAGGATTTACATGGTTATCTCATTTCAGCTTCCCAACAACCCATGAAGGGGATGCCGTTATCCCTTCTTTGGAGGGTGGGGTGCTAAGTCTCAGAGAGGAGAGGTGGCTTGACCAAGACCACACAGTACACACCTCATTAATTTAGTCAGTAAAATTTTATTGCACACCTGCTATACTCCAGGCACTGCTGTAGGTAGAATGAAGCCATTTATCTTATAGAGATTATGTTCTAGTGGGAGAGGTAGAAAATAAACAAGTAGACAAATTTACTCAAAGTTCCAGTCAAACAGCGTTGCTCATTTTTCCCTGAAAACATCCCACAATTTCTATAGTTTTGTTCCTGCTTCTTCCTCTGTTAGGAAATCTCTCCTCATGCCTTTAAGTGCTAAAAGCCCACATACCCTTAGGACCCACCTCCACCTGGACGCACCCTCTGGAAACTCAAACCGGATCATCATCCTAAGAGCTATCATTGACTGAGCACTTACCATCTGTCAGATACTGTTCTAAACTGTTACATTCTTCATCTCTTTTTTATCTTCACAACAACCCAAGGAGGTTGTATTATTATCATTATTCAATTTTATAGATGGGGAGACTGAGGCTCAAAGAGGTTAAACAACTTATCCCAGGTGTAGTGGATTAATCAGTGCCCCCCACTCCCCAAATTCATGTCTACTTAGAACCTCAGAATGTGATCTTATTTATAAATAGGGTTTTTGTAGATGCAATTAATTAAGGAATTGAGATGAGAACATACTGGATTAGGGTCGTCCCGAAACCCAATGCGAGTGTTTTTTATAAAAGACACAGACACACACAGAGAAGTTCATGTGAAAGCAGAGGTAGGCAGAGATTGGAATTATGTTGCCTTCAGAGGGAGTAAGACCCTGCAGAGCCAAACTTCAGAGGGAGCAAGACACCTTGATTTCAGACTTCTAGCCTCCAGAACTGTGAGAAAGTACATTTATGTTGTTTTTAGCCACTCGGTTTGTGGAAGTTTGCTATGGCACCCCTAGGAAGATAATATACCAGGTGACACAACTAATAAGTGGCAGAGCCAGGATTTGAACCTGGGCAAGCTATCTCCAGAGCCTGTATCCTAAAATGTTACTCTATTCTGAGTCAGCCAGAACTTCTTTCAACACTGAGCCACGTGGAAAGTTGCTGTCTGAGTCAGCGTGGTGTAGGGGGAAATCACAGGAATGTGACATTAGGCTCAAGTTTGAGCTCAAACTTAAGCAATTATGTCACCTCTCTGGACTTACTATGCTCAAAGCACGATAGGGGATTCAAATATTCACCATATAGGATCACCTGCACAGAAATACTAAAACTTACAGTACCAAAACAAAACACAATAAACAACAACAACAAAAAACAAAGCAGTTGCCATCGATCCTGACTCATGTCGACCTCTTGTGTTTCAGAGTGGAACTGTACGATCCTCCATAGGGTTTTCAATGGCTGATTTTTTGGAAGTGGATTGCCAGGTCTTTATTTTGAGATGTCTCTGGGTGGATTTGAATCACCAATCAGTTGATTGTGTAGTTGAGTACTTACCAGTTTGCAACACTTGAGGACCCCTGGACTCTTAGTAGATGTTCAATAAATGTTTGTTGAATCTGAATCTGGGTAGACGGTCCACTCCTCCCTGGCCACCCTCTGACTCTCCAATCAATCAGGCTCCCTTAGTAGTCTCTAGCCCTGCAGTATGGTACTAAGGAAAAGTAATGCAATGGCTTTTTTTCCTTGTTCATCATCGGATTCTTCTACAGTATAAACTTAATGATAGCTAGACCATGTCTTACTCATCATTGTAAACACGTTAGTGACCTAGCACATAACTTGTAGAAGATGTGTGATAATTGCTTAATAAATAAAAGGATCCAAAATGGAAAAGCCCTTTATATGTGAAGACCTGATTACCTTGGTGACATAAAACAACCATTTATTATGCTTGCAGATTCTGAGGATCTAGAATTTAGATGGGGCACAGCAGGGAAAGCTTGGGTCTGTTTTACCATGCCTGGGGCCTTACTTAGAAGATTCAAAGATGGAAGACTGGAATCATCTGAAGCCTTGTTCATTCACATGTCTAGTGGTTGATACTGGCTATTGGCTGGGGGCCTCAGTTGCTCTCTACCTGGGTCTTCCATGTGGTCTTTTCACACAGGCTAGTTTGGGTTCCCTCACAGCATGGTGGCTGGCTTCCAAGAGTGAATACATGAGAGAGAGAGAGAGAGAGAGTGAGCAAGCAAGTGAGCCAGGTAGAAGCTACATGACCTTTGAGATGTAGCCCTGGATGTCATGCAATGTCACTTCCACTGCACTGTTTTCATCAAAGGAGTCACAAAGTTCAGCCCAGTTTCAACAGGAGGAAAAACAGACTGCCTATTAATGGGGAGTGGCAAGTTTCTGGAAGAGCATGTGAGACTGGAAATGCTGCTGTAGTCAGTCTGGAAAATACAATCTACCACAGATGCTGAGACAGCTGTTGGGGACCGCCATGATGGGTTATTTACAAGAAGAAACATCAAAACTGTTTCACAGGGAAAGGGGTTGTTGAACAGAGCCAACAAACCATGTAATGCAGAAAGATACCATCATTTGGCCAGAGAGTTTGGGTGTTACAGTTTGGATTCTCCATAGGAGATACTTAGAGTTTGGGGCACAAGGTGTTTACTAGGGATCAACACCTATGAAAGGAAGGGGGAGGAAACAATACTAGACAGGGAGGAGTTGAACTCTAATGGAGGTCCAACAAAGCCTTCGCCAGCACAGTGGGAACTCCGGAGCAAACTTTGCCCATTAGAGTTGTTCCTTGTCGGGTAGAAATAACTGGGCCTTTATATCCTGACTTGCTTAATCATTGGATGTGGGCTACACCAAGAAGGGCATGACCTTGGGTGAGACCAGTCTTTGTAGCTGAGGCCGACCCTGAAGGACATAACAGCTGGATACTGTCTGCTGACTGCACTCCCCTCAGCTGGGCCGCTAGTTCTTACTGGAAGAGGGATCTGTGTGGTGCATCTTTGTGTTTACCACAAGGGGGAGCACTTCTCAAGTGATCTAGTTGTACATCCTGCAAGTGGGTTCCGTAAAACACACTACCAAATTTACAATAATATATCACTCTTTGTTAGGTTGAATGGATTTCTGTGTCTTGCAACCCAGTATGCCAGCTAAGGCTCTGGGTCTCAGTTTCTCCATCTATAAAGTGAGAAGGTTGGATGGGCCTTCCAGTTTTGAAATCCAGTGATTCCTATCTACTTGGCCTCTGCTTTTTACATAGCCAACTACACAGAAAGTGAAACACAGTTCACTTGTTGCTGAGAGCTTCTTATCAGATACAGACCCAGACAGACACAGTCTGGCCTAGCTTTTCACTTGATTTATTCACCCAGTTCTGAAAAAAGCGCCAGGTGATATCTGAGCTGTGGCAGCAGCTGGCTCCCAACACATTCCAGGTATAAAAATAGTTCACAAGGAGCACCAAGCTCCAATAATTCTTACTTCAGAGTATAGGAACCTCAA
>NW_004443939.1:440340-441757 GCF_000243295.1 Trichechus manatus latirostris
ACTTTATTGGGACCTGTGAAGGCAGAAGTTTGAAATAACAGTGGACCAGGATCCAGGAAACCTCAGGTTTACCGGTAAGTCTTTGCTTTGCCACTTGGAGATTCAGAAGAATTAGAATGCCACACACCCACAGTTTGCTCATTCTTTCAGGGGAAATGAGCTCTGGAGTCAGGCAGCCCCAGACTTCAGTCCTGACTCTACTCTTACTATGTGAAGTTTGACAGATTGTTTCACCCCTTTGAGCCTCAGTGTCCTCATTTGTGCACTGGCTCCAGGGCACGCCTCCCTTATAGGGTCATTGTGGGATTCAATGAGATATCGCATGTAGCATATTTAGTAGAGAGCCTGGCATAGAGTAAGTGGTTAATAAATGTTCCTTATTATTACTGAATATGATTATAACTGAAAGCAAACAGATGAGGTATGTAATAACAAATGGGGAGTCCCTGGGTGGTACAAACGGTTAACATTCTTGGCTGCTAACTGAAAGGTTGGTGGTTCAAATCCATCTAGAGGTGCTTCAGAAGAAAGTCCTGGTGATCTACTTCTGAAAAGTCAGCCATTGAAAATCCCATGAAGCACAGTTCTATTCTGACACGCATAGGGTCGCCATAAGTCAGAATCTACTCAACAGCAACCAGTAATAACAAATGGAGCTAAGGAATGGAGAAATTAGTGCTCAGAGTTTAATTAATTAATTGTGATTTTTAATATACGCGATCTCCATGCCTGACACGTTGTTGTTGTTAGGTGTCATCAAGTCGGTGCTGACTCATAGTGACCCTATGCACAACGGAACGAAACATTGCCCGGTCCTGCGCCATCCTTAGAATAGTTGCTATGCTTGAGCCCGTTGTTGCAGCCACTATGTCAGTCCATCTTGTTGAGGATCTTCCCATTTTTTGCTGGCGCTCTACTTTACCAAGCATGATGTCCTTCTCCAGGGAGTGATACCTCCTGATACCATGTCCAAATGATGTGAGACGTACTTTCTCCATCCTTGCTTCTGAGGAGCATTCTGGTTGTACTTCTTCCAGGACAGATTTGTTCGTTCTTTTGGCAGTCCATGGTATATTCAATATTCTTCACCAACACCACAATTCAAAGGCGTCAATTCTTCTTTACTCCTTATTCATCGTCCAGCTTTCCCATGCATATGAGGCAACTGAAAACACCTTGGCTTGGGTCAGGTGCACCTTAGTCTTCAAGGTGACATCTTTGCTTTTCAAAACTTTCAAGAGGTCTTTAGCAGCAGATTTGCTCAATGCAATGAGTCTTTTGATTTCTTGACTGCTGCTTCTGTGGGTTTTGATTGTGTAACCAAGTAAAATGAAATCCTTGACAACTTCAATCTTTTCTCCATTTATCATGATGTTGCTTATTGGTCCAGTATGGTCAATGTATATTTTTCCTATCC
>NW_004443939.1:460820-463176 GCF_000243295.1 Trichechus manatus latirostris
TTTGGCTTAGTTTTTCAGATCTTTGTTGTGGAGGGACGGTGTGGTGCTTCTGCCTAGAGCGCCATCTTGCCGGAGTCCCCCAGTTATTCTTTATCATTGCACCCCAGTAATTTAATTCATACTATTTTCTTCCCAAAATTTAAGTATATATGTGTTTGTTTACTTGCTTATTGCATACATCCCCCAGTAGAGTTTGTGCTTTTATGAAGGCAAAGATTATGTCTAATGTGTGTGTGTGTGTGTGTGTGTGTGTGTATACGTATATACCAAACATATTGACATTGAATTTAGCACAATGTCTGGCACATATTAGACACACAATAAAAATGTGATGAATTATAAATGAACACTGTCATTATCTGACTGGAATCAAGTCAGTCTGGGTCTCTAGAAAAGGAATTGGTAAACTTTTTCTGTAAAGGGATAGTTTGTAAATATTAAAGTCTTTGTAGGCCATGTGGTCTCTGTCACAACTATTCAACTCGACTGTTGTAGAACGGAAGCAGCCATAGACAGTATGTAAATGAGTTAGTGAGGGCTGTGCTTCAATAAAGATTTATTTACAAAAACAAGTAACAGGACTGATTTGACTGACAGGCTATATTTTGCTGACCTGTGCTTTACGAAAAAAACAGTTAGACCAGATTAGGAATGACAATATTTCGTCTGCCTGTGGACCCTCTGACTCCCATGACAGACATTACTAATCAATCATGTCCTTCTTTCATGCTAAACCTGCATTCGCTCTCACACACCTCAACCTATTACTGTCAATCAATTAGAGTTGGCATGTGAAACACCGCCTATTTGCCATCCCTGCCTAGATAATACTTTTAGTATCAGAGAAGCCCTCTGGTTGGGAGCTCACAGGCCTGGGAGTTAGACAGGGTTTTTCCACTGTGTGCTGTGTGACATTATCCCAGACACACTCTCTCTGGGTCTCAGATATCTCTAATGCTGGGAATTTTGCTGATAGAAACTGAGAGATCACCTAGGCATCTGGGCCTACGTGGTTTTATTCTCCCTGTGCTTGCTATGTGGTCAATTAAACAAGGAAAAATAACAGAAGCCAGTTGTGATAATAAAGCACTAAGATCTGAGCTCATATTTTTTCCTTTCCACCTTGCTGAGTTATTAAGGGCAGATCGTGGCTTTAGTGGCAAAGAACAGCTGACATCCCATTCCAGAATACCACCTTTCCTCCCATTGTGCCACTTGTCAAGCTTTCCAAATATGCCCTTTCTCACCTTCCATTTCAACAGGATTTTCATTCTGAGGCTCCTGACATGTTTAATTCCTTAGCTAAGCCCTCTCCCCATCCAAATGTCGCCACTCTTGTCATACAATTTATTTTCTACACACACATAAAATCAAGCCTAGACATTTTTCTCCACTGTGAACTCCTGAGAAATAGCCTTTGGAGCAGCCATCCATCACGATGGCAATCATACTTTGAGAGTAAATTCTTTTTTATTTGTTTAGCATTTCTCATTCTAGATCAGATTTCATTGAGGGCAGCCTATGTCAGCAGAAAAATGCACTTTCATTGGATATTTCTCTATCTCACCAATCGATCAAGGAAAGGGAAAAAGAAACAATCATAAATTGCCTACTGCGTGCCAGTCATGGTGCTAAGTGTCTTTATGTACCCAGTTAATCTTCAAAGCAGTGCTGGGAGGTAGGATGATTAGTCTCCATGATAAAAAACCAAACCAAATTAGTTGCCATCAAGTCAAGGCTATTTCAACTTGTGGTGACTCTGTATGTGTCAGAGTAGAACTGCACTCCATAGGGTTTTCAAGGTTGTGAATTTTTGGAAGCAGATGCTCAGCCCTGTCTTCCAGTGAACTTCTGGGTGGGTTCTAAAGACCAACCTTTTTGTTAGTAGTCAAGCACTTAACCATTTACACCACCCAGGGGCTCCATTATACTGATAAGAAGAATGGGATTTGGAGAGGTTAAATGATAGAGAGAGGAGAAGGAAATGCCTTCTCTGAATCATAGTCCATTGTTCTCATACTTCCTCAATTTAGGTAAACTCTAAAAGAAAAAATTCCTTTTTTTAATTTTTGTTTTAATTGTAATTAAATGAAGTTTACATTTCAAGTTAGTTTCCCATACAAAAAAAAATTTTTTTTTTTACATACACTGTTACGAGACCCTAACTGCTCACCCCGTTCTGCGACAGCACACTCCTCCTCTCTGCCCCTGATTCCCCATGAACATTCAACCAGCTCCTAACTCTCTCTGCCTTCGCATCTTACCTCTGGACAGAAGCTGCCCCTTTGGTCGCTTGTCTCTACTTGACTAAGATGCACATTCTTCACGAGTATCACTTTATGTCCCATAGTCCAGT
>NW_004443939.1:463825-465186 GCF_000243295.1 Trichechus manatus latirostris
GCTGGTGGATTTGAACTGCCAACCTTTTGGTTAGTAGCCTAACTCTTAACCACTACGCCATCCATAGGGTTTGGAATTTAGCGTCTCCCATTTAATGAAAGTGACTTATCTGAGAGTCTTCTAGAGAGGATTTTTGGTTAGGATTTGTCACTCTTTTGCTGAGAGGACTTTAATGGCTCTTTAGTACTTCTAGGAATAGGCTCCTAAGCCCCTTCATTGTAGGATCTCTGCCTACTTCTGCAGCCACCATGTCTCATTTTCACATGAGCTACTCTGAGGTGATCCTTTAGGTCTTAACTTAATTACCATTTTCTTGGGAACCTTCCTCAGTTTGCAGTGGGTGCCCCTAACTGCTTGTGTACTTAGCTGACCATTGTGCTTATCTCAATGCCCTGCTTGGTTAGTTGTGAGTTTTGCTGTCTCATTTCCTTGGCCTCCAGTTCCCAGCCCAACATCGGGCACATGGTGAACACTTAATAAATGTTTGTTCACCACTGAAAGAAAAGAAAGCAAACTTTGATAATCTTTTTCTTCTTTTCAGTGTTTATAAGGTTTTTTTCCCCTTCCTTTTAGTAAATTACTGTCTGAAGGTTACTCCAAACACCAATCACTATATCATACATGTTCCTTATCAGGGACAATTAAAGGATCCAGGTGGTGACCATCTCTTCTCAGAGGAATTTATGTCAGCCACACAAAAATTTGTTGCTTTCTTAGTAGAAGGATCAGGCAAGCTGGCCTGGGCATAGATCATAAAGGATGAGCTTAGCTGTTGGATTTAAAATGTGGTGTCAGTTGCCTGGAGACCAGCCTCAAGGCTGCTCCAGGAAGGTGACAGGAAGATGACAGGTACGCACATTCAAAATTACTTTGAGGTGGTCCCAGTCCCATTTACTGTCCCCAGGAAACCTCTCCAGAATTTGATGTGGACACATTAGAAGCTCACATGGAGACAGTGATGTATCTGGGTTTAGTCTAAACTTGTTCAGCAAGGCTGAGTCACTGTGGCGTGCAGCTGCCTCAAAAAGAGAAGAAACATGGGGGTATTAATCACTGTGGCAGACCAGTTCTTTCTCCCTCACTCTATCTGCCAAGGCTTCAGGGCTGGGCACCATCTTATGAGATTTCTATCTCATATTCTATGAGATATATGCCCTCAGGATTGGAAAACCTTAAGTAATTCAAGTCAATTTATTTCAACATATCCAGAACATTTAGTTTTAGTAATTTCATTTAAAAATATTTATTGACATCTTGGGCAAAATGGCGCTCTAGGCAGAAGCACCACACCGTCCCTCCACAGCAAAGATCCAAAAAACTAAGCCGAACAGAGAATACAACAATCCTGAAACCCTAAAACA
>NW_004443939.1:466372-488215 GCF_000243295.1 Trichechus manatus latirostris
ATGTAGAAATTTTTGAAATGGTGTATCTTTGGCTATGTATATTTTCACCAAAAAAGGAAGTTTGAGAATGGAGAGGGTTGACATGTTGTGGGGTTGTTAACCAATGTCATAAAACAATATGTGTACTACTGTTTCATGAGAAACTATTTGTTCTGTAAGCCTTAACCTGAAGTACAATAAAAAAAAAAATACAAAAAAAATTTATTGAGGCACTGCAATTGCATCAGGAACACAATTATAAGGAAAGAGATATAGACCTGCCTTGAGAGAACTTACAGTCTAGTGGAGCACATGTCTATGCTGTGACAAGTCCATGCCAGAAAACAAAATACTAAGTGGAGGACATCACTCTCCCATCCTCCAATGGCCATTAAGATCTACTGAGTATTGACTCAATGCCAGGTACTCATCTAGGTACTTTACATCTGTCATTATATTTCATCTTCACAGCAGTTTTCCAAAGTAGGCATTATTCTGATTATGCAGATAAGGAAACAGCCTCAGAGAACTTAAGAAACTTTGCTAAACAGGTTAAAAGAAGAGATTCAAACTAAGGCCAACTGGCTTTGAGGCCAAGCCAATTCCTTACCACAGCACCTTGTTCCTAGTGTCATGTTGAATCTGATTGGTGTTTATCATGTAAGAATTATAAAAGAGGTGCATACACACACAGAAGAAGCACAGAAAAGGGAGCAATGCATTTTGCCCAGAGGGAGAAGGAGGCAGAGAGACAAAGAAACATTAAGAGAGGAGGCAGCTTTGGGGCCAGGCTTCAAAGAATATGTAGGACTTTGTCATGAGGAAACTTTGGGCACAATGTGAAGCAAGTTGGTAGGATGGTTGCTGAGCCATGAGGTGCAGGGATGGAAGAAGAGTCAGGGAAAGAGGTACAAAGGGAGGATGAGGCCAGGTTTGGAGAGAAGAGTCTTGACTTTATCCTTAGGAGATGGAAGCTGTTGGTTATATTTAAACAGTTGGGTGATACAATCAGAGCTGAGAGTAAGAAAGAGAACCCTAGAAGCAGTATGTAGAATTGTCCTGCGGGGGATGGCAGAGTGGCAGGCTGGGAGATCCTTAGGAGGCCATGGTTTAAGTGGCCTTGTAAATCATGATCCTCTGCCCTGGACCTATTGTATCAGTCAGTGTAGCATGTTGTTTTGGGAAACTGCTAATTAGTGGTTACTTACTGGTTCTTTAGGTAGAAATAATTTTTCCATGTTTCTCTTGTAATTACAGACACTTAGGTCAAGATCAGATTTTTTCTCAGTCGCTTGAGAAAGTAAATCACTGTACTTATGTAACATAATGATAATGTAGGGTACACTGGGATGCATGGCCTAGACCTACCCTTAATACTGGAGGACTGCAACTAACATTTCTTAGTCCCCTTTGGAGATTGTCTTGCCTCTCCCTAGATCATACCCCTTCCTGTGTCAGCCTACATGAATGATTAAACTTTTCAGGAGCCTAAAGGCCTAGCCCCCCTGTCCCAGTTTGGCCATCCCCTCTTCAGAGTTCCCTGTAAGTTTGGCTGAGCTCTTTGTTGAGACTGTACAGTAGCTCACTTCTTTCTCTGCCTGACTCTGCTTCCTTCCCTTCTCTTTCACATGTAGGGATCCTAACAGCACTCTCCGAAATGAATTCTTCATGCAAATCTCGATCTCAGTCACTTTATTGGGGAACTTATCTGGGGACAAATGATAACTGTAGTTAATATTTATTTGTGCCTGACAGTATGCAAGGCAGTTTATACACATAATCTAATTTCATTTTCACAATCACCACATGTAGTAGGTAGCCCATAATAATATTACTACACCACTGTGTAGGCACCAAAGAGTTCTCCTATCTGGGATCCTAGGTGATCTTCAATCCATCCTGGGAGAGCGCAGGGCAGGGATTTCTAACCCCTGCTATGAGTCGTAATCGACTCAACGGCAATGGGTTTCACTTTTTTTTTTTTTTGGTAGACATATTAGAAACTGAGGCTCATGGAGAAAGAGTTTGCCCAAAATCACTAATTTAGTAATGTTGCAGAGTTGCCTAACTTTCTGGTCAATTCCACTGCATATAAATTTTTCCATTTCTGCTCATGACTCTTAATGTATTAATATCCCAGGGAGGCTGGACCTAGGATTTCTGCTCCCCTATCCCAGTCTGATAGCTGGGCATTAATTAGTTAGCACCCACCTTTTAAACTTCCAGAGTCCCTGGGTGGGGCAAGTGGTTAACATGTTTGGTTGCTAACCAAAGGCTGGAGGTTGGAATCCATCCAGAAGCACCTTGAAAGAAAGGCCTGGCGATCTACTTTCTGAAAATCAGCCATTGAAAACCCTGCGGAGCGTAATTCTACGCTCACACACGTGGGGTCACCATGCATTGGAATCAACTCCATGACAACTGGTTGGTTTAAACTCCCACTCAAAACTTATGGCCTAAGGCAAGATGGAAAGAAATGGCTCTTACACGCTGTTAGTGCCAGGGAGGCCCTTAGCATCTAACCGGCCGATTTTCAACCTACTTTCTACAGAGCTGCCTCAGGCGCTCAGGGGAAAAGAATAAGGAGAAGACAAAGAAGAGAAGGGAAAAAAGAGGATGGGAACTAAGTGACTGAGAAGGAGAGAAAAGGAAAGAAGAGAAAGGAGAAAGGAGGCTAGAGAGAGATGAGAGAGAAAAGAGAAAAAGATAGAAAGTGGATTGGCTTGCTGGGCATCCTCTCTAGGAAATAAACAAGACAACCTCCTGCCCACAAGGCAGCCATGATATTGGGGCTTTGAACTCCTTGGGACAGTGCACATTATCATCTGGAATAATAAACACAGGCCTGGTGGCCGAGGAGTGGGCAGGCCTCGGGCGGGGGTGCAGCCCTGTGCTTGGCCAGCACTGGGGCAGCCTGCTGTCTCTGTCTGCACAGAAAGCCCGGGAAGGCGTCCGGGAGGCACTGGGGCCAAGAGGGCTCTCAGCTGGTGCTGAGTGAGCTTTTCAAAGTAAACAAGGGCTCCGGGGCCAAGGGGACCCTCCTGTTGGTGGTAACTCTGACACGATGTGGGCCCTGGAAAGAGCTTGGTATTTTTAGCTCTCCAGTTGCTTTGAAAGAAAGAAAGGGGGGTGAGGGGGGATGAGCTGCAGTGTGCCATTTATTATTTTTTAGGACATAATAGCTAACAGCTCCAAAAACATTCTGGATGTGCTCCACAGCTCATCAACGAGCACATCTCTGAAGAATGAGGAAAGGAAAAACACCGTATGTGTCCGAGTGCTGGCTGCCATGGCTGGTGAGGGGACCAGACCTGCACTTGCCTTTCCCAGGGGCAAATGATGGCCACTCACCTGTTGGCCCCTCAGTGAGTCAACATCTCCTTGATCCTGGTAATGGGAAGTATTCTGGTTTGATCAGACCCAAGTCAAAGCACTAGTATCCTACCTAGGTGACTAAGAGATTATAGAAGTCCCATGGGATTGGGAGCCAATCCAGACACCTGACCTTTCTACTTGCTGTCGTGGTCTTAGACAAGTCACATGGTTATTATGAGCCTGTTGTTTTTGTTAGTTGCCAGCCCTGCCCTGCTGCACTCCAGCCCAAGTGCTGCCTTCTGTAACGTGATTTTCTGACATGAAAATCAGATCAGGCCACTCTCTAGCATACAACCAATCCATGGTGCCTGTGCCTCCAGGATGAAGTCCAAGCTTATTTATGCAGCATTCAAGGCCTCCCAGAGGTCTGGTCCCTGCTCAGGGTTCTAACCTCAGTGCGTCTGTCTGCTCTTCAGCATGCACCTTAGGTTCTAGCCACATTGTTTCCCTAAGGCACCACATTCTCTCATACGTGCATACCTTTGCATATGCTGTTCCTTCCGCACGTACCCTTCCAAACTCTCCTCAAGCAACTCCTGTCTGGAGTATAGGCCTTAGGGAAGACCTCACAGAGCAAATCCTCCCTCTTGTACACAGTCCCACTGTGGCACTCATAGTGCCTGCGATAGTGTAGTGGGGAGACAGGTAAAAACAAACTCCATGAGAACCAGGTTATGACCATCACCTCACCCGTTGGCTACCACAATAGTTAGTAGTTCTGAGGAAATTATTGACTGGTGAATGTATCCGTAGAATAGAGATAAAAATCCTGTCTCTTTCTATTTTATAAGGCTATTGGGAGGACGCAAAGAAAGCAAAAACATTTTTTAAAAGATAAAGTCTGTGCACAGTTGGGGGAGTTATGGATTGAAGCATGTATCCCCAAATATGTGTTGTAAATACTAACCCCTATACCTGTGGATGTAATCCCATTTGGGAATAAGGTTTTCTTTGTTATGTTAGTGAGGCTATGTCAGTGTAGGGTGTGTTCTAAACCTAATCACTTTTGAGATATAAAAACAGCAGATTAGGCTCAGAAGTAAGCAAGCACAGATGGGGGGAGATGCTGTGCCACGTGAAGATCTCCAAGGAACCAAGGAACAGAAGCTGAAAAGAGAGAAGGACCTTCCCCCAGAGCAGACACACAGAGAGAGCTTTCCTCTAGAGCTAGAGACCTGAATTTGTACTTCTAGCCTTCTAAACTGTGAGAAAATAAATTTCTGTTCATTAAAGCGACCCACTTGTGGTATTTCTGTTATAGCAGCACTAAGAAATGAAGACAGAGGGTTTGTCGTGACCTGATTCTGAACAGAAAATAGAGATGCAGGTAGCAGAAGCAGAATGTCTCCCCACTCCCTCTCTCCAACCCCTGCCTCCTTCCCTACCTCCCTGCCTCCCTCCTTCCCTCCCTTCCTTCTTTCTTTCCTTACTTTCTTCCTTCATTGCCAAATGTCTCCATTTACCAAATTTCTGCTTTAGTTATCTAGTGCTATTATAACAGAAATGCCACAAGTGGATGGCTTTAACAAACAGAAATGTATTATCTCACAGCTTAGGAAGCTAGAAGTCCGAATTCAGAGAGCCAGCTCTAGGGGAAGGCTCTCTCTCTGTGTCAGCTGCAAGAGAAGGTCCTTGTCTCCTTTCAACATCTGTGGGCCTGGTGTTCCTTGGAGATCTCCATGTGTCTTGGCATCAATCTTCCCCTGGGTCTTCAAGGTTCTCAGCACAGGGATCCGAGGTCCAAAGGGCACACTCTGCTTCCCGCTCTTCTTTCTTGGTGGTAGGAGGTCCTTCTCTCTCTTTCTCTTTCGGTCAGCTCTGGGGGAAAGTCCTTGTATTAATCTTCACCTGGGTCTAGGAGCTTCTCAGTGCAGGGACTCCAGGTCCAAAGGATGCACTCCTCTCCCAGCTCTTCTTTCTTAGTAGTAGAAGGGTCCCTACATTGTCCAAGGCCTAAAAAATCTCAAAAGCAAGTCAGAGAAGACCTCTCTGCCCCCATGAAGTACATTTTCTGTTAAAGGAGACAAGCAAACACATAAATAAACATGATGATTTTTACTAATGAATGCATGAGTGAGATAAACAAGAAGCAGCAGGTGCAGGAGGGATATGGAAAGTCATGATGGAAGGAGAAGGTCTTTGGACACCAGACAGCTCTGCATCCAGTCAGGCCTGGCCCTTTGAGCTGTGTGGACTGCAGGCTCAGAGTGCTTTGGCAACTTTCCATTTCCATATCTGCCAAGTTGGGATGCATACACCCATCTCTATAGACAAGTATGAGGACTCAGTGAAGTTACAGGCTTGGCTATGCTTCCTAGAAACTGATTTCCCAACAAGTAAAGGGGCTTTTGGGGTACCCAATAGGAAGAGAAAAGGGATGAGCACAGAGACCTCACATGCAGAGGAGCAGAGTTTCCTCTCCCAGCTGAGGGATTCATACACACCAGGGAAACCATTTTTCTTCAAAGCCCTCTGAATGGATTTCTAGAACTATACCCATATCCTATATAGTGGCTTGCTATGGTCAGCTGTGACAGAGCCCTGAACACCAGCTAGCTCCTAGCTCTAGTTCTAACCAGAAACTGGTGACATAGCTGACCTGAGGCCAATTGCTTCCCCTTTCTGGGTCTGTTTTTCTATCTGTAAAATGAAAAGATTGGACCAGAAAATCAGTCTCCTGTATCTTCCAGGGCTGTCATTCTCTGATTTTGGATTGGGAATAATTTCACTCTGAGAATGCTTTGTCTCTCTAATTAATGAGCTCCAAATTAGTTTTACAGATCTGTATTAACTGATGGTTCTGAGGCAAAACAGTGTGGCCTTGTTGTGTGGATAGTGCACTTGGTATCCTCAAGGTTATGGAAACACTGTGTTCCTGCCATATGAACTTGGCAGAGATCAGCTGGATGTAAACAGAGAATTGGCTCAGGCTTATCCAGGGGTTGCAATAAGCTGTGTTCTGTCTTGCAGCCAAGGAACTAATTGGTGCCCATGTGTGTTTGTTTGTATACACACATGTGTGAACATGTTTACCCCAGAATCCAGGCTAGATGGAAGTTCAAGCCCTTCAACACACTCTTCACTACATGAGACATCTCTTATCATTGTACCCTACATTCTATAGGGTTGGAAGTTGTCTTTAGTTTTTGTTTATTTTTTCACAGCTTATTCACCAATTACTTACTATGCACTAAAAACTGTATATAAATTACTGTAATCTTCAAAACTCCCTGAGAAATGGGTAACATTATTCCGATTTTACAGACTGAGAAAACTGATTCTCTGGTAGGTTAAATACTTAGTTTAAGGTCACATAGTTAGCAAATGTCTGAACTGTGACCCTAACTTAGGTGGGCCTGATTGCAAGGCCCATGAGCCATTTCTCAGAGTGGTTATGAAGATCACTAATAATTTATATGTAATGTTTGATGCATACTGTCATTGGTGGTCTCCATTGAATAGGCTCCCATCTCTTGGAGACCCGATTCACAGTGGAAAAAAATACTGCCTGGTCCTGAGCCATCCTATGATGGTTTGTGGCTCTGACGGTTGTGATTCATAGGGTTTTTCATTGGGTGATTCTTGGAAGTAGATCACCAGGCTTTTCATCCTAGTCTGTCTTAGTCTAGAAGCTCCACTGGAACCTTTCAGCATGATAGCAGCACACAAGCCTCCACTGGAAGATGGGTGGTGGCTGCACTTGGTGTGCATTGGCTGGGAATCAACCTGGGTCTTCCACATGGAAGGTGAGAATCCTACCACTGAACCACCACTGGCTCTCTTTTTGATGCATAGCAGTTACTAAGGTATAGGGGAAAGTTCTGCAAAGCAAGATGTCTGGGTTGGTGAAGCAGATCCCAGGTCCACTTACCCAAACACCTAACTACATGAATGAGGATGGCTTGCCTGATCTTTGCATCCCATCACAAGTCACACCAAAAAATAGTTGATAGATGTCTCCTCAGCGGATGCTTGCTGCAGGCAGACAGAAGTGGGCAACGATCCACCATGCTTGAACCCCTAGAGTAAGAAAGAACACTTTTCTTCCTCATGTCTCAGGAAGCAGAATAGGAGTATTCACACCTGCATGTTGTCTTTCCACAGAGTGTCCTTGCTCGCTCATGATTCATAGTCCAGGGACTTCCAAGGTCTATCCAACCAGGTGAGCAATTCCTTCTCCTCTAGGGAGAAGCAGGTAAAGACACAGAGTACAGGAATGGGAATAGTAGCTTCCTCCTTCATGAATGAAGGCTGAAATGTGAAGTGAGGGGCAGAGACATGTTCCTCTTTCTCAACACAACCCTTTACGGAGCACCAATTCTGTGCCAGACCCTGGGTCAATGGAGATGACTGAGAGAGGAGCTTGTAGTCTCCTGGAGGAGGAGGAATTTTTACTGGAGGAGGAATTTTTACTCCATTGATAACATTTGAGAACCTGCTTTCTTGAGGCACTGGGATGGTGAACACAACAGACCTCATCCCTGTCCTTGTGAGGCTGGTATGATAGTTGGGGAGACAGCCAGAAAATCTACCAATAAGTAGAGAAATTATTAAAAAAAAAAGACAAATTGTCTAAGTGTTATGAAGAGGCAGTGTCTTAGTTATCTAGTGCTACTATAACAAAAATACCACAAGTGGATGGCTTCAACAAACAGAAGCCTGTTCTCTCACAGTTTAGTAGGCTAGAAGTCCAAATTCAGGGCATCAGCTCCAGGGGAAGGCTTTCTTTCGCTGTAGGCTCTTGAGGAAGGTCCTTATCATCAATCTTCCTCTGGACCAGGAGCTTCTCAGAGCAGGCTCCCCATGTCCAAAGGATGCACTTTTCTCCTGGCACTACTTTCTTGGTGGTATGAGGTCCCCCGTCTCTTTGCTCACTTCTCTCTTTTATATCTCAAAAAAGATTGATTTAAGACACAAGCTAATCTTGTAGAGTGAGCCCTTCCTCATTAACATAAATGCCGCTAATCCCACCTCATTAACATCATAGAGGTAGGATTTCCAACACAAACAAAAATCACATAATATAACAAAATGGTGGACAATCACACAATGCTGGGAATCATGGCCTAACCAAGTTGACACATATTTTGGTGGGACACAATTCAATCTATGATAGGCAGAGACAGAGAATAATAACAAAAGAACTAAACAGTTTGCTGTTGAGTCATCCCCGACTCATAGAAATCCATGTGCATCAGTGTAGAACGGTCTGTGCACCATAGGATTTTCAATGGCTGATTTTTTTAGAAGTAGATAGCCAGGCCTTTCTTGTGAGTACCGTTTGGTGGACTCAGACCTCCAACTTTTCCGTTAGCAGCTGAGCACGCTAATCATTTCGCATTATCCAGGGACTCTATAATGAGAGAAACTAAATAGGATGGTCAGAGAGGGTGTCTCTGAGGAGGTCCTATGTAAACAAATAATACATGTATTATAAAATTTAAATTATGACATAGCTTTTAAAGTATTCTGGGACCAGAGAGGAGGAGATGATTAACTCCTTGCCTGGAAAACTTGAGAGAGTTGAAATGACTTGTACAAGGTCATGCAGTGGGTCAGAGACAAGCCCAGACTAGAATCCAGAGACAGAAAGATTTACTTAAAGCCTTTATCTTGCTCCTTTTATTCTCCAGTCTTGGTTCACTTGCTTTGGATTAGATAGCCTGCTGAGGGAGAGTTGTCTTCAAAGAGTCAGTCTTTATGTCTTAGAAGAAGAATCAAAGGTCATCAAAAAGAAAACGTGTCACACTAAAAGTCTCTTTAAAAAAGACAATGACAAATTTAAACTACTCTGTGAGTTTAATCAAGTACTTCTCACCCATCTGTGGGTTTATCTACTCCATAAGCTTGTTGTGAGACTGAGAGCAGATAGAAAACACTTCATAGATTGTAAAGCAATGTACACACGCTAGGAATTATCAGATACCTGACACGCACACAGAGTTAGAGAGGATTTCTACTCTTAGACCTTTAGAAAATTGCTCTTTTCTCTTAGAATGAGAACCAAAAGTGGCTTGGTTCCGAAGCGGTGAGAGCACTACAAAATACTCTCCCCTCATCTCTTCTTTTATCTTTTCTAGGACAATCAGCTGTGAGAAATGTGTCACTTCAAGCAGTCCTCCACATTTCATGGAACATCTTATTTGGATAAGACTTAAATTATTACCATACCAGTCTTTGCACACTTTTTTCCCCTTCTCTTTTTCAAGCATGGCCTTAACCAAGCTTGACAGACTGTTACTTTCTACCAAAGCACTTTCAACACCTTTTAGACATCAGAGACCAAAGGGATGAGAAGGACTGAAAGCTTCAAGGAAACTCAGAAGTTTCTCGTGATCTCAGACCTACAGCTTCCTCTAGGCAGTCTCTCCAGGTTGGCCAGCAGAAAAGTGAGGATTTACTCAGTACCTCTCTCCACCAAAGCATGGGAATCATGTAGCTCTTTTTGTTTTTGTTTTTGTTTTTTTTTTTTGTTTTTTTTTGCTTTTGTCCCCTCAGTCAATAACAATGCTCTGTTTTGATCATTGGAGTTACATGTTGAGTCCTGTGAATCATTGAACTTTCAAAGTATAGGAGAAACAAACCAGTAAATAAACAGTAACAGTCTAAGGCAAAATGTGAAAGTGATATGAAATGAAATGATATAGGAGCACAGATGAAGTAAGGGGAGATGACTCCCTGTTGGAGGAATGAGGAAATGCAGATCTTAATTTTGGATCCTGGAGGAGATGATATTTGAGCTGGTCCCTTAAAGATAGTAGGGTTCTTATAGGTAGAGATCAGGTAGCAGATGGAGGTGGAGATGAGCAAACGTCACATCATAAAAAAATAAAAAAGTGGTTGCTGGAACATTCCAGGTGGAGGGAAAGCAGTAACTAAGGAATGAAGTGGAAGAGTCTTTTGGGGAGAAAAATAGCCCAATTTGCCTGGCATGTAAAATGCATAAGGGAATTGAGTAATTATATAATGAAGAGAACATTTGGGTTTGGTGGGAGCCTGAATTCAAATACAGGTCCATGTTACTCCATTTACTAACTGTGTGATGTTAAACATATCTCTTCACCCCTTTTTGAGTAAGCATTTTCCTCACTCAGTTTTCCTCATTAATTATGAGAATGAATTCTTGTCATTAAGAGTGGTGAAGATTTTATGCAGTAATTTATATGAAGGTGCTTAAAAGGGTTATTGTCGTTGGGTGCCATCAAGTTGCTTCTGACTCATAGGGACCTCACATAACAGAGTAGAACTGCCCCATAGGGTTTTCTTGGCTGTAATCTTTACAGGAGCAGATGGCCAGGTCTTTCTCCTGCAGAGTTGCTGGGTGGGTTCAAACTGCCAACCTTTCAGTTAGCAACTGAGTGCTTAACTATTGCACCACCACGGCTCCTTACTTAAAAGAATGCTTGGCCCAAAATAGCTGCTCAAAACATTTGAGGGCCTTGTTTGGCTCTCTGCACATAGGACTTGAAATTATTAAGGATGACAACTCAAACAGGGCAGTTCTTAACTAACCTAGGTATCTTAATTTGGTCAGTATGCCTAATCTTCTTTTGTTTTTGCTATGTGTTCTATGGGGCAGTTCTACTCTGTCCTGTAGGATTGCTATGAGTTAGAATTGGCTCGACGGCAACAGGCTTTGTTTTCTTGGGTATGTGTCATAATCTCTCCTAGCTTCAGTTCCCTTGTCTGGATTTGGAGATTTTTGACGAAGAAGGGACCTTCTTCTCTCCTTTTCCCATGTTCTCTCCTTGATCCACAGAGGAGAGAATTGACATTCCATGCCCCTCTCAGTTAATCTGAGCAGAACGCCTACAGCCTCTCTTTCCATTCCCTTACACACTTTTCCCTAAAATAAAAGGAATATCAAAAGTGAAAATCCATTGCTGTTGAGTCAGTTGAGACTCATATTGACCCTATAGGACAGAGAAGAACTACCCCATAGCGTTTCTAAGGCTGCAATCTTTACAGAAGCAGACTGCCACATCTTTTTCCCACAGAGTGGCTGGTGAGTTCGAACTGCCAACCTTTCGATTAGCAGCTACACCATCAGGGCTCCTTTGTCCAAAGTGACTGGAGTCAGTAAAGATCAAGCTGTAACCTCTTACTAGCGGGTGGGATCACTGCCTTGGACAAGAATCCCCATCTTCTATTTTGTGTTCTAGCTTCTCCATCTATATCTGAGCAGTTATCTGGTCAGCCTGGCACATCACGGTGCAAAACATTCCTTTTAGATAGAAGCCTGAGTCATGCTATCTGACAGAGGTAACCCACAACTCTGTAATTTTGGGTTACACGGTGTGGTAGATTACAAAAATGACCACACATTTTTGTACCTTGTCCCATTGAAAGATGGAGGCAATTTCTTTACCCCTTTAATCTGGAATGGCCTTGTGACTTGCTTTGGCCAATATAAGGCACAGAAGTGATTGTACGAGTCCTGGATCTCAAGAGGTTTTAGCTCCTTTGTTCTCTTTGTTCTCTTGGAAACTTGTGACCGCCATGTGAACATCACAGGCTAACCTTTTAAATAAAGAAAGATCACATGGAGAATGGTTCCAGTCATCTTAGCCAGCCTAGCTGAGGCCATCATATACCAGCCAACCCCTTGTTGACCCATCAGTTGATATAGATATATTAATGATCTCAACCAAGATCAGCTAGCAGAACTGCCCAGCTGACCTGCAGATTTGTGAGAAAAAAAATGGTTATTGTTTTAAGCCACTATATTTTGGGGCGGTTTTCACTTAAAAACTGATTCATATTTCCCCTTTGGCTGGTAATTTTTGTGTGATGATCCATTAGAACTTCAGAAGGAAGTGGGGTGTGCAGTACACTGAACCCCTGCTGGAATGATAGCTTCCTCATAGGGTTGTCATAGTTTTAAGAGGTCCAACTTGTAAGGCCACTCAAGTTATGACAGCACTATTTTGGGAGACCCATGAACTTCCTGGTTAATGTAATATGTACTCTTTAAGATAAATGGTGCCTTCTGGAGTTGTACAATGCAGTGGTCCTAAAGATTAAGCATGGTCATGTATGTAAAATTTCTAGTATACAAAAAAAAAAAAAAAAAACCAAACCTGTTGCTGTCGAGTTGATTCCAACTCATAGTGACCCTATAGGACAGAGTAGAACTGCCCCATAGGGTTTCCAAGGAGCACCTGGTGAATTCCAACTGCCGACCCTTTGGTTAGCAGCTATAGTTCTTAACCACTACACCACCAGTGTTTCTGGTATATAGTTGATGCTAAATAAACATCTTTTTTTAAATAATAGCTCCTTAGTATCGAAATATTTTATTATATTGACTCCTGTTATTATTAATACTTAATTGTCAAATAAGTCTCCATTTTCCCATCAGAAAAGTGTCTGGAGGAGTGATGATTGTGGAAGTGGTAGATGATCTTTAAGGTTTTTTCCAGCATGGCTACTCTGTGATTCATGGGCTAACACAAATCTTCTCATAAAAAGAAGCCAACACACATGTCCTAAGTGAGCTCCTTTGCTGAAATTAGGGACATGGCCCCAAAAGTACCATGTGGCAGGTCATCTGTCAGGCGGCCGTGTCAGCAGCCTGCGAAGCAGCCCATAAAGCTGCCAGAGCTGCCTTTTGCTCTGTCCCAATCAAAGTGGAGGCAGGGGTGAGGTCTCTGTGCCAGGAAACTCCTTTTTGGCAAGGAAAAAGAATGTGCTGTGTTCTGAGCAAGAGTTTAAGGAACCTAAACAGTTAACACACCATTGGAGCCACCTAGTAAATCCTTTGAGATCAAAAGAAAACAGCATGGAAACCTGAAAAATTGATAAGATGCCCTCTCCTGCATCCCATCCAGCTCCCTAACGTTCGTTTCTTAACAGTTACATCAAACTTAAAGCTCCCAGGGACAGTTCTTGAGCTGAATTTTCTTACTGCAGATGGAGCTGAGGCTGGGGGAATCTGATTTTCATCTTGTATTCTCTATTCACCAGCCATACGGCCTTGGACACTGATGCCTGAGCTTCACCCCAGAGCTTCTGATTTGAGTGGTCCAGGCTGGAGTCTAGCATCATAATTATTTTAACGGCTCCCCAGGTGAGCCTCAAGTACAGCAAAGGTTGAGAACCAACGATTTAAGCATGCCAGACTTTGGGTCCCTCATCTGTAAAGTAGGGATGATAAGACCTACTTTGACAGGTTGTTGTGAGATCCAATAAGGATAAATAATAGACGTGAAAGGATGATTATTATTATGAGGCACAGTTACTTGTTTGGAAGTTTCCTATGCCTTGGACCTCTAGCCAGGTGGACACAGGTCTTGCGGACTCAGGTATGTCCGTTCTTTAATCAGCCACCTTCAGTTTCAGGAATCTTTCTCAGTTCTACAGGGCCAGGGTCTGCGTGGGAATGGTGTGGGATGCATTCATGGTATCCTGATCACAGGAAATCATATGTCCTACCAGTCACCCAGGGAGCTAGTTACATTTGCTCTCACATTCCCTGCTTCAGTAGTAGTCAAGTGGCACTAAATTAATACTATACTACAAATTAACAAATGCAGACACAGCCATGCTCTATTTACCCAGCCTAGTGTTAGGACCTGTGGGTGTGTGTGTGTGTTTGGGTGTGTATATAGGTATGGGGGGTGGGGTGGGGAGGACACAGAGCTATACCTATCTCCATCCATTCATTGATTCATTCATTTATGCCAGCCTGCACTCATCACAGACATTCCCGCAGGGCCAACTCCAGGTGCCAGGGATACAGAGGTTATCCAGGCCCAACCCTTGCTTTCAAGCAGTTCACAGCACGAGGAAGGCCAATCATAGTCAGTTGTGTTATTAGAGTCCAATGACTAGTACCCATGTTAGTGGTAAGGTGTTCAGAGAGAGATTAAGGTGCACGTTCGAAAACTTGGGGAAAACTTCTTGGAGGAGGTAGAACTGGGTCTAGATCACTAATAAGGCCCTAGTTTGCAGCCTTCTAGTGTCTCACTTGGAGCATGTTTTAATTTCACTTTCTCTCATTTTCCAATAAGCAGGTTCTAATAGTGTCACTCCCCTGCTCAAACACTTTTAGTGGCTCCCCATTGCTGCCAACAGAGTAAAGGCCAGATTCCTTTGCCAGGCTTCTACAGCCCTCCTTGGTCTGACCCAGCTCCCTTTTCCAGCCTAATTTCCTTCTACATTCCTCCTTGAATTTAGGCTCCAGTGACATGGAACTAGTCGATGTTGTCCCAAAGAACCACACTTTCTCACACCTGTCTTCCCTTGCATAAGCCTGAAATGCTTTTTTTCTCCACATCCTCAATCACCTCGTTTTCTTGTCACAGAACTACTTGTTAGCCACCCAATTGTCTCTTTTATGTCTATGCCTTTGTACAAATTATTTCCTCTATTGGGGATACCCTTCCTCCTGACTTTTGTCTGTCTGAAAAAGTATCTTCTAATCTTTCAAAAACTAATTCAAATGTTATCTCCTCTGATGAACTTTCTGATCTCCCAGGAAAAATGATGGCTTTCTCCTCTGGGCTCCATTTGTACTTTTGAGTGTGTCTACCTCAATTATAGCACTAGAGTAGGTAATAAAACAGAGAGAAGTGAGCAGTGGGTCTTTGCCTCCATGAGAAGCCCAGCTATCACAAGTTGTTTTCTACTTCTTTGTGCAGGTCTCTGCTCCGGGAAAGGGAACATGTCAGTCAGTGCCGGGTAACTTGATTGGATTTATCTTCATATAGATCTTGCCTTTCCCCTGGATTTTATGTCTAGCTCTTTCCTGGAATCAGATTTCATTTCCAGACTAAGTCAGTAAAACAGAAAATCCCTTGCAATTACTTGCCTGACTTTGCAAAGCTTTATGCGATTTGAGTTTAAAGGCTGGCATACCGAGGGATCAGATACACAGGAGGCTAACCTGCAGAAGTTAAGGAGAAGAGCCAAGGGTGACCTGCAGTTCTTGGACTCTGCGAATTTAGGTCAGAAAATTGGCTTTGAGTTTTATTATTCAGCCCCATTCTTAGGACACAAACAATTTTCTGATTCTCTTTCGTTTCCACCTATTTTTATAACCAATGATGTCAAAATTTGGAGAAAGCCACTGTTTTTCTATGAACATTGAAATCTCAAAGTACAGTGCATTCTAGTTCCTTATAGCTCACCGTGAGTCCCCACTCTCTAGGCTGTGCCCCCAACTTTGCTGTGTCATCGTATAGCAGAATTCAACATACAATCTAATTATTTTCTACTAAGCACCTATCATGGCCCTTGTGTCTCCCATTTATCCTCTATCACCCACCAGTTAGACTTTGTTGACACCCTAAATAAATTTCAGGTTCTTTAATTTGATATTCAAGGTCCTCTGTCATCTTCCCCCAGTGACATTTTCTAAGTATTACTTCCCTCAAACCCCACCCAAGTGACTATTTGCTCTTCTCCAGAGTGTCCTGTATGTTTAGGCACATGCTGTTCTCTCTGCCGTTAATGTCATTTCTGACTTTAGCACTTGGTGAAATCCTACACGTGCTGTCCCCAAACCCAGGACCATACACAAGGAGCCCTGTTCATTGGTTCATAGGGTTCTGCATCACATGACCAGTTCTGCTCGTCTCTCTCCTGCCTTGATTCCTGGTTTTGATATTTGGACTCTGTTCATGCTCCTGTAACTAGGTCTTAGGTCTTATTCCTGATACCATGTGTCTTAGTTTCCTAGTGCTGCTGTAACAGAAATACCACAAATGAATGGCTTTAAAGAGCAGATATTTATTTTCTCACACTTCTGGAGCCTGAAAGTCCAAATCAAGGTCTTGGCCTTGTCGATTCTTCACTTGTCAGTAACCCTGGGCATTCCTTGGTTGCTTGGCTTGCTGACTATCTTCACATGGCCTCTGTCTTCCTCCCTTGTGTATGTCTATGTCTACGCTGCTCTTTGTATAACTCAGAAGTTAGGTTTGAATCCACCTGACCCTGGTATGACCTCAACCGATTGCTTATTTTACATTAAATTGAGTTATGGCAGGTGATTACATTACATTATATTAGATGTAAGGCAATTATATTGCTTTATATTAGATTATATCCATAGGTATAGGGGTTAGGATTCCAACACATTTTGAGGGACACAATGTAATCCATAACATCTCACCCTCTGGCCCCCCAAAATCCATGCCTTTCCTACATGCAAAACACATTCACCCTATAACATTATGTTTTGGTAACTTTTTTGGAAGTTCAACTAAGCCCAAGCCTCGAAATCCTTGCTTGTTCCTTCCCCCAGTCTTAGAATCCTAACCTTAACCACTCATGTCTCCCATCCATTTAACTGATCTCCCTCCAACTAACCGAGAGACTGACCTAAAGCCACCATTGATCTATCCCTGGGTGCCCCTTTCCTACCAGTGGACCTCCAGATGGTGCTTCCTTTCCTCTTGGTCTTTTTCCTGTTACTGCTTACTGCAACCACCCTCGCTTGCCTGTCCTTTCCTTTCAGCTCTGGCAATGACCGAGTTTTAGAAAGCACACATCTGACCAACCCCACTGTCACCTAAGCCCTGTTAAAGTCAGTGACCATCTCACCTAGTCGCATGCAATTATGAAGGGAATTCTGAGTTCTTTTGATTTTAGGAAACCATATACTACACCATTTAGAGAAGATTAGTCTTATATTAAGAGTTAGCGATTTCACATTTAAAGTTTCTAATGTTTCTTGAGCCATTTTGCTTTTTGAAGTTTTATAAGAACATTATATGCTGGGTCAGAAACTTAAGTCCTTGTAGAATGCACAAATAAATGAAAGGTTTGTGGTCAGATGGATATGCCTCCAAATCTTAGCTCTGCAGGTTTATGTATTACCTTAGTAAGAAATTTAATCTTTCTGAGCACCAGTGTCCTCATCTGTAAAATGGGGATGGTGTTACCAACCTCACCAGCACATTGTGAGGATTGAATGAGGTCAGTTATACACAGCCATCTACCATGAGGGCTGCACACAGTCAGTGTCCCACACACTCTGGCTCCTTTACATTGTTTTGATAGAAGAGTCTTTTCCTGGAGTTGAAACACAAATTTCTTTCTGGGAAAGGGCTTTTCATTTTTGAGGATTGCCTGTCAGTTAGTTGAGAGCCAGACCAAAGTGGGCCCTTGAACGTCAGTCAGAGCAGCTCAGATCTTTGAACCTCCACCTACTCACTGCCTATGGCTCTCATAGTTACTGAGATGTCTTGACTGCACACATAGTCATCCAATTTCAATATGCTCCCACCAAACCTTTTAGCCACAGGGATCTTGGGAGGCCTCTGCCTGAACTTCTGTGGGTAGGAAAGGGATGCAGAGCTCAGGGAGGGGAGGTTTAGGAAGATTTCATAATAGATTAATCTGTGTTAGAAGGATTTCAACATCATTTTATATGCTTTTTTTCATTTAACTTCTAAGGGATTGTGTGCATGTGTGTGTGTATAGTTACTGCTATTGCAACTGCTACCGTATTAGTGTTACAGCCACTAGTACTGTTACTATTATCGGATATTAAATGTAGTTGAGAAGTGTTATAACAGGGTGGTTAAGGTGATAAGCATTAAAGCCAGACTGCCTGGGTTCAAATCCAAGCTTGGTTTTCTCATTCATATAGTTGGAATGATCACAATAATAGTGCTTAGATGATGCTGAACAGGCTTCAGTGGAGCTTCCAGACTAAGACAAACTAGAAAGAAAGGCCTGGGGATCTACTTACAGAAATCATCCAATGAAAACCTTATGGATCACAAAGGTCTGATCCTGTTGTGCATGGGGTCACCATGAGTCGGGGATTGACTTGATGGCAGCAAGCAACATTTAGTGGTGTGGTTCTGGGAATTCAATGTGTTAACATGCATTAAAAGCTTAGAGAACTGTGTTTAGTCAGAGTCAGCATAATGTAATTTGTAGCTACTAGTGTTGTGTTAATAGTGTTATTGTCTACATTCCTAGCTAGTCTTTAATTTCAGGATAATACGTTTAGCTTTTAATTGATACTGAGAACACACTAACCCTCCACATGTCAGGTGCTGTCCTGCATGTATCATCATAGCATAGTGTGACATTTCTTCACTAGACTGCGAGCTTCTCAGGGACGGGACCATGCCCAGGAGACATAGCAGAGGTACAAACAAGGTGTTAGAGGTCCATTTTTCTCAAACTGGGGATTATATATGTAGGGAAAGCATGGTGGCATATCAGTGCTGTATATAAAGATCTATGGGAGAAAGAGATCACATTTGCACGGAAGATCTACTAGGGAAATGTAAGTAAATTAACTTCTAAGTATTAGTAAGACTTTCAGAAATGTTATGGAATAGAAGGTGAAGTTGGCATGACTCTTAGGTAAACTATTAGTCTTCAAAATTTTCACACTTGCAGAGATCTGCTTTGGGCTGTATCCCAGGACCCTCAGGGGTGCCTGATAAGGGTCCTCTGAGGACAATGTTGAAAAGCACTCCGAAAAGCAATTAGAGCAAGACCTTTGAGAGTGAGCTGGAGTTCCGTAGGCAATGGGGCTGGGTCACAGGTTTCTGAGAAGAGTGACATGATCAGAGTGGCATTTTTTTTGGAGACCATGGTGGCAGCTTGGAGCAGTTAATAGGAAGTGAAAGAGACTGGAGGCTGGGGGATCAGTTCAGAGGCTTCTTTAGTCATCCAGGATGGAGGGGAAGGTGCATAAATAAGAGCAGTGGCTATAGGGATGGAGAGAAAGATACCAAAGTCAGAGATGAAAGGAGGAAGGAATGACATCCTAAGGTAGATTTAAGTTCAATCTTGCTGCTGGCCTGAGACAGACAGTATCAAAAGGAATGGGGAAAAACCCTTAGGAGTGTGTGATTTTGGTGGGGTAATGTTATGGGTTGAATAGTGTTTCCCCAGAATATGTGTTGGACTCCTAACCCCTATCTGTACCTGTGGATATAATTCTGTTGGGGAATAGGGTTTTCTTTGTTATGTTAATGAAACCCGATCGGTGTAGGGTGTATCCTAAACCTAATCACTTCTGAGTTATAAAAAGAGCAGCTAAGACACAGAAGCAGGCACCAACAGAGGGGAGATAGATGCCACATGATGATCGCCAAGGAACCAGGGAACAGTGGGGCTACAGAAGCTGAAAGAGACAAGGATCTTCCCCCAGAGCCGATGCCCATTTGGATTTCTGGTCTGCTGAGCTGTGGGAAAATAAATTTCTCTTCTTTAAAGCCACCCACTTGTGGTATTTGTGTTACAGCCACCCTAGGAAACTAAGACAGGTAACAAGACATGTATTTGCATTTTCCCTTTTCATATTTAAATTATAATATGCTGGGTGTAAAATGGGTGTTAGAGATAATAAGTTAGGAGCTCAGAGGATGGAGCAATTGATCTGAGCTGGATGTGGTGGGGAGGTGGGGGTCAGAGAAGCCTTGCAGAAGAGATGGCCCCTGACCTGAGCCTCAAAACTCTGACTCAGATGGGATGGGAGAGCATTCCAGGCAGGGGAAAGGCATTGAGCAAGGCCCTGAAGTCCTTAAAGTAATGAAACTTGGCTCTTCACTTTTATTCATGGGGGAGGAATTCAACCAAGACCATCAGCCAAATGGAAGAGCTCAAAGGTCAAGGACTGTACATTTTTTTTTTTTTTTTTTTTACAGCATTTCTCATTTGTTCGAGCTTAAATGAAGCTGAACCCTGTAGGGAAATGAGCACGTTACCCATCTCCAAAGCCAGGAGGCTTTATGGCCAGGAAACTATGCTGGGTGAGCAGTAATAGCAATGACTAACGCACCCTCCTTGGTCTCATGTGTTTGGAGACCCCAGGAATGTGGGTCAGGTCAGGAGATGAAAAAGTGGCAGCTCCAAGTGCTGGTTATTAAGCAAGAGGCAGCCCAGTGTGGTGAAGAGTGTTTTACTGGGACCCGCGAGAAGGCTTCTCATTCTGGTGACCCTGAACAAGCCAGGTTCTTTCTCTGGGTCTCAGGTTCCCCATTATTGTCTTGATCTGATATGCTATATGCTGCAATAGCCAGGACTGCATCCTAAAATGACAGATGCTAAGAATCCAACCACATTAGCCCTACTTGCTGTTCCACAAAACGCACTGCTTTATATATCATTCTACCTTTGAACATACAGCACCCTTTGGTGGGGCTAAACTTAGAGACAAGTCATTTCGCACATATTTCTATTGGTCCATAAACACCCAGTGAGCTGTCTCCTTCACTGGGAAGCCCACAGACAGGACTGGTGACTGCTGGTGTGTGTTCCCATAGTGCTTGAGGATACGCACATCATTGTTATAATCAGGACCTCGCATTGAAATTTCAAAAGGCCCATCTCTTTTCATTCTAGTGTGGGATTTCCAAAGCAAGGAAGTCTTCAAATTAGGTTTTCAGATCAGAATTCTCAGCATCTAACACTGGGCCTAGAGTCCTTACGTGGCACAAATGAATAAGCCTCTGACTGCTAACTGAAAGGTTGACAGTTTGAATCTACCCAGAGGTGCCTCGGAAGAAAGGCCTGGCAATCTACATTTGAAACATCTGCCACTGAAAACCCTACAGACCACTTTCTACTCTGACACACATGGGGTTGCCACGAATTGGAATTGACTCGATAGTAACAAGTTTGATTTTAACACCGGGCCTGCCTGTCAAGAGAGTGGATAAATGAGACATTGAGTCCTCAGAGAGATGAAATTGCCGGTCAAAGAGCCTAAGAAAGTCAAAGTGACTTATCTGCTTCTTGTATCTGTGTGAGTGGATAACCTCTTCAGTCCCTTGAGGGTCAGCATACACTTTTCATGAGACTTTGACTTCTAGAAACTCCAGTAAACAACTTTCTGATTTAGTTTTCTCTCCTACCCCTTAACATCACAGGCTCCATGCTAGAAAGAACACAGGGGTTCAAATCCAAGGTTCACCACTTCCTTATTAGATTTTTTTTTTTTTTTTTTGAAAATCCACTTAACCTCCCTTAGCCTTGATTTCTTCATCCTCAAAATCCAATATAGGTAGTCCCCGACTTACGACATATTTGCCTTACAAAGAACCACGCTTATGACCGTCTTTTTTTTTTTGTACATCTTATCATTAGTAACATGTACTACATATAATGCTGCAGCATGGAATTTGCTGATGTTATCATTCTCAGTTGTTCACTTGAAGATGTTTATATGTAAAGTTTCCAGCCCTTAAAGACAAATAAAGTTCAGATTTATGAAGATACTGATAATAAAAGGCAATAATAATGAAAACTACAGTAAAAAAAAGAGGTATTTGACTTATGTCAGAACCAACTTAGGATGGAGTCATCAAAATCTAGCCTCGTCATAAGTCTGGGACTACTTGTAATAATATTTACTTTAAAGGGTTATTGTGAGGATTAAGTAAAGTAGCATACATAAAACTCCTAGCACAGTCACAGGCGTGAAAAACTTGAGCACCTGGTGATAGGGAACCCAAGGTTGAGTAAGGATATTGCTGATGTGCTGTGAGATTGTTAACCATTGTCATAGGGCAACAT
>NW_004443939.1:488315-551561 GCF_000243295.1 Trichechus manatus latirostris
ACATGTTGTGGGGTTGTTAACCAATGTCATAAAACAATATGTGTACTACTGTTTCATGAGAAACTATTTGTTCTGTAAGCCTTCACCTAAAGTACAATTAAAAAAAAAAAAAAAAAAACTTGAGCACCTACTGTGTGTCAGGCTGACACCAATACACAATTGGGCTTCGCTACAAGTTATTGTGAAACTCAGGAGTGCAGTTTTCTCGCAGGCAGAGGGGCTGGAGGTGGATTTGCTAGCTTCCTAATCAGACTATAGCAGAGGGAGGTTGTAGATGGGTGAGTGAGGCCAGGCCTGCCTCATGCCTGGCAGACACCCAGCTAGGCTTAGCTGTGTCCATCCTGCTGCCAAAAGCGAGGCTTCATTCCATGGACGTGGGAGCAGCTGCCCACAGCTGTGCTCACCAAACGTGACTGAGTTCTGCCAGGACAAGTACTGCACGTGACCCAGCACCCAGCTACATCCCTACCTCCTGATGGTGGCAGTTGCTCTTTTCAGAGCACCCTCCCCACAGGGACAGTTTAGTGTGATTCAGGTGACAGTCACTGAGCCCCTACTCAGCACCAGGCTGTGTATCTGTGTTTGCTCATTGGCTCGTCAACCAGCCTAAGAAGTAGAGACACTGTCCTTATTTAACAAATGAGGAAACTGGAGTCAGCAAACCTGTGATGACAGAATTCTTTTATTTCTCTGAGTTCTAAAAGCTGAAGTCTTTCCTTTCTATGGTGATCCAGAATGGGGAGAAATCAGCACTTCATCTTCAAAGGAAGACATTAATAATAACAACACAATAGTACTAGTTAAAGTTCATTGAGCTATTGCTAGGCATTATGTTAGGTGACGATTTTTGATCAGGAATGATTTTGTACCCCTCCCCCAGGAAACACAGTTGATAATATCTGGAGACATTTTTGGGGTGTTATGAATCTAGTCACTTGCCTGTCAGTTTGTTGTACTGTGGTGGTTTGCGTATTGCTATGATGCTGGATACTGTGCCACTGGTATTTCAAATACCAGCAGGGTCACCTATGGTGGACAGGTTTCAGCAGCATTTGCAGATTAAAACAGACTAGGAAGAAAGGCCTGGTGATCTACTTCCAAAAACTAGCCAGTGAAAATCCTATGGATCACAACAGAATATTGTTTGATTTAGTGCTGGAAAAAATGAGCCCTCTCATCTGGAAGACACTCAAATGCACAGTGGCCGTAAGTATGGATTCAATCATACCAACAATTGTGAAGATGGCACAAGATCAGGCAATGTTTTGATCTGTTGTACGTGGCGTTACCATGAATCACAGCCAACTCAACAGCAACTAACAACAATGATATCTAGTGGGTAGATGCCAGGAACAGTGCTAAACATCTTAAAATGCACATGACAGCCCTCAAACACAAAGAATTATCTGCTCCAAAATGTTAATAGTGCCAAGGTTGGGAAACCCAGGTGCAGAGCACTTAAACGTGTTATGTCTTTTAATCTTCATTAAAACCCACTGTGGTAGGTACAGTCATCGTCCCTTTAAATATGAGGAATCTAAGGCCCAGAGAGTTTAGGTAAGTTTTCCCAAGATGATAGCAGAAAGTGATAGAGCTAGGGATTTAAATCCAGGAACACTAAGTCCAGCACTCCTGCTTATGATCTACTGTGCCAGTAATGGCTGGCTGTAAGGTAACTGAGGGAAGGGTGGGGTCTTTGCCATGACATGAGGTAGTTAAAGGGGGTTGGGGCTAATTAATTGTCAGGGAGCTTAGAACGAAGATTGCTTTGCTACCATTTGTTTTACTGTTGCTGCTAAAGGCTCTGTGCCTGGGCAGTTTGGACTGCTTTCATCACATTTTAAATTGTGCAGATTTCTAGCCAACTGTTTAGAATTATGATTAGTACAAAGGATCATGGGAACAAAAGGGAAGCAGTGATCAGCTCTCACTTGGGTGACCAGGAAGGTTTCCTGGTTAAGACAGCATTAAAAAAATGGGCTTCAAATGCTTATGGGGTTATTGTTGTCGTTGTTAGTTGTCTTGAGTTGACTCTGACTCATGGTGGCCTTACATATAACAGAACAAAGTGTTGCCTGGTCCTGCACTATCTTCATAATCGTTGGTCTGTTTGAGTCATTGTTGTGGCTATTGTGTCGATCCATCTCATTGAGGGTTTCCCTCATTTTTGCTGACCCTCTACTTTACCAAACATGATACCCCTTACTGGCAATTGGTATTTCCTGATGACGTGTCCAAAGTAAGTGAGCTACAGGCTCATCATCCTCTCTTCTAAGGAGCATTCTGGTTGTATTTCTTCTAAGACTGACTTGTTTTTTCTTCTGGCAGTCCATGGTATAGTCAATATTCTTTGCCAAAACCACAGTTTGAATGCATCAACTCTTCTTCTGTCTTCCAGTGATGCACGTGAGGCCATTGAAAATACCATGACTTGGGTCAGGCACAAGTTAGTCATCAAAGTGACATCTTTGCTTTTTAACACTTTAAAGAGGTCTTTTGCAGCAGATTTTCCCAATGCAATACGTCATTTGATTTCTTGACTGCTGCTTCCATGGACATGGACTGTTGATCCAAGTAGAATGTATCTAATAGAGTGCCTGGTGCGTGCTAGGCCTGAATATATTTTATTTTGTATGTTTTACAGAAATGGAAGCTGTCCTGTGGAGAGGTAGACTGTGAGTCCCTCCAATCACAGATGAGCTGGCATGGACTAGGGAATGTTTTCAGATTTATCCCCTTTTCACTGAGGGCTGGGAAGGTTTTGAAAGCAGTAGGCTGCTCTGAAGGCAGAGTGAGTCCTAATAGTCATAGAGAAGTCCTTTGAAAGGAATCCTGAGATAAATTCAGACTTGTTCAAGGTCCCACATTGCCAGGAGGTGGCAGGGTGTGGGCCCCAATCCACCATCCATTCTCCTCAACCAGGGTTTCTTCCCCCCATATAGCTGCTTTGGGGCCCTGCCAAGGGCTGTCTCCAGCTAGGAAACTGGAGCACATGCACACACTGATCAGTAAAGCTGTTTTAAATAAGAAAACAGGCTCAGTGCTTTCCCCAACTTCGAATAGCCACTGGCGAGTTTCTTCTTTCCAGGGTCATGTTATGTTCAAAGAAAAGATCGATGTGAATGTGCTTAAAGAGAGGCTGGTGATACAGGAGCGAGGGGGATAAATATGTCAGGTGGGCTTTTCATCGATTGAGAAAGACTTAAAGCCTTCAAAGTGCATACATCTCCAGAAAGTACCTAATGTGATGTGTTCATGGGTAATGGCAGTAGGGAGGGTCTTCAGGCAATAAAGTCTTCCATGGTAACACCTCCTTGAGCCACATGCAAGTCACCATCTATGGCTTTATGCCTATGGTTGACTATGCACAAATAATCCCATTTAGGTGACCCAAAAGCCCTTGCTAATTGCTTTTCTAGACTGTAGGCTGATTATTTTATTCTTTGTGTTTTAATCAAGGTTCTTAAGTTGCCAGTTAGTATTTGATCTGACACCCCTTCTCAGTTTTCAGTTTACATTGCAATTGTGTCAGCCAAAGGAGGTCTCTCTGGTGTTTCTTATATCCCAGCCCCTTACCTTCTGGACTTAAACATTTCATGATCTTTTGCTAATAGAGCTCAGAGAGCCCTAGAAGCTATTTGGTGAAATACAAACATTTTATGAATGTGGTAATTGGGGCTCAGAGGAGAAGGAAATGGCTTTCCTATTATAATAATCGCAATCATAATAAGCAAGAATTATGATCATGACAACTATCTTTGCATATGTGTATAAAGTTTCAAAGTTTATAAATCACTTTTATTTAACTTATCTTACCTGAACATCATAGCATGATCAGGCAAACAGGAGAATATTCTCCTCATGTTTCGGGTGAGAAATAGACTCAGATGAAGTGAATTGCTCAAGACCACAGAGAGTGGAAATCCTAGTCCTTATACCAAAACCTAGGTCTCATGACACATCATGTGTATTCTTGTCACTATACGTGTCTGCACATAGCTACTGATTGAACCAGGCCAATCTTCTACCTTTGTTTCTTGCTTTGAAGGGCATAACAAGGCCAAGTGGAATGAGTGAGATAGATCTGGGTTCAAGGCATGTTTCTGACAGCTAGTAGAAGCATGACCTTGGACAAGTTATATAACTCATCTAGGCCTCAGTGTTTCCATCTGAAAACAGATTTTTGTAGAATTATTGGTCTCGTACTAGTACCTGATACAATAAGTGGTAGTTATCACTATTAAAATGGATTGCTCTGACTTTTTGACCTCAGCCAGCCACCATGAAGGCAACTATATTGTTGTCTGCCACTCTGGAGACATGAAGTATTATTCTGGCTTAGCTCTCATTCCTAGGCTAAATAAAGAAGCACTCCCCTTCTTTAACGGGTCACCTTCTGGTCGTGGGCAAGGGAAAGTAAAGTATAACTTATGAAGAATTGTTGCTGCCAGAGGCATCCTTCATGATTAAAGGATAAACAAACAAATCTTCCGAGCGAAGTGGAATGTTTCTTTACAACAATAAAAACAACCTTCCTCAGTCACATACAACGGCTGTTTTGAAGCTGTCCTTCCCACTCTAAGGTCAGACAGCGGCCGAGACATCATTATTTTTTCGTCCTCAGCATTTTATTACATTTGTTATTCAATAAGAACCAGTCATGTCCTGTGGCCTCCAAAAAAGCTGATTCCATATCAGGCTACGTTAACTAATGTTCAGCCTCCAGTAGAGTATTTCCCATATTCCTTCTCTGCTGGATGGGCCATGGGCTCCTTATAAGCCCTCACAGTGAAAACTATACTTGCCATTTTGCACTGCCCCAGCCCGCATAGGCTGCTCATTCTGCTGTGTTTCAGTCTCAGTGAATGACAACAGATTCTCTTTTGTCAATCGAAACAGAAATTGGACAGTCATTTCTAGATGATGGAGGTAAGAGACAACCATGTTCCTTTGAGTTTACACTTGAGGTGTCTTCTAAATTCATCCTCTATTTTTAAACTCCAGTCCCACTACCCTCATTATGACCACTCTCATTTTGCACTTCAACTATTGAAAGCCTTTCCCAGCCTTCCTCCAAAGATTCAATATTAGTGGATGGTAATGAAGAGACACATCAGCACTCATATCATGAAGCGCTTTGTATATTATGCTAATGAGTTAACAATTTGGTAAGAATTTTGGTAAGTAATGGGGAGCTAGGTGATGCGGTCAGATTAGAATTTTAGAAAAATCATTCTAGATGCAAGTATGGGCAGTGAAGTAAAAGCTGTAAGGGTAGAGGATAAAGGACATGTACGGTAATAGCTTCATGGATGAGAATCAGCATAAAGCTGGTTCCCAGAAGACAGAGATCACTCACATCCCTGCTTTCCCACTTCTCCAACACTTATGACACCAGCCTCCCACATGGCACTCTCTCTCTCTCTCTCTGACCCTAGCTACCCGGGGTTAGGTCAGACTTTACAAATTAAGAAGTCTCAATCTTTGGGTTCTTTAATTTACTGGAACAGCTCACAGAACTCATGTAAGATATTATACTTATGATACAAGTTATATGATAGTAAAAGGATATAAATCAGGATCATCATAAGGAAGAGATCCATGGATGAGTTCTGGGAAGGTTCCCAATGGGAAGCTGCTGTGTCTCAGAGAGGGCACATCACCCACCCTTTCCTGACCAGGAGGCTCTCTGAGCATTGGTGTCCTGGGTTAAAGTCATGTCTCCTGAGGCTAGTTGATACTGTTCTTTCAAGTGTCTTTTCTGGTCTGGCCAGACCCCACTTGCCAGCACAAATCCTCAGGTGTGGCCTGAAGTTCCAGACCAAGGCACCCCCAATTACTCTAAGGGTTATTTCTCTGGTGCCAAGGACAAAGGCCACCTTCCTTAAAAAACTAGATCCTTTACCTCACAACAGAGTAAGGAGACAATTGCAATAATCTAGCTGGGAGGTGACCAGAATAAGTGGCAGTGGAAATGGAGTAGAGTGGATGGTTTGAGAAATACTAATGGGGTAGAAATAAAATAATTGAAGTCAATAGAGTCTTTGGGATGATGAAGACTGGAATCTAGACCGACGATAGGGTTTCTGTCTTGGAATGGATGAGAACGTTTAAATGGGAAAAAAGGAAAACTCAGTGAGATGAGGTTTTTCTTCAAACACTTTAAGCACTGTCCATCATAGGACACAAAAAATAACATAGACTGATTCAAATTCAGAATGTCTTCTGAAGGAAAACCAAAGAAGGCTGAGATTGGGAGAGGTAATAAGAGTTTGGCTTAAATAGAGCTTTCTAAAAGGTTTCCCCCAAATGGGCTTTGATGGGGAGTTCACTAGCTCACAGATCCATCTGGTTCCTAGTTCTATATTACAGTGAAAACTGTGAGAGCTGGAAGTCAATGGGACTGCCTTGTTTTTCCAGGTGTCACAAGTTTTCCACCTTTGACAGGGTACAGTCTTACCACTTTTCTATCAGTTGTTTTAGTGGAAAATATGTGTGTCTTCCTTCTCTGACAGGTTTCTACCTTACACAGGTTCCAGCTTTTGCAGGTTTTACTGTATAAGTTGAATCATTTCTGAGCATGAAGATTCCTTCAAACATGGTGATTCTAGGATTCTCTGAGTTAATCCAAAGGATGAACCTTATGAATAGACACAATTGTACCATCAAGATAGTGCTGGGCTGGCAAGTAGGTGGCCAATGTTCTTCCCAGGTCTGTGCCTGTCTGATTACAGGGTGGCATTAAACAAGTTGCCTCCCCTTCTGGGCTATAAATTCTACCTACATAAAAGGTGAGGGGTTGGAATAAATGATAATGATATAACAACCACAAAAAAAGTGAGCTCCCACTGAACAGTAGCTGCTCTTAGTGTGGCCAAGCATTATGCCATGTATTTCTTGTGTATTACGTTCTTTAATTCTCACAACTTCATTATTGTTGTTAGGTGCCAGCAAGTCAGTTCCAACTCATAGCGACCCTAGAAACAACAGAATGAAACACTGTCAGTCCTGCGCCAACCTCATGATGGTTGTTATGCTTGAGCCTGCTGTTGCAGCCACTGTGTCAATCCCTCTCCTTGAGGGTCTTCCTCTTTTTCACTGACCTCCTACTTTACCAAGCATGATGTCCTTCTCCAGGGACTGGTCCCTCCTGATATCATGTTCAAAGTATGTGAGACGAAGTCTCGCCATCTTTGCTTCTAAGGAGCATTCTGGCTGTACTACTTCCAAGACAGATGTGTTCATTCTTTTGGATGTCCATGGTATATTCAATATTCTTTGCCAACACCATAATTCAAAGATGTCAATTCTTCTTTGGTCTTCCTTATTAACGGCCCAGCCTTTGCATGCATATGAAGTGATTGAAAATACCATGGCTTGGATCAGGTGCACCTTAGTCCTTAAAGTGGTGTCTTTGTTTTTTGACACCTTTAAGAGGTCTTCTGCAGTAGATTTGCCCAATGCAATGCATCGTTTGATTTCTTGACTGCTGCTTCCATGGGCAGGCCCCCTGAGGTTCCTGCTTCTATCAAGTGGCCCCTGCTTTTGAATTCTGAAAACAATACCTCCTTCCTCTGCCTCTTCAGTCTAGGGGTAGCTTTGATTTTCATCGTGGAGTTATGTCACCTTCTACTGGTTATTCTTTTACCTCTTCCCCAGGCAGAGTCTGCTTTCAGAGATAAGTCTGATTGTATTCATCCATTTTTGTTCAGCAGAATCCTGAGCCCTGCGTTCCACACATTCTGGGCCATTATCCAGGCATTACTGTGGCTTCCAAGAGCATTTTTGAGGAGGACATGGGGGACCTAAGTCCCAAGAACAACAGTTCCTTGGGTGTTCCAGGGAAAGGCTCATGGGGTGTGTGATAGCCTCTTTCTGTTTAGCTGAGGTTGAAGCACGCCTCCCAAGGCAGAAACCTTTCCCCAGGTGCCATAAGCCAACTTGTACACAGGAAAGGGTTGAGCCAATAAATGTGGCACCACGGTTTCTAAGTGTCCCATCCGAGGAAGGCTGAAAAGAAGGCAAAGTGCATAAATTAACTCAGCATGCTTTGTATAATGTGTGGAAGGCAAATTTAATGGTCCACAGAAATGGGACGAGGAGCCTCAAGTTCACCCAGTTATGCCTTTTCTGGGTTTACCATGAATTTTTGATCATTTAAAATTCTAAGATTCTGATTCTTAGAGTTTTAGTTTCTTGGTATAGTTCTTGCTTCTCTAGGCCTCCCCCGTCTATGGCCATACATTGTGCCCCTTTAATAATAATTAAGGAGCCATGGTGGAGCAATGGTTAAGTGCTCAGCTGTTAACATAAAGGTTGGTGGTTCAAACCTACCCAGTGGCTCCTTGGGAGAAAGACCTGGTGATCTGCTCCTGTAAAGATCATAGCCTTGAAAACCCTATGGAGCAGTTCTACTCTGTTATGCAGAGTCGCTATGAGTTGGAGTCGACAGCACCTAGCAACAACAACAACAATAATTACCCATGTTTTGCTGGCTATTTTCCCCATCTGCTTCCAAGGCTCCCCAGCCCATCCCAAATGTCTTACTCCCAAGCTGGTTATCCTGTCTCTCCCCACCCCCTTTCAGATGGTGTCTCTTCTACGGCTCTAGTTCTCACCAGGCTCTGAGAACACTGTTTTTTCCCCTTTTCCCTTCATACCTAGGGGTGGTAAAAGCTTCCTGCAGCTGCTAGTTCCTGGGTGCCTTGTCATCCTTTGTTGATTCTCTCTGCATCTCTGTAAAAAGTCCCTTCATTAAATTCCTGTTCATTAAACCCCTCTGAGTTTGCCATCTCTTTCTTGTCAAGACCAAGATGATATATTCAGGCACTTGTTGGAGTCACAGGGTTATCTCAAGTAAGTTCAAGCAAACTTTCCCCCTTGCCATCTTTAGTATTTAATAACCAACACGTTTACTGAAGGCCAGGTATAGGGTCTCCTTTCTTGTTCTAACTCCCTTCATTGAGGATTGTGACTTTGAAACCCCTGGAGGGTCTCGCATCCCAGACCTATTCCCCTTGGCTTATCTCACGTTTATGCCATGGTGCTGCTGTCTCCTCAGGTTCCCAAAACTGTAAGTTCTTGCTGTGCCAAAGTGGAGTCATACTTCCTGAAGTGTTCTCTGTGCTGAAGGCATTCTGGTTTGACTCAGAATTGAGAAGAGTGTCCGTCTCTCCTACAGTGACAATCTCCTACTGTGGCAATGTCCCTGGTGTCTAACAGAGCATCTGTTTTCCCCATGAAAATAACTCCCTTTACCATCTCCCTGGATGCCCAGATACTGTTTCATGCAACTGGGCCGGGAGCTGTAACAGTATTAAGATTAAAAGGATTTTTGCCTAAGTAAGTCTCAGAAACACTGGATTAAAAATTATTAAAAGGAAGTTTTGTTTTGTTTTCCCCACCTAACTACTCAGGGGTTTTAACTGCACTGTGAATCTCCAAAAGGAGTCTTGGATACAACATCTCCCCACGTTATTTAGCCATAACCAGTTGTCGAGTTGATTCCGACTGACAGCAACCCCATGTATGTCAGAATAGAACTGTGCTCCAAAGGGTTTTCAATGGCTGTTTTTTTGAAAGTAGATCTCTAGGTCTTTCTTCCAAGGTGCCTCTAGACAGACTCCTGTGTTTTCTGTTTGCACCACCCAGGGAGTCGTATTTAGCCATAGAACAATTCTGTCAAGGGACGTTTCATGAACCATGCTTTTGGGAAATGCTGACCTATGCTGTCACCACTTATCAGTAAGAGTAGTGCATTTCCTAATGTTTCTCCCAATTGATGAAGATAATAAAGCTTTTTATTTTATTTTTTAAATTTTCCCTTAGGAGGGCAAAAAGGACTAGCCAATGAGAGGCACCTTCAAGGAGAGGCAACACATGTCCTATAAAATTATTGGGGCTTTGGGCTCAGCCAGACTTGAGTATGAATTCTGACTCAGTCATTGTGTTCATATTCAAGCTGGCAAATCATTTAGCCTCTCTAGGCCTCTGTTTCCACACTGATAAAATGGGATCAGTAGAGTATATTAAACTTGATAATGACAGTAAAGAATCTACCCCAGTGTCTGGAACATAGTAAGGGCTCTCTTCTGGAGACATAAATGCTCTGTCACCTGGGCCAGATATTGCCTGCCTCTTATCAGAAGTCTCATTGACTACTCTGTTCATGTTCTTTCCTTATTCTGAACATCTCCAGCATCTAAATCCATTGCCATCGAGTCAATTCTGACTCATAGTGACTCTATAGGACAGAGTAGAACTGTCCCATAGGGTTTCCAATGAGCAGCTGGTGGATTTGAACTGCTGACATTTTGGTTAGCAGCCAAGCTCTTAACCACTGAGCCATCAGGGCTCCCCCCACATCTAAAAGATGGATATTTGGAGAGGCAAAGAAAAGGTCTTAGTGAATTAGAGAAAAATTAAATCAAGAGGGAAATAAACTCTCTTTGCAATCTCAACTCATTAACAATGGCAGCAGCAGGGATAGCTTTGAATTCTTGGAACTGGATCTTGGCAAAAGCCTTTGAGGCAAAATCCACAAGGATTTCTTCATTTCTCATTTCAAATCTCGAAAGAAATGTTTCCTCCTGCAGTTTCTATTTCTTTTCAATGCTGTTACACCATTATTATTAAAAAAATAATTCACACATAATTCAGCAATCCAAACTCATCAAACATTTTCGTTTTTGCTGGTGCCTTTCAATTTTTGCAATAGTATAAAATACGTTTGTATACTAGCAGAGTATTATTAAACATACCATTTTTTCCAGGTTGATGCTTTGTCTCTCTAATAATTGAATATCATATAATCAAAGATTGTTATAAAGATTAGTGTTTAAAAAAATGCCTGCTCTGGTGTCTGGCACATGATCGTGTACCCACTGTTGAATATTTTGGTTGTTTCCAGTTTTTTCATCATTTTTTTTCTTAATGACAATCCTCACGCAGGTTTATCAGGAAACTATTTTGAGATAATAATTTTTTCTCTGTGTGTGTGACCCCCCCATCCAAGTATAGATTTAAAAAAAAACTCTCTTCTTAATCTGACCTAAGGGAGGCTTAAGGATTGGCTAAAAACACAATCATCCATAAAATTCCTCTCTTCTTGACTTTTGTTTTCAAAAGCTTGAGATGGGAGTATGGGTGGAGGTGGGTTGAAAGAAGAGGGCAGTCAGGACCTGGAAAGGGGCAGAGTGTCTTAGAGCATCAGAAGTAAAAGCTTGACTCTTTCTTCTCTTTTTTGGCTCTCTTCCCTAAATCCTCCTGGCTGAAAGGAGAGAGAGGAGAGAGAAAACTGTGTGCCCAAGAACATCAAGAGAGCAGGAATCCAAGGTCTTCTTCCTGGCAAAACAACTGGGAAGGTGTCAAGACCCAACCTAAGACAAGTTTGTGCATGGTGCAGCACCCTGGGGTAAGGGTTCCTAGCCTTAGCAGTGATCCCTTTGCCTTACACTAGACATAAGCAGCAGAGGAAGGCTGAGCCCCAAGGTGCTGACAGGGTGGAGCAATGGGTAATTGAGCTTGGCCAGGCTCCTCCCAACCCCATGTAGCTTCAGAATTGTATATCAATCCTGGAACCCTGATACAACCCTGTATACAGGAAAACCCCAATAACTGAGATTAAATTTTCCAGGAAGAAATGGGTTTTAGAGTCAGAAATTGAGTTGAGTCATAGAAAATTAGGATACTTCTTGCACCCTGAGTATATGAACTGAAATTCATACCTGCTACAAATACATACATATCTAATTTTTTCAATCTTTCGGGTTACTTTCTTAAGATAAATTTTCTGATGAAGAATCACTGGGTCAAGATTTATAAACATCTTTATATCTCTTGTTGCATTGTTCCAGATCACTTCCAAAAGAATTACTTGAATTTATCCTGATAACAAGAATGATCAAAGGTACTAGGTTCACCTCATATTCATTAGCTTTAATTAGTGGTATCTTAAAAGAAAATATTGTGAATTGAGTGGTGAAAAATGTTACTTCAATTCAATGAGCATTTATTAAGTTATTAGAGGAACTGAACATTATTCCATATATTTATTTTTTAACTGAATTTCTTCTTATGTGGATTTTATTTTAGTTAGTGTGAAGCAATTAGATGTGAAAAACAATAAATTATTTTGATCATGGATAGCTTACTTTTACTTGTGGATACTTCATCTTAAGCCTCCTTCCCAATCCAAACACAACCCCCAATCTCTCACCACTGAAAAATATGTCTTTCATCAAGTGAGTTCAGACCTGACCACCTAAAAGGCCAAGTTCTCCAATTCAGCTAAGATGGACAGGTTCTAATTAGGCATCATGATTATAAGGAAATTATTCACTTATGAAATACAGCGAAATGTGATAGGGAGTAAGGTAACCCATTTCATTGTATAAATAGCTGCAGACACTTGGGAGTTAAGACTCACTGCTATTGGCTGCACATTTTCAAAAGGAAATAACCCAGATGAGAAATGTACCTTGGGTGGAGACACACAATATAAGCCTTGTGTAAGCAAACCCACATTTTATTTATAAAAATGAGTTTAGAAAAATTACAGCACCCAAAAATGTTGCTCAAGAGCCTTTTCTTCTACTCAATCCAGATAAATTTGAGAGGCCCAGAAGTGAAGTTTAAAAGAACACTGGATGTGGAATGCCTTTCTAATTTTCTCCATCCTTTTTCCTTGCCTGGATAAATTCTACTAACCCTGTAAGTCACTGGAATCAGGTGTTGTCTCTTCAAGGAAGCCTCCTTTGAGCCATCTGGTGGGATAGGTGACCCTGATCTATGCTTTGGTTTCTATCTTCTTTTGTCTTCTTGGGAATCTTATGCCTCTTTCCCCTGTGTTCTCATCTTCTTCCTCTCAACTATCTCAGTTGGATCTCTTCTATCAATAATCAAGTAGACCCCAAACGAATAAAAAACAAAAACAAAAAAACAGGTTGCTATCAAATCAATCCTGACTCATGGAAACCTCATGCGAGTCAGAGTAGAACAGTGCTCCATTGGGTTTCCAAAGGCTGGCTGTTTGGAAGTAGATTGACAAGCCTTTCTTCCAAGGCATGTCTTGGTGTACTCAAACCAACAATCCTTCAGTTAGCAGCAAATACACTAACCATTTGCACCACCCAGGGGCTCCAAATATACCCCGATCTGCTGTAATTTATAAAAGGGCTCTCTGTAGCCTACATTCCTCTCCAGACACTACCATCTTCTTTTTATTCCCTTCACAGTAGAATTTTTTGAAAAAATTATGTTTTCTGTCTCCTTTTTCCATTTCCATTTGGTGAAGTAGAGGGCCAGTGAAGGCAAGGGAGATCCTCGGTGAGATGGATTGACACAAAGACTGCAGTGATGTATTTGAACTTGCCAGCAATTATGAGGGTGACGTAGAACCAGGTAACATTTCAACATTTAGTTCTATGTACATAGGTTGCTATGAGTCAGAGCTGACTCCTTGGTAGCCCTACCCACCTACTGATTTGCCAATAAGGGGGCATTGGTGGTTCAGTGGTAGAATTCTCGCCTTCCATGTGGGAGACCTGGGTTTGATTCACGGCCAATGCACCTCATGTGCAGCCACCACACATGGGGTGGAGGCTTGTGTGTTGCTGGGATGCTGAACAGGTTTCAGTGGAACTTCCAGACTATGGTGGACTAGAAAGAAAGGCTTGGTGATCTACTTCCAAAAATCAGCCAATGAAAACCCTATGGATTCCGTTGGTCCAATCTGTAATTGATCATGGGAATGCTGCAGGGCCAGGCAGCATTCTGTTCTATTGTGCATGGGGCACCATGACTCAGGGCCAACTCAACAGCTGTGAACAACAATATACCAGTATCTGCCATATTTTTCTCTCTGCCCTACTCATCACTTTTGAGTTTTATATTCAAACTCCAATGTGGCCTCTCTCCAAGACACTTTGAGATTAATATGTTCAAAAGTGAATTCATCATACTCTCCCAACCTGTTCCTTCTCTAGTATCCTTCACTTACAAACGTTCTTCTCAAATTTTGGGTTGTTATGTTTCTTCTTTCTAATTTATATTTGCTTGCTTATGGATTTATTGATTGATAAATTAACTGGTTCTAAGTATATTTTTCCACCAGTCAAGAAGAATAGAGCTTTACACTTCATTATCAACCCAGAAAGAGTTCCTGTTTAACTGAAATTGCTCCCTCAATTCCCTTTTTGAACGTGATTCATCAAAATTGTCAGGATATATGAATTCTTTGCAAATCCTGAATCTTTTTAAAAAAAATCAATAGAGGATACATCTTTTATTGTAAACTATTAACTTTGAAACCCTAACTTTACAGTGCTTCTTGGAAGGGATTGATGGAAGTAGATTTAATGCAAATAAAGCAGAATTCAGTTTTTTTTAAAAAAGACCAGATGCTTTGAAATGCTTCCAACTATGTAAAAAACAATCACAAAAGCCCTATTCTATCCCCTTTGTTGCTATTGGATGGAGCCACAGTGGAAGAAGCTGCTCAGCTGGGACATAACCTAATCAAGTTTCTAGCCAAACTTTTGCAAAAACATATCAGCTAAGAAGATCCTGAATAGTAATGACAATCCCTGACGTTTGTATAAGCAAATGATGAATAAGAGATTGCTTCACAATTTACAAAGGATTTTACAATTATTGTCTTGAGCCTTGCAACTGGCCCTGCCAGGTAAGCAGGACTTACATTCTATTTTACAGATAAGAAAACTGAGGCCCAGAGAGAGGTAAGTCTTTTAGCTTGTAAACCCCATTGCAGTAGATTGAATTCATGTTTCTCTATTTTGAGTCTAGGATTACCGCCCCTCTGTCATGTGGCTCTGCCTCTGACTTCAGGAATCCCAGACAGCATGCTGTATTGTCTACCAGGAAACAGAGAAATTGATTTTATCAGACGAAGAAAAGCATAAACCAAAACCAAACTCGTTGCCATCATGGAGCAGCGTAAAATTAGGTTTCGAGGAAATTTAGATTTCAAGGAGGTGGATACTGGGAGATAAGACTGGAGAAATCAGAACATGAGGGCTTTGAATGTTAAGCTAGGGAGTCTGAGGAAGCACCCTCCCATAACTGGGGGTCGCACTAAGAAGTTCTTTAATTCTCCCCACACTGTGGCGCACACACTTAAAAGCAGCTTTCTAACACAGCGACTCTCACACCCAAGATGACCCTCCTGTGGAACATGTACCTGGGAAAAAACTTTAAAGTGGTTCCAATTCCGGTCTGGAAACTGGGTACCTAGCTCATGGTAGTCTGTGCTCACACTCAGCACATCCATTCCCCACTACCTCCATGCACCCCAAATTTACCCTCTATTCATTTTTTTTTTTTTTTGAAGGGGGACTATCTATCCTACTGCATTTCAAGCTCTTTTGTGAGCAGGGACTGGATCAAATTCAGTATTAAACTTCTAGCATTCTAGTGAGGATTGCATTAAAAGCATATAATAATATCTTGTATTGTTTGATTTTTTTCCAAATAGAATGTAAGCTCCATGAAAGCAAATTTCCCATGCCTGGAATACAATGCATTGTTGTTGAATCCACCTTCATGGGCTCTGCCATTGAACAGCACTAAAACCTGTTAGTAAAGGTAACTGATGACTTCATCTTTAGAATTTCTTCTTCCTCTGTTCTTGCCCTTTCTTCTCTCCCTTAGAGACACATATATATTCTCTTCAATGGATCTAGGCCTTTGAAAAATATAGGAAGAGGCATTGACTCCTGGCTGCTTCTATTTGCAGTCCTACCAAGATGTCTGAAGCAAGGAATTATAAAGTTGGCCTTTGAACTTGGAGAGAGGGTTTGGTGCAAAAAGAGAAACACAGGGAGGGCAAAACATTTATTCCAAAATTTTCAAGGTCACTTGATGTAGCAGATGCTGCTGGTGTCTGGCCTGTGTCCCCTTGGCATTCACCTGTACATGAAGAAGTCAGCTTCTACCAATACCTGAAACTCTGCCTAGGGGTAGGGTGATCAGCCATCCTAGGTTGCTTGGGACTGTCCTGGTGTTAACAGTGAAAGTTCTACATCCTGGGAAACTTCTCACTGCTGGGAAAACTGAGGTGGTTGGTCACCCTGCCTGGGAGAACATGGTATTCAGTCTCCAAAGAGAGCAAGGCAGACCTCTCAGAAAGCTAATTAATGCCCAGGAAGCAATCCTCAATAATGATGAATAGGGAGTTGGTAGGTAAATATCCAGGTTTCTTGCCCTTTGGTAAGGGATAACTCTAGATGTGTTTTCTGCTGTTTCCCTGAGTTCACCAGCAGGGTTATGCTACAGTTGCCATAGTAGTAACTGACTTGATTGTGCAACATTCATTTGCTTTCTTCCTTTTTTCTTCTCTTTTTTACTTCCTTACCGTTCCTCGGCATTGCTTCCCAAATAAACTACTTGCACTCAAATCCTTGTCTCAGAATCTGCTCCTAGGGGATCTCAAAACACATGGCTTGCAAAATGTAGAGCTGGGATGACATTTGCATTAATAAAATCCTCATCTTAGTATAAGAAAATGTTAAAATAGGATGAGTCTCTTCTCAGTTTTGAATAAAACCCTGAACAGCTGAGTACAAAGTAGATGGCAAGAACCCTATGCAAAGGGGATGATCAAAGAGCATTTTGTGGCTCTCTGCCTGTTCAACCTCAACTGTTTCTATACCCTTGAGGTATGTTTGCCTGAGAAGAAGCTTCTGAAAGTTTTTGTAATGCTGTGGCATTTTCCCTCTTCTGCCTCCTCCATGTTTTTCTTCTTACCATAGTCCAGTGAGGAGAGTCCCAGGATGGTGGAAACTGTTAAGCACTTGACTACTAACTAAAAGGTTGGCGATTTGAACCCACCCAGAGGTGCTTGGAAGAAAGATCTGGCCATCTGCTCCCCAAAAGTTTCAGCCTTGAAAACCCTATGAAGTGCAGTTCTATTCTGCAACATATCGGGTCACCAAGAGTGGGAAGAGACTTGACTGCAACTGGTTTGGTTTTGGTTTAGTCTACTGAGGAGGGCTACAAAGAGCCCATCCAAGTAAAAGATATGTGGCCCCTGAACTTTGTGTCTGACCCATGTCTGAGAAATCTTAATGACAAGAGGTTTTGCTGTTTCCCTAGTGACAGAGCATAGAGAAGTGGCTACTTTGGGAGTAAACTGCACCTCCCTGATGTCAGCAGCAAAAGTACATTTCCTGTAAACCAGGTAGACATGTTTTTGGAGTGACCAGATTGAGGATTGTTTTAAAAGGGACTTCACCCCAGAGGACTTCACACCAGGGTTGGGAGATGATGTTGTAAAAGACCAGCCAGAGAGAGTGCTGGTTTTAAAATGTCCACCAGTTCTTTGAAACTCCTCCTCTCAAGAGGTTGAGCCTAATTCCCTTCCCTTGAGTGTGGGCTGGACTTAGTAACTTGCTTGTAATAAATAGAATAAAGAAGAAATGAACTCGTGTGAGTTTTTGAAAGGTACTGCCGCTCCCTGCTCATTCTCTCTCTCTCACTCATCCTGTTGGAAGTCAGCTGCCATGTCATGAGGACAGTGGAGCAGCTCTCAGGGGAGGTCTAGACAGCTCAGGAACTAAGGCCTCAAGCCAACAGCCAAGTGAATGAGTTGTCTTGAAAACGGATCTTCGAGCACTAGTCTAGCCTTCCGATGACTGCAGCCCTGGTCCACGGCTTGAATGCAGCCTCGCTAGCAACCCCGAGCCAGAACCACCCAGCTAAACTGTTACTGAATTCCTGAGATAATAAATGTTTATTGTTTTAAGTTGCTAAGTTTGGGGGTATTTTACATATATATGTGTGTGTGTGTGGTAATAGATAATTAATACTCTCTGTTAAGAGTTGTAGTTAAATGTTCCCACAAAAACCACTTATTAGAGAAAAAGATCAGCTTTGAACATTAACCATTTCCAGAGAGCACCAGTGGCAGATCCAATCTGTAAAGACCTTTTCTTCCTTCTCTCTTGCCACCCTCCCTGCTCCTCCTCTCCACACCCTGGGGAGAAAAAGGGAAGCGGGAGACCCAGACAGAGAAAAGCTGTTAATCCCTCAAATCTGTGAAAGGAAAGATGTTTTAACTTTCAATGGAGTTTGGAGTTCTTGACAATTACATGCAATTGAGTATTTTCTTTACTGAAATGAAAAAGAGCAAGTGGAGGAGTCATGAGCATTGTCCTAAAGTCAAACCCAAACAGAGTGGGTTTGAACAGGCTGTGGGGGAGAAGAAAGGCATTGTATTATGCTTGTGTCCTGTGATATCTTCTTTCAACCTCATTCTTTAAAATTCGAAGTCCTCCACAGCCTAGGTTCTACCTGTCTTTTCGGCATCAGCAACTTTTCTACTAGTGGAAGCTCTACTAATATTCATAGTCTTTGATAAGCATTACCGCTAAGCAAAGTCTCCTGACTCCCTTTTGGAAGAATTAATCTCTTGCTTTTGTGTCTTGGCTGCTCCTTCCATATTGTTCTTTGTGTACACTTCCTTTGTGGCATTTTTCACATAGGCTCTATCAGATAAGCTTGCTTGTCTTGCTCTCATACCAGATCATGAGCTTCTTGAGGTTGGATCCTATATGATAAATGCTAACACAGAGGTCTGAGGACTGATAATGCAGAGATGAATAAGACAATCCACTTGTATTTGAGTTACAACAGCTAAAGTATGGATGAAAGACAGTTCATACCATCCAGAAATTACTAATTGAGTGGGGATAAAAGATTCATAAACAAAGGCCCCTAATCCATCAGAGTCTGCACAAAGATGAAAACAGAGCATGTACTTGAGGTCAGATGCTGGGGTCATAGGCGGGTCACCAGCCAGCATGTACAGAACACGCTGACTGGGCAAACTGAGGTCAGGAGTAAAGTTGATGGAAGGCGGCAGGAAGCTCAGGAAAGGGCAGAATGGAGACCCAGTGTCAGAGAGGCAAATCTAAAACCAGGATTGACAGAGACTCAAATGTATTTAATGGGTACAAGCATGATGGTTACTGGGGCCCAAAGCCACATACCCCCAAGTGCTTAAAGGCATGGTACCCTGAAGTTGGTACAGTGATGATATTTGTAAAGATGCAGAGTCTGGGACTACAGTCTGAATCAAAAGGGGGCATTTAAAGAGCATTTGTGGAGCTTTTTTTAAAAATAAAATAGTAAGATTATGTAATGAGGACATAGTCTTCCAGTTGGGAGACCCAGGTTTGATTCCTGTGCAATGCACCTCATGCACAGCCACCACCTGTATGTCACTGGAGGCTTGTGTGTTGTTATGATGCTGAACAGCTTTCAGCAAAACTTCCAGACTGGGACGAAAGGCCTGGTGCTCCACTTCTGAAAATCAGCCTATGGATCACAACGGTCCAATCCACAACTGATTATGTGATGGCAGAGGACTGGGCAGTATTTCATTCCATTGTACATGTGGTTACCACTAGATGGGGGCCCACTTGACAGCAGCTAACAATGTCAAGAAGACTATGTAAACTTTTGAAATTAAAAAGTGGTGTCAGGTGGGCTATTGGAGCTTATGAAGGGCCAAAGACCTACTGTCCACAGGCATAGCTTATGGCACTGTCCCCCAAAACTTTGCCAACAAGAGATGCCCAATATAATCCAAATGAACTCAATTTAGTAGAAACTTAGAAGTGATCAACAGCCTATTTAGATCCTAATGTGAAGTGGGTCAGTTACTCCTCCTTCATTTAATATACCCCAGGGAGGAGACCATAACCTCAGCAAGATCCTCAGAGGGGGCTCTCTCAGGTTATCTAAATAGGAAATCAATCACTGCGTGGGACTCCTTTCCCCTGAAAGCAGCCTTCCATGTGATTAACACCATGCAAACAGCAACAGAATGGAGGCAAGATCATAAATTTTTTGCTGACTTCCTTATAATTGATAAGCACTCCCACCACTTTAAGCCTTGAGGCTAAATGCCTCGTCCTTGACTTTGGCTTCTCCCGCTGCACCTACCCCCAGCCTCTCACCACCCCCCTCCCAAAGTGGGGTCGGACTATTTGCCCTGAAAGCTTCAAATCCTGGCTGGTTAGCAGTCAGCTGCAACCCATCAAATCTCCTGATTAGGCATTTGAAAGGGTGGACCATTTTTTAACGAAATGATTGACAAGGGTTTCTATCTCACACACCTGCTGCTTTAAAATCCCCATTAAATGTCAGCAGGGAGTGTGCGTGATATATAGCAGTACTGCTGCCCAGGGTAGGAATGTTAAGTGCTAGGAGATGTGAGTGTCTGAAAGCTACTGGAAAGAAAACACAACCAGCACCCGATCTAATCCATTTCTAAAGAGAGACCCTTCAGGGCATATTTCAAATCCAACTTTGTTGGCCTGGTAGAGGAGATTTTTAGCACTGGAAATCACTCTTAAGCCCTGACTTTGTGGTTACTGTGTGACTACCATGAGGTTATCCCTGCCCAATGGGGTGCCTGGCTCCCGGGCATCAGGTCAGGCAGCCCCAGAGTCATTTCTGATCACCAGGCAGTTTACATGTAGGTTGGAAACTGGCCATTTGGTGCTCAGGTTCAAGGGATTCTGAATGCTTCCTCAGTGCCCTTATGAACAAGTCCTGCTCAGTTGAGTGACTGATAATTTTCTTGTAGGCAGGTTGTCAAATACAGATGGTCCAATACCAGAATCAATCTAAGCACAAGGCTACCCTCAAGCCAAATTATTCTATCTGGGTGGCTAAAGTCAAGAGCATGATAAAGAAAGATTCTAGGTGGAATCTGAGAGCAAAAGCTGAGGAGGTAAGTGCAGAGCTGGGGCACCACAGTTAGAGGGTAATTGAACTCAGTTTGAAAATGTCACCCTCAGCAGGGCAGAATTCAGGACAGGGAGCAGGGAAGGAGAAGACCTGGAATAATGCTTAAAAAGGCAAGTGTTGAGGTGACTCCAGTTCGTGTGTTATCTCTGGTTTAGTGGGAATGGGCTAATCCTGGGTGGTTACTAACAGTGAAGATATTGGGCTATTGCAAACTTTTATGCTGTGGGATTATTAATGAATTAAGCTTTAGTCGGTAAGTGTCAGGCACTGTGCTGTCACCTGGGGATACCATAGCCCTCAGATCTGCCTCTTGCCCTCAAATGTCAGATAGATATTAACAATATTTATAGCCAAGTCTGATGAGTGTTGGGTGAATCGAAGAGTATAGGGAGCTTTGGGAGTCCCAGGTATGAGAGAAAGCACAAGGAGTCCTGGGAACTGAAGAAGTCCATTATTTCAATTCAACAAGCATTTATTGAGCATCTGCTGCATACTAGTGCTATGAAGGTATGGGAAGCTCTGCCTACTACTATAAGCAATGTTAGGTCAGAGTTTCAATTTCTTCTTATCTCCATGTCCACAGACGCATGAGTGGAACAACAGAGTGTGTCTCAGGTGCAGGGGTAGGTAGCATAGAGGTAAGAGTGATTGTTATAGATTGAGGGGATTTTTCTTTTAGTTATAGCATATTTAAAAGATACATAAAAAATCAGAAACTAACAGAGTAGATGTCCAGGTATATCCACCATCCAGAATTAATAGTGATCATTTTGCAAATTTTGCTGCATATGTCTCTCTTCTATAAAATAAATCAACCATTACATATACAATGAAAGCCTTCCTGCTCCCCCCGGCCCTTTACCTCTCTCCTAAAGTTGGTAAGTATTCTCTTATGTTTTAAAACATTTTCAACATCTGCATGGCAAATGTCTTCTCCCTAAATATGGCGTGTCTTCCCTCTTCAGGTATGTGAGCTTTCATTGAATAGAAGTTTACATTTTAATTTATTCGGTGCTATTAGCTCTTCCTTTATGATTTATACTTCTCATGTTTTGATTAAAAACTCTTTTCTATCCTGAAGTCATGAATATATTATTTTCTGTTGCCTTCTAATACTTTTAGTTTTGCTTTTATCTTTATGGCTTTCAGCCTTCCGGAATTTTTCATGAATTTTTAAGAAAGGTCTAATTTTGTAGTTTTCCATCAAGATAACCAATTATCCCAGCGTCAGGTACTGATTGTTGTTGTTGTTTGTTGCTGTCGATTCCGACTCATGGCGACCTCATGTTTGTCAGAGTAGAACTGTTCTTCACAGGGTTTACAAGTCTGTACCTTTCAGAAACAGATCACCAGGTCTGTCTTTTGAGGTGCTTCTGGGTGGGTTCAAACCTCCAACCTTACAGCTAGTAGTCAAGAGCTTAACCATTTGTGCCACACCCAGGGCTTCCCTATGTAGTGATTAGGCCTTCCTTTCTCCAACAATTTCTAATGCTGTTTCTCATATTGATGGTTCTCCTTGGTCAGTCTGTCATACTGTGGGGGCTTATGAGTTACTGTGATGCTGGAAGCTATGCCATCAGTATTTTAAATACCAGCAGGGTCACTTATGATGGACAGGTTTCAGGGGAGCGTCCAGACTAAGACAGACTAGGAAGAAGGAAATGGCTGTCTACTTCTGAATAAACTGGCCAGTGAAAACCCGTGAATAGCAATGGAACATTGTCTGACATAGCTGGAAGATGAGGCCCTCAGGTTGGAAGGCACTCAAAATACGACTGGGGAAGAGCTGCTCCTCAAAGTACAGTCAACCTTAATGATGTGGGTGGAGTCAAGCTTTCTAGACCTTCATTTGCTGATGTGGCACTACTCAAATGAGAAGAAACCATTGCAAACATTCATTAATAATGGTAACATAGAATGTACGAAGGATGAATCTAGCAAAATTGGAAGTCATCAAAAATGAAATGGAATGCATAAAGATCCATATCCTGGGCTTCAGTGAGCTGAAATGGACTGATATTGGGCATTCTGAATCAGACAGTCATATGGTCTACTCTGCTGGGAATGACAAACTAAAGAGGAATGGCATTTCATTCAATATAAAAAAGAACATTTCAGAACTTATGCTGAAGTACAATGCTGTCAGTGATAGGATAATCTCTGTACACCTACAAGACCAGTTAATAAGATTATTATTCAAATTTATATTCACCAACCCCTAATGCCAAAGATGAGGAAACTGAAGATTTTACCAACTTCTGTGGTCTGAAATTGATCAAACATGCAATCAAGATGCCCTGATAATTACTGGTGATTAGAACACAAAAGTTGAAACGAAGAAAAAGAATTGGTAGTTGGAAAATATGACCTGGGTGATAGAAACAATGCCAGAGATTGCATGATAGAGTTCTGCAAGACTAATGTCTTATTCATTGCAAATACCCTTTTTCAGCAACATAAATGGCAACTATACACGTGGACCTCACCGGATGGAATACACAGGTATCAAATCAACTACATCCGTGGAAAGAGACAACGAAGAAGCTCAATATTATCAGTCAGAACAAGGCCAGGGACCAACTGTGGAACAGAACAGCAAGTGCTCATACGCAAGTTCAAGTTGAAGCTGAAGAAAGTTAAAACAAGTCTACCAGAGTCAAAATATGACCTGAAGTATATCCCACCTGAATTTGGAGACCATCTCAAAAATAGATCTGACTCATTGAACACTAATGACTGAAGACCAGATAAGTTGTGGAATGACATCAAGGACATCATACGTGAAGAAAGCAAAAGGCCATTAAAAAGACAAGAAATAAAGAGAAGACCAAAACGGATGTCAGAAGAGACTGTAAAGCTTGCTCTTGAATGTAGAGTAGCTAAAATGAATAGAAAAATGATGAAGTAAAAGACCAGAGATTTATTTCAAAGGGTGGCTCAAGAAGACAAAGTTAAGTATTATAATGAAATGCAGAGACCTGGAGTTAGAAAACCAAAGGGAAGAACATGCTTGGCATTTCTCAAGCTGAAAGAACTGAAGAAAAAATTCAAGCCTTGAGTGGCAATTTTGAAAGATTCTGCAGGAGAAATACTGAACAATTGAGGAGGCATCAAAAGAAGGTGGAAGGAATACGCAGAGTCACTGTACCAAAAAGAACTGGTCGACATGCAACTATTTCAGGGGGTAGCATATGATCGAGAACCTATGGTACTGAATAAAGAAGTCCAAGATTGCTCTGAAGGCATTGGCAAAAAACAAGGCTCCAGGAATTGACGAAATACTAATTTAGATGTTTCAACAAATGGATGCAGCACTGGAGACATTCACTCATCTATGCCAAGAAATTTGGAAGACAGCTACCCGGCCAACTGACTGGAAGAGATCCATATTTGTGCCCATTCCAAAGAAAGATGATCCAACAGAATGTGGAAATTATCAAATAATATCGTTAATATCACATGCAAGTGATTTTGCTGAACGTAATTCAGAAGTGGTTGCAACAGTACATCAACTGGGAACTGCCAGAAATTCAAGCCAGATTCAGAAGAGGACATGGAACAAGGGATATCATTGCTGATGTCAGATGGATCTTGGCTGAAAGCAGAGAATACTAGAAGGATGCTTACCTATGTCTTATTGAGAATGCAAAGGTACATTTGACTGTGTGGATCATAGCAAACTACAGATAACATCGCGATGAATGGGAATTCCAGAGCACTTAATTGTGCTCACGGGGAACCTGTACATAGAAGAGGAGGCAGTCGTTCAAACAGAACAAGGGGATACTGAGTGGTTTAAGATCAGGAAAGGTGTGCATCTGGGTTGTATCCTTTCACTATACTCATTCAATCTGTATACTGAGCAAATAATTTGAGAGGCTGGACTAAATGAAGAACACGTTATCAGGATTCGAGGAAGAGTAATAAAGGACCTATGATATGCAGATGACACAACCTTGCTTGCTGAAGTGAAGAGGACTTGAAGCACTTACTGATGAAGATCAATGACTCCAATCTTCAGTATGGATTACACCTCAACAAAAGGGAAAAAAAATCCTCACAACTGGACCAATAAGTAACATCACAAAAAATGGAGAAAAGATTGAAGCTGTCAACGATTTTATTTTACATGGATCAACAATCAACGGCCTAGGAAGCAGCAGTCAAGAAATCAAACGATGTATTGCACTGGGTCTGCTGCAAAAGACCTCTTTAAAGTGTTAAAAAGCAAAGATGTCACTTTGGGGACTAACGTGCACCCGACCCAAGCCATGGTGTGTTCAATCGACTCATATACATGTGAAAGCTGGACAATGCATAAGGAAGATCGAAGAAGAATTGATGGCTTTGAATTATGGTTTTGGTGAAGAATATTGAATGTACCATAGACTGCCAGAAGAATGAACAAATCTTTCTGGGAAGAAGTACAGTCAGAATGCTCATTAGAAGTGAGGATGGTGAGACTTTGTCTCATGTACTTTGGACATGTTATCAGCAGGAACCAGTCCCTGGAGCTGGACATCATACTTGGTAAATTAGAGGTTCAGTGAAAGAGTTAAAGATCCTTAATGAGATCAACTGACACAGTGGCTGCAACAATGGACTCAAGCATGGCAACAATTGTGAGGATGGCACAGGACAGGGCAGTGTTTTGTTCTGTTGTACATGGGGTCACTATGATTCGGAACCATCTTGATGGCACCTAACAACAACATATGTATGTAGATCTATTTCTAAATACTCTGTTTTGTTTTCTTTATTTATTCTGTGTTAATACCATTCTGTTTTAATTATTACAGCTTTTTGATAAATATTCATATCTGGTAAGGTAAATCCCCTCCACCCCCTGCCACTGGATTGGTTATTCCTGACTCTTCTCCCTTTCATCAAATAGACTTTTGAGACCACCCTCTTGATTATTCATAAAAATCCATTATAAAAAAACCAAACCCGATGCCACTGAGTCAATTCCGATTCATAGTGACTCTACAGGGATTTAAAATTGGAATTATCTGGATTTTTGTATTATTTAGGGAAAATGTCATCTGTATGATTGTCTTTCCAAATATGAATGTGATTTCTTTCTCCGTTTAGTTAGATCATTTTTATGTTTTTCAATTAAGTTTTATAATTTCTTCTATGAAGATGTTAACAGATGCTTATTATATTTTATGTGATTTCTGCCTAGGTGCCTTGTATTTTTTGTTATTGTAAATGATATTTATTTTCCAAATTGCTGTAGGTTTACAACTGAAATGTATGTATTCAGTATACAGTAAACTGAACAATGTTGACCTTTTCCAGTGTGTCTGTAGCTTCTCTTGAATTTTCTAAGTAGATAATTTTATCTCTGCACGTGATGCTATTTTATTTTTCTCCCAAGCTTTATATTTTGTATTTGTTTTCCGCACACTGATTGCTGTGCCTAGGCCTTCTAGTACAATGCTGAATAAAATAATGAGTTATTGTTGTCTTGTCCCTGACTTGAAAGTGTGCACCACTTAGCAAAATGTTTTTGTAGATTTTTTGTACCATCTTTGCAAGAAGAGGCAAAGTTGTGGTTGGACGCGTAAACTATGGAGCCAGACAGTCAGTGTGTAAACTACAGAGCTGCCACTTACCAGCAGTGTAACTTTTGACCAAATAGTAACACTTCTGTGCCTTGGTTGCTTCATGTTTTAAATGGGAGCAATAATATCTCATGGAGTTGTTAAGTGGATTACTTGAAATAATATAATATATTTAGCACACATAGTGCCACATAAGTATTTGCCATTATCATTCTCCTCCTGTTCATCGTTATCAAGTTGAGAAATTTATTCATATTCATATTTGCTAAGATATTAATTTTTTTTGAAAATGTGTTGGAAAAAAATCCTATTATTATTGTGTTTATACGGTTATTTCATTATTAATACAGTGAATTATATTAATCAATTTTCTCTAATGCTAAACCATTTTTCATTCTTAGAATAAGTTCCTTCACTATACAATGCTGGAATCATTTTGCTAATATTCTATTTAGGATTTTTCTGTGTTTATTGGTGAAATTAGCATATTTTTCTTACATTGACTTTTTTTTTCTTTAGGCATTGACTCTCATCAACTGTGTTAAGTTGCATTTCTCATTTTCTATTATTTGTAACCATTTATATAATATTGAAATGATCTTTTCCTTAATTTTGTGGTAGAAATTTTCTATAGACAAAACTAGGTATGTTTGGGAGGGTGGTGGTGATGGGTGTGGGCTTTTTGTTCTTTGTGTTTGTTTCAAGGGGTTAAACAAATTGAATAGTTTCAGAAGTATTCAGGTATCTGTCCCTCCCTTCCTGCCTTATTGCCTTTCTTCTTTTGTCCCCTCTCTTGAGTGATAGATTGATTCTGGAGAGAATTATATATTTGTTTTCCCTCAGTTCATTGAAGATATTATTTTAATGTCTTTGGCCTCTACTGTTGCTCTTTAAGACAGCTGTTGTAGATCGATTGTGGCTCCTATTTGAGTAATCTTTCTGATTGTTTAACATCTTCTATCATTTGTACAATGTATAGGTGTGGACTTTTTGTTTGTTTTTTTCACTCTTGAGTTTTAGAGACTTTTTGATGTGTGGTTGGGCCTTCAGCAGTTCTGGAAAATGTTCAGTCATTATTTCATAAAATAATGCCTCTCTCCATTCTACTTTCTTCTTTTAGAATTCCTGTTAGATTATGTTGAGCTTCTTATTCTATTCACCACGTCTCTTAACCTCTTCATTTTTTCCTCTCACTTTATCTGTCTCTGTGCTGCATTCTGAGTAATTTGTCAGATTTATTTTTGGTTTACTTCAGTTATTTACTTTAGTTACTTCATTTGAGTATTATCTTTTTCTATTTTGTTCATTATGTCCATAATCTCATATTTCAGTTTTTGATTCTCTTGAATGATGCTCTTTCATATTGGTCTCTTCTCCCATAGTATCTTAGATTACGTTAAAAAACCCAAATCAAACCTGTTGCTGTCGAGTCGATTCTGACTCACAGTGACCCTATAGCCTATGTTATATTGCAGTAACAAACAACCTCTACTTTTGGCTAAACGTGATGTGATCCTACCAATAAAATGGATAGTATGCTCTGCTCCACACAGTTAATCAAAAATCTAAGCTGACTGAAGCACCAACACTTTGCTTCTGCATCATCTAAAGCATGTCATCACAACAGGGGAAGAGCAAGGAAAATCATGCACCAACTTTTAAGTGTTTTGGCCCAGAAGTGATACACGATGCTTCATGGAACTGCCTATTTGCCAGAAGTAGTCACATTGCTCCAGCCACCCATAATATGGCTAGAAATTATTTTTCCTGGGAATTAGGAAGGAGGAGAGAAGCAAATATCAGTACATAATACCAAAGTCTGTTGTTGTTTGGTGCCGTCGAATCTGTTCGCACTCATAGCGACTCTACGCACAACAGAACGAAACACTGTCTGGTCCTGCGCCATCTGCACAATTGTTACTATACCAAAGTCTACCACGTTTTATTCTTTTTGTCATTTATGTGTGTTTTAGATATATTAAACATATACAGTTGTATATATATAAACATATGCAGATTTATATTTACTCTTTCAAATTTTTAAAAAAGTTTTGTCTTAAGTTCCCAGGGGTTCTGATCCTTCCTTCCTTTCCTTACTTCCCTTCTCTTTCTCCCCTTCCGTCCCTTCCTTTCTTTTTTGACTAACTCATGTTCCATAATGGTTTATTTCTTCATATTTTTTAAAACTTTTGATTATGAGCTGATCTTTAGCTGGTTTTTCCCTATTTGTAGGAATTCTGTTTGGTCTTGTTTTTCAGAGTATACTTTAGAATATTTTCTTGTTTTTGTTATTCGTGCATTTCTTTTTGTCATACACTCCAACAATATTAGTGGATGAAGATTTTTATGTTAACTGATTGGTGCGGGGATTCCTGAAAGATGTGCCTAATTAAAATTCAGACCTCATATATAAGTAACAGATAGGCCTGGTATTCTAAATTCTTCACGGAGAATTTTTTTTCCTATGCAGAGTTCGGGCAGAGGCAGCCGAGTTTCCTTCCCATCTTTCTGTTATGATACGCATACCTTTCTGTGGCACTCTTTCCCTGATGCTCCATATTTTTGATAGTCTCAGTTTTATGCAGATATCTTGGTCCCAACTCTCTGATGCCTTCCCTTCTGTAGCAATTAGACCCAAAATCCTGGTATGTAATTGCCCTAAGCCACAGAAATAGAGTCCATTTTTTAATTATTATTTATTCAGTAATAATTTATTTAAAAATAATAAACATAATTTTTATTTCTTATGAAACAATAAAAGTACCATGTTTCATCAATTATTTTTAGATATTTTCATGAGAGTTATATGAGCATGGTGTATGTTATTATACTTCATAATGTTGCCAGAATCTTTATAGAGTCTCTAAAATATGGAATGAATTGATTAGACACTAAAACATTTATGAATTATCAAAGACCTTTTTTTAATCAGGTTCTATAGAAGGTATAGACACCCGGATTCATGGCATGATCCCTATTCTTGAATTGCTCCTAATCTAGTGGGACAAATAGAATCCCCTTTCCTCAAAAAGCAATTGTCATACAGTACACGTGCAATAATGAATGTAGTAATTAAAGACAACAAGGATCTGTTTTCACAAAGATAGACAGAAATCCAGAATCCAGGTCTTCAGAATGCAATATGGTTTTGTTTTGTTTCAAACCAGTAATATTTTCCTTGGGTTTTTTAGATACTAATACTTTTCTGTTAATTTTTGTCTCTGAGAGATTTTGAAGGAAAAAACTAGCATATGTCTGAGGCCCAAAACTGAGTGCGAAGTTCATAGAAGCAGCCTGTATTTTCAGTGTTTCTATATTTGAGCTCATTTCTGTAATTCAAGGAAGCTGCCACTAGATTGATAGCTTTGCTAACACTTTGGTCCTGTGGTTGAAACTGACCAAACTGGCTAACGAAGACAGGGAATTTTAATTTCTATTCTATTCTATTATACCTTTAAGGATCTGAATAATAACTTTATCAGGGTTGATAATAAAATTTTGGCATATAACACAAAACTTTCAATGTTGAAAAAATCCATTGCTTTTTTCAATGATTTCTTCTAATTATTACCTATAAATTTTACTGAATTATTCAAAATCTGTTTTATTTTAAATTTTTATGTAACCATGTATCATTGACATTTTCATTAAAAATAAAATTCAGAACATTCATTTAAAAATTGCATTTTTATCCATTTCTGTAATGTTTATGTTCAATTAACTAGCTGAAATTTCTAAGAAAAACTTTTTTTGAGAAATATATAGATGTAGCTATGTATTATTTTCATTATTAACAGTTATCTATGCCCAACCTTTTCTAAGACATGAGAAGAACATGCCATTTATATTCACTTTGAAAGCCTTTTCGTAGCCCATATACCCACTCTCTCAGTTACTGAGCATAGATTCTTGGGCTTGAAGTTCAGTGAAGTTTGGTATTGGAAACTTTCATAAGCAACTTCTCTTTAGTCTTCTCTTTCTTTAGCAGCAACCATCTTTGAATGGCTTCATTTAACTTTTCAGGAAGAGGAGATACAAATTTTTCTTTTAGATTTGAGCATGTGCGACTACTCAGAGTAGTAAATAAATGTCAAAAGAATAATGAGATACTACATAAATGGCATATGTGATACCATTTCACACTCAGAAATGTGAGGTAGGTGTTATCTTGAATTTAAAAAAGAGGAAACAGAGAAGGACTTTCAATAATAATGGTGCAAAGAACTTGGTGACTATTTCCTTCTACAAAAAACAAGTATATGGACCACAACTACCAAGGCCTCCACCAGACTGAGTCCAGTACAGCTAGATGGTGCCCATCTACCACTACTGACTGCTCTGACTGGGATCACAACAGATGGTTCAGGACAGAGCTGGAGAAGGATGTAGAGAAAAATTCTAACACACACAAAAAAGACCAGATTTACTGGCCTAAAGGAGACTGGAGAAACCCTGACACCCTTTTAGCTCAGTGGTGAAGTCAATTCCAAGGTTCACCATTCAGCCAGGGATTGGACAGCCCCATAAAACAAAATGGGACTAATGAGGCACAGCAGTCCAGGGACAAGGACTAGAAGGCAGAAGGGGACAGAAAAGCTGGTGATAGGGAACCCAAGGTTGACTATGGGCAGTGTTGATGTGTTGTGAAGTTGTTAACCATTGTCATAGGGCAACATGTGTACTGTTTAATGAAAAACTATTTTGTTCTGTAAATCTTTATCTAAAGTGAGAATAGCAGCACAACTGGAAGAGCGTAGTCGATGTCACTGAACTGTGCATGTAGAAATTTTTGAAATTGTGTGTCTTTGGCTATGTATATTTTTACCAAAAAAAAAAAAAAAAAAGGTCGAGAAGGGAGAGGGTTGACATGTTGTGGGGCTGTTAACCAATATCATAAAACAATATGTGTACTACTGTTTAATGAGAAACTATTTGTTCTGTAAACCCTCACCTGAAGTACAATAAAAAAAAGAAAGAAAGAAAAAAACAAGTATAAAACTATGCAAAATTGTCAAAAGCAACCGTTTCAGGCACTGGAAATTGACCAAAGGCAAAAAACAAATTGAGAAGAGTTTATTCTTGAAAAACTGCTAGATCTTTGGGTAAGAACAGTGGCATTCCGTGGTCTTCTTGTCTGTGACTGCCTTCTCTTCCAACCCCATCAGACTGGTGGGAATGACAGTAGTTTTAGTCTTAGAGTGACTGAAAAAACCAGCTGCCAGGAGGAATAGACTCGATGTGGGGCAGGGAACCAGCAAAAATGGCAGACTCAATTGGAATGGATGGGGAAAACACACAGCCTTGCAAGGTCAAGGTTGCTTTTCCAGTTTAGGATAAGCTATAGACCAATCAGAAGCTTAATAGGGAGACTGTGGAAACAAGAAAGCCTTAAATGGCCTGAGATGAACTTTTCACACATTTACTGGCTGCCTGGAAAACTATATATGTATAGGGGAGACCTGAGAAAGCCTGGCAAAAGGTGAAATCTAAGCAAGACTTGAGAATTGCCTGGAACTTTGAATGCATTTCACAAGCCACAGAGAACAATCGAGAAAGGGCACAAGAATCCAGATGTTAAATTTCCTGGAAAAAACCTCAAAGTAGCCATTATAAATATGTTCAAAGGTTTAAAGGAGAATATCCTAACAATAAACCAATAAACAGAAAATATAATTAGAGAATAAGAAAAAGAAAAAAAAATCACCAGACTAGTATACTAGTTTGAATGAAAAAAAGAAAACAAAATCATCAGATGTACTTAACAGCATATTTGAGGTGGAAGAGAAAAGAATCAGTACACCTGAAGATAAATAGAAATTATCCAAACTGAATAATAAGAAAACAAGTGAAAAAAACAAAGAGCAGTCTTAGATACTTGTGGGTTAATGGCAGGTGTTCTAATAAATGTATAGTGGACTCCCAGAAGAAAGACAGAGAAAGAAAGAGACAGGAAAAAAAAAAAAAAAAAAAAGAAGACATAATGGTCCAAACTTTCTAAAACTGATGAAATATACGAAGTTACAGATCCAACAAGTTCAACGAACCTGAAGTAGAATAAACACAAAGAGAATTACACCTACACATAACGTAGTCAAATTGCTGAAAGCCAAAGCAAAGAGAGAAATCTTGATAGCAGGAAGAAAAAACAACTCAGTATACACAAGCCCCCATGTGTCTGTCAGTTTGTCCTACTGTGGGGGCTTGTGTGTTGCTGCGATGCTGGAAGCTTTGCCACCGGTATTCAAATACCAGCAGGGTCACTCATGGTGGACAGGCTTCAGCTGAGCTTCCAGACTAAGACAGACTAGGAAGAAGGAGCTGGCAGTCTACTTCTGAAAAGAACTAGCCCATGAAAACCTTATGAATAGCAGCAGAATATTGCTTGATATACTGCCTGAAGATGAGCCCCTCAGGTTGAAGGCACTCAAAATATGACTGGGGAACTGCTACCTCCTCAAAGTAGTTGTTGTTGTTAAGTGCCACTGAGTCAGTTCCAACTCATAGCGACCCTATGTACAACAGAACGAAACACTGCCCAGTCCTACGCCATGCCCACAATTGTTGTTATGCTTGAGCCCATTGTTGCAGTCATTGTGTCAATCCATCTTGCTGAGGGTCTTCCTCTTTTTCGCTGACCCTGTACTTCTCCTTCTCCAGGGACTGATTCCCCCTGACTACATGACCAAAGTATGTAAGACGTAGTCTTGCCATCCTTGCTTCCAAGGAGCACTTTGGCTGTACTTCTTCCAACTCAGATTTGTTCATTCTTTTGGCAGTCCATGGTATATTTAATATTCTTTGCCAACACCACAATTCAAAGGCGTCAATTTTTCTTCAGTCTTCCTTATTCATTGCCTAGCTTTCACATGCATATGAGGAGACTGAAAACACCATGGCTTGGGTCAGGCACACCTTAGTCTTCAAGGTGATGGCTTTGCTTTTTAACACATTAAAGACGTCTTTTGCAGCAGATTTGCCCAATACAATGTGTCTTTTGATTTCTTGACCACTGCTTCCATGGGTGTTGATTGTGGATCCAAGTAAAATGAAATCCTTGACAACTTCAATCTTTTCTCCATTTATCATGATGCTGCTTATCAGTCCAGTTGTGAGAAATTTTGTTTTCTTTACGTTGAGGTGTAATTCATACTGAAGGCTGCGATCTTTGAACTTCATCAGTAAGTGCTCCAAGTCCTCTTCACATTCAGCAAGCATGGTTGTGTCATCTGCATAGTGCAGGTTGTTAATCAGTCTTTCTCTAATCCTGATGCCCTGTTCTTCTTCATATAGTCCAGCTTCTTGGATTATTTGCTCAGTATACAAATTGAATAGGTATGGTGAAAGGATACAACCCTGACGCACACCTTTCCTGACTTTAAACCATGCAGTATTCCCTTGTTTTGCCCAAACAACTGCCTCTTGATCTATGTACAGGTTCCTCATGAGCACAATTAAGTGTCCTGGCATTCCCATTCTTTGCAATGCTATCCATAATTTGTTATGATCCACACAGTCAAATGCCTTTGCATTGTCAATAAAACACAGGTAAACATCTTTCTGGTATTCTCTGCTTTCAGGCAAGATCCATCTGACATCAGCAGTGATATCCCTTGTTCTACATCGTCTTCTGAATCTGGCCTGAATTTCTGGCAGTTCCCTGTGGATATACTGCTATAGCCGCTTTTGAATGATCTTCAGCAAAATTTTACTTGTGTGTGATATTAATGCTGTTGTTCGATAATTTCTGCATTCAGTGGGATCACCTTTCTTGGGAATAGGCATAAATATAGATCTCTTCCAGTCAGTTGGCCAGGTAGTTGTCTTTCAAATTTCTTGACATAGACGAATGAGCACTTACAGAGCTGCATCCATTTGTTGCAACATCTCATTTGATATTCCGTCAATTCCTAGAGCCTTATTTTTTCACCAGTGCCTTCAGTGCAGCTTGGACTTCTTCCTTCAGTACCATCGGTTCCTGATCATATGCTACCTCTTGAAATGGTTGAACATTGACAAATTCTTTTTGGTATAATGACTCTGTGTATTACTTGCATCTTCTTTTGATGCTTCCTGTGTTGTTCAATATTTTCCCCATAGACTCCTTCACTATTGCAACTCAAGGCTTGAATTTTTTCTTCAGTTCTTTCAGCTTGAGAAATGTCAAGCGTGTTCTTCCTTTTTGGTTTTCTGTCTCCAGCTCTTTGCACATGTCATTATAATACTTCACTTTATCTTCTTGAGCCACCCTTTGAAATCTTCTGTTCAGTTCTTTTACCTCATCATTTCTTCCTTTTGCTTTAGTTACTCTATATTCAAGAGCAAGTTTCACAGTCTCTTCTGATATCCATTTTGGTCTTTTCTTTCTTTCCTGTCTTTTTAATGACCTCTTGCTTTCTTCATGTATGATATTCTTCATGTCATTGCACAACTCGTCTGGTCTTCGGTCATTAGTGTTTAACACATCAAATCTATTCTTGAGATGGTCTCTAAATTCAGGTGGGATATACTTTGGCTCCCGTGGACTTGCTCTAATTTTCTTCAGTTTCAACTTCAACTTGCATACAAGCAATTGATAAATCTGTTGCACAGCTGGCCACTGGCCTTGCTCCGACTGATGATATTGAGCTTTTCCATCATCTCTTTCCACAGATGTAGTCAGTTTGATTCCTGTGTACTCCATCTAGCAAGGTCCATGTGTACAGTCACCATTTATGTTGTTGAAAAAAGATATTTGTGATGAAGAAGTCATTAGTCTTGCAAAATTCTATCATGTGATCTTCCCATATCTTTTCTATCACCAAGGGCATATTTTCCAACTACCAGTCCTTCTTCTTTGCTTCCAATTTTTGCATTCCAATCACCAGTAATTATCAATGCATCCTGATTGCATGTTTGATCAATTTCAAACTGCAGAAGCTTGTAAAAATCTTCATTTTCTTCATCTTTGGCCTTAGTGGTTGGTGCGTAAATTTGAATAATAGGCACATTAACTGGTCTTCCTTGTAGGCATATGGATATTATTCCTATCACTGACAGCGTTGTGCTTCAGGACAGATCTTGAAATATTCTTTTTGACAACGAATGTGACGCCATTCCTCGTCAAGTTGTCATTCCCGGCATAGTAGACCATATGATTGTCTGATTCAAAATGGCCAATACCAATCCATTTCAGCTCACTAGTGCCTAGGGTATCGATGTTTATGTGTTCCATTTCATTTTCCTAGATTCATACTTTGTACATTCCAAGTTCCTATTATTAACGAGTGTCTTGTCAGTTTGTCATACTGTGGGGGCTTGAGTGTTGCTGTGATGCTGGAAGCTATGCCACCAGTATTCAGATACCAGCAGGGTCACCCATGGTGGACAGGTTTCAGCTGAGCTTCCAGACTAAAGACAGACTAGGAAGAAGGAGCTGGCAGTCTACTTCTGAAAAGAACTAGCCAGTGAAAATCCTATGAATAGCAGTGGAATATTGTCTGATACAGTGCTGGAAGATGAGTCCCCCCAGGTTGGAAAGCACTCAAAAGACGACTGGCGAAGAGCTGCCTCCTCAAAGTAGCTGTGGGTAGAATCAAGCTTTCGGGACCTTTATTTGTTGATGTGGTGTGGGATATATGCCATTTAAACATGGCTGCACTATTGACAACTGCAGCCCCCACAGGCCTCTATGCTGTATGTGACATGTTGGAGACCTGTCAGCGATAAGAATGAGATTAGGCACGACTTGTTTTCCCAAACCTATTGCCCTGTTACTGATTAGGTTGTTTACCTGAATTCCTTCTCCCTCACCCGAAACTTATTGTTACTCACCCAAAGCCCATTGTTCTGTTACTTGCTTCACTGCTTGCTGTATTGACTATAAATAAACTCCTGGGACTGAAGCCGGGGGTCGACTCCTCAGAGTGATCCTCCTGGCCCCACTTCTCTGTAAGAGTTGTGCAGTTGGTTACCGTCTTCGCCGCCCCGACAACCGTCGCTGCTGTGACAATGTGGCATGACTCAAAATGAGAAGAAACAGCTGAAAACATTTGTTAATAATGTACAAAGCATGAATCTAGGAAAATTGGAAGTCATTAAAAATGAAATGGAACACATAAACATTGATATCCTAGGCATTAGTAAGCTGAAATGGACTGGTATTGGCCATTTTGAATTTGACAATTATAAGGTCTACTATGCTGGGAACAACAACTTGAAGAGGAGTGGAGCTATACTGGTACAAAGTTGCTATATTTTGCCAGAATATAACTTGTGGTAGATTGTGATAAATTAAAGATAAATATTGAAATATCTAGCACAAACCCTAAAACCTACCTCAAAAATATAGCTAAAACATTGACAGAGGAATTAAAATTTTTACACTAAAATAATTTGTATAACATTAAAAGGCACAGAAGGAGAGACAGAGGAACAACAACAAAAAGCCATGAGACATGTATAAAACAAGTAGCAAAATGGCAAGCATAAATCCATGAATATCAATAAATACATTATACGTCAATGGACTAAATACTTTAATCAAAAAGCAGAGATTGTCAAACTGGATAAAACAAAGGAAGATTTGCTTAAATATTGTCTATAAAAGACACATTTTGAATTGAAAGACACAAATAGGTTGAAAGTAAAAAAAAAAAAGACAAATTGTGCAAAGAGTAATCATAAGGCAACTGTAATAATTAGTATCATACAAAATAGACTCTATGACAAGAAATATTAACAAAGAAAGTAACTTCCTGAAGATAAAAGGGTCAGTACATCAAGAATATTAACAATTATAAATGTATATGCACTAAAAACAAAGCCCCCAGACACATTTAAAATACTAACAGAATTGAAAGGAGAAGTAGACAATTCAACAATATAGTTGGAAATTTCCGTACTTCTCTCTCAATAACTTATATAATAACTAGACATAAAATCAGTAAGGATAAAGAAGATTTGAATAATAATATCAACCAAGTTGATCAAACTTTTTTTTTTATTAACTGTCAGAAGTGTCATACATGAGAGGGTCAGCCTGGCTTAAAGGGACAGGGCAAACATGAACAAGGGCTAGCAGGCAGGTTATCTTGTCAGTAATTTACAGTGTGCAAGAGACACAGTGACAGAAACACCACTAATGAGAGCTGTGAACAAGGCCAAGAAAAGTGTCTTCTGCCTTATTTTAGTGAACAAGGCCACATGTTGTGTACCAGCTCTGAGTGGCATCATCAACTAGGCTGATTTGATACTGAGGACTTGAATCATTTATGGTATATACTGTCATTGTTCCAAGTTATTCAGTCCCCTCTTTGTATCCACCGGTTGCCATTGGCTTGCAGTGCCTTCCTATGGAAGGAGTATAATTGCCTGCATCACTGACATTGCTTTGGCCATGTGATTTGATTTAGCTAATGGAATGTGAGAGAATATGAAATACTCATGTCTGTATAAAAACTTTAAGTGTCATTCTGTGGTTCAACCTTTGTTTATTTATCTCTGCCACAAGAGTGTCATGTCCCAGACAGGGGCTGCTTCTTCAGCCTGAATCCCAAATGAAGACACATGGAGCAAAGTGAAGATGATCTATAACTCAGAAAAGAGCCACAGCCTATCTGAAGTCAGCTGGTAATAAATTCGTAAATAATTCTTTTTTTCTACCACTGAGATGATGAGTTGTGTGTTGTCACAACATAACCTAGTAAAAGGTGACTGATACACTTTCACACTGAACACCACTACCCCGGCATGGTAGACATTTATAAGAGTACCTGCTCAGTCACTTTTCTAGACTTCATAAGAGGGTCCTGATCCATAAGTGAGAGCCATGGAAGCCATATTTATATCCCCCATTTGAGAATTTTACCAGAGACCTGGAGCTTAGAAATTGGGAGCCAAGTCACATTCATTGAAGAGCTTTCAGAAAAGGTCTATGAACTCCTGCTGGTTCCTGGAGAAATCCTGGTTCCTACCACATTCTGTTGCTTTATTAATTTCTCTTTGATTGTATATGAAACCCCAATATCCTTACTAAAAAAAAAAAAAAAAAAGCTGCCTTTAAAGCTAAGCCAGTATAAGTTGATTTCTATTTATTTGCAACCAATAGAACCTTACCTAATATACCACCTACAACTATGCCGATATTACGCTAATTCATTCTTTTAATGTTGGCTCAGGAAAGGCTAGTGCCTGCCAGGGGCTGCTGCTACAGTGTCAGGGGATGTGGAAGGAGCCCTGGGGTAAGGGAGTTGGCCACTCCTTCAAGTCTGGCCAAGAACAAAGCAAAGCCTGGAGTTTCTAAATCCTATCCTTGCATTGTAATCTATATAGGACATACTCTTTTTTCTTCCTCACCTCCCTGAATGGGGTCCAGGATTCAGGCTGGGCTGGTGGGTCCTTGTCCTAGATCACTGGGACAAGGGATGAGGCAGAACATGTGGAATCCAGTCCTCTCTTGCTGTGTGAATGGGTGGTCCCCGGCAGGGTTGTTTTTGGCCAAGTGGGTGCTGAGTATTTTCAATTACAGTTGCATATTGTTGCCTGCAACTTCTTGGCAGTAAGTCAACCCAATGCACTAAAATATAATTGCCTTTATTAAGAGAAAGGAGAGACATGCACTAACACAGGGTTTTGCAAAGTTAGGGACAGCTAACTAATGAAATAGAAGTTTGTAAGAACAAGGCATGGAACTGCATTTATTGACATTTCCGCATTTCCTTTTTTCTGGGCAACTGAAGAAAATGTCCATCCAGCTACCAAATTTTCTTGGGGATGTCTGCCAGATTTCTGAGCAATAAGCTTTTAAGTTTTAGTGGTTGGTAGGAAAATTAGAGGAGGTATTTCTCCTTCTCACATGGCTCTGGCCAAACTGTCCTGATAACTCCTCTTGTCTTTAGATCCACGCATGTATCTAAATACCAGCTGGATATTTCCAATCTGGAGGTTCCACCCGGCCTAAACTCAGTTTGGCACTAAACAAATTCATCATATCCCTCTCCTCAGTTCCCGTATCTATTTTTTCTTCTATATACTTAATTTATGTCAATTACCACTATCCACCCATACAAGCCAATTCAAAGTATCTCCAGCATCCTCGACTCTACCCTTTCCATGACATTCCACATCCAATTAGTCACTGTCAGTCAGACTTTCCCATAGTTTTTGAGTCTGTTACTTCACTGTCTTAATAAAGATGAATAATGCTGAAACTTTAGAACCAGTCTCCTGATCAAACACCTATTATGCATCCTCTCCAGTCAGTTATCCACATTGCTTCCAAGGTGATTCTCCTAAACTGAATGATGCTACTCAATATAAACACTTGAATTTGATGCTATAGGTAACATGGAAACATTAAACTATTCAGAAGGGCCTTTAAAACCTTCCAATTATAAGCCTTATCTCTATTTTTTCAAATATTAGTATGTAAAAGGGTATAAAAACGTATGTTAATGAAATGTAAAAGCCAATGTTTTGAGAACTATGCTCTTGTTATGCTCTGCATGTATCTATTTCATGCCCAAGTAAATGAAGTGGAAAAAGAGAAAGTTATGTCTCTCTTTCAACTCTGAGTCTTTTTGTAGCAATCCTCATTTTCCGTCCCAGGAGAAGCCAGGGATGTTTGACCATTGTATGTTAATAAGTGTCCAGTTGAGGGCAGAAAATAGATCAGATCACACTCTTTTGAAGGAGAAGGGATAAGGAGGAAGGATCCCAGAGTGGTTTTCTCGAAGGGAATAAAAACTTCCCTGTGCTCTCTGTCTTAAGCCAGCCTGTGGAATGCCTGCATCAACAGTGTCAGTTGAGCCTCATAATTCTCATCCAGATCTTTCTTGTGGACTTTCCAGCAACGTGAAGATGAGATGTGTTCATCCTTGCTCTGGATCTCTCTTTTAATATCCTGGGAACAACTTCTCATACATCACTGTGCCGGCCAATTATCGCTGATTCTAATGTGTGTTGTTCAGACCTGTCTTAGAAAAGAAGCATTTTTTTCACCCAACACTTACTTTTTTGGACACCAACTGTGAGATGCACTTACACTCCTCCGCATTTTCTCCTACTATTCTCTCAGCTCTAAACACACTTTCTCCACTATGGAAATCCCATAAGTCCCACTCAGATGTCACCACAGCTGATCCCCCAGCCAGAATTAATTGCTGCCTCCCTTTGCTTCCACTGCATTGGAAATGATCCTCCAGTTAGTATTGTTTCATTCTGCCTAGTATTATAATTAGTTGAATGTACTTCTACCATCTCCAATAGATGGAACCTAGGGACTGGGACTTGTCCATCTCTGAACCTCAAACTGAGGGCTGACCATAATTGTGTTGAATGGAAAAACACCACCCCCACCCCTAGGTGGTACAGTAGTCCCATTTGTGTACTGTTTCTTCGTCTGTGGACTCTCTTGAGAAAGAGAATTTAAACATGGATGTCCTGGGACTGAGTGGAAGAAACGTCATTTCTGGTTTCTCAGAATTGGCAGATTATGTCAGTGGTCAGCAATGAATTTTTGAGACAGGATCCTTCTTTGGCATAAAATATTTGAACCTTCAAAGGCCACGGAACTAATTTTCAGGAAATTGCATTATTCTCAGAACGGACCGCATGCTTTCCTCCCATCTCTATAGCTAGAGTGAACAAATTTATAATACAAATGGGGACACTTTCAGTGTACTAAAACAATTGAACTTATGTACTTTATTGAAATATTTACTTATAGATTACCAAATTTATCAACCTGTAAATAACTCTATTCACAAACTACTTTCAAAAATAAGATTATTTCTAAAAAAATAAGAATATCAACTTTGCTCATTGAAAACTTTATATTGCTTATATTGCTTATTGCAACATAACAAAATAATTATACATACCCACATGCTTTAATGATTTCTTCACAATACCCCTTTGTGGTAGCCCATCTTTGGTATTCTCCTGAGGGATTTGCTTTTTCAACATAGTCTTACTTTTATTTTTTCCATAAAATCGCCTGAATTTTTTCAAGCTGTATTTTATTGCTAATAAATTCAATTTAACTTTTGTTTAAACCTATTTCTAAAAAATTTTATGGGGGCAAAATACATGTAGGAAAAAATTACCATTTTAACCATTTTTAAGTGCACAATTCAGTAGCATTAAGTATATGTGCCATGTTGTGCAACCATCACCGCTATATATTTCTAAAAGTTTTTAATCACCCCAAACAGAAACTCTGTTCCTTAAGGAATAACTCCCTGGTTCATCCATGTCATAGCATGCATGTATCAGAACTTCGCTTCTCTTTATAGCTCAATAATATTCCATTGTATGTATATACCACATTTTGTTTATGCATTCTTCGGCTGATGGACATTTGGATTGTTTCTACCTTTTGGCTCTTATAAATAAGGCAACGAATATTGGTGTACAAGTATCTGTTTGAGTCCCTGCTTTCAATTATTTTGGATATATACCTAAGAGTGGAATTGCTGGGTCATAGGATAATTCTATGTTTAATTTTTTAGGAACTGATAAACTGTTATCCACAGTGGCTATACCATTGTACACTCCCACCAGGAAAGCATAAGTGTTCCAATTTCTCCACATCCTCACCAACCCTTGTTATTTTCCGTTTTTCTGATGATAACCATCCTAGTTGGTGTGAAGTGGTATCTCCTTGTGGTTTGGATTCACCCTCTCCTAATGACTAAAATGAACTTGAGTATCATTTCATGTGCTTGTCAGTCATTTGTACATCCTTTGGCCATTTTTTAATGGGTTGTTTGTATTTTTGTTGTTGAGTTGTAGGATTCTCCTTGGTTAAATTTATTCCTAGGTATTTTATTCTTTTCAATGCTACTGTGAATGGAACTGTTTTCATTTCCTTTTCAGAATTTTCATTGCTGGTGTAGACAAACCCAAATGATTTTTGTGTGTTCATCTTGTACCCTGAAACTTTGCTAAATTAACCTATTAACTCTAGTAGTTTTCTTGTGAATTCTTTGCAATTTTCAGTGGTTAAGAGCTCAGCTGCTAACCAAAAGGTCAGCAGTTCAAATCCACCAGCTGCTCCTTGGAAACTCTATGAGGCAGTTCTACTCTGTCCTATAGGGTCGATATGAGTCGTAATTGACTCAATGGCAATGGGTATATATGGAAAATCATATTGTCTGCGAATAAAAGTAGTCTTACTTCTTCCTTTCCAACTTGAATGCCTGTTTTTCTTTTTCTTGTTTAATTGCTCTGGCTAGACTTTCTAGTACAATGTTGAGTAGCAGTGGTGAAAGCAGACATCCTTGTTTTGTTCCTGATCTTAAAGGGTAAGGTTTCAGTCTTTCACCATTGAGTATGTCAACTGTGGGTTTTTCATAAATGCCCGTTATCAGGTTGAGGAATTTCCCTTCTATTCATAGTTTGCTGAGTGTTTTTATTATGAAAAGAGTGTTGAATTTTGTCAAATAATCTTTTCTGCCTCAATGGAGATGATCATGTGTTTTTTTTCCTTTGTTCTATTAATGTGGTGTATTACAATGATTGATTTTCTTATGTTGAACCACGCTTGCATTCCTGGAATAAATTCCACTTGGCCATGATGTATAATCTCTTTAATATTTTGTTGAATTCAGTTTGCTAGCATTTTGTTGAGGATTTTTTACATCTATATTTATAAGGGATATTGGTTTGTAGTTTTCTTGTGGTGTCTTTATCTGACTTTGGTATCAGGTTAATGCTGACTTTATAAAATGAGTTAGGAAGGGTTGCCTTCTGTTATATTTTTTGGAAGAATTTGATAAGGATTGGTATTAATTATTCCTTAAATGTTTGGTAGAATTCACAAGTGAAGCCTTTTTGTCCTTAGCTTTTGTTTGTTGGGAGGTTTTGATGATTGATTCAATCTCTTCACTTTTTAGAAGTCTGTTGAGATTTTCTATTTCTTCTTGAGTCAATTTAGATAAGTTTGTGTGTTTCTAGGCATTTGTCCATTTAATCTAGGTTATCTAATTTGTTGACATACATTTGTTCATAGTATTCTCTTATAATCCTTTTTATTTCAGTAAAGTCAGTAGTAATGCCCCCACTTTCATTTGTGATTTCAGTTATTTGTGTCTTCTTTTTTCCTTGTCAATCTAGCTAAAGGTTTGTCAATTTTATTGATCTTTTCAAAGAACCAACTTTTGGTTTCATTGGTTCTTTCTGTTGTTTTTCTAATCTCTATCTCTTCTCTAGTATTTATTATTTCCATTCTTCTAGTACTTTTGGTCTCAGTTTGCTTTTATTTTTCTAATCACTCAAGGTGTAAATTTAGGTTATTGATTTGATGTCTTTATTGTACACAGAGCTCCAAGTACCTTGCTTCACTCCTTCAAGCAGCCCCCAAAGAGATTAGAATAGACACACACAGTAATTTGCTTATAAAGTCTGCTCTGTTCTGGTTTGCCCAGAGCCAGAGACCAGCCTCTCCTCTCTGAGAATGCAGATGCTGTACCTTTAAGATGGCCACACCAAGCTAGGGAGGGGATGGGGTGCTTTGGAATAGAAAATCAAGGCTTTCATACTATTTACATGTTGCCTTTTTCTTGATTCAGCATTTGCTTATTTGCTGTAACACTTTGACTAGCTTACAGATTTCTGAAACCATTGATTCTGTGATTCTGCCAGTTTCTGCTTCTTGTGTGCATGTGTGTGTGTTGGGGGATGGGAGCATGCAGCTGCTTATCCCACCATCTTGCTCCACCTCCCAAGACCATAATATCTATTGAGAAAACTATCTACAGGTGCTGAGGTATCTGGATATCTCAGAGAAAATTCTGTTAAATGAAGGAGATGTACAATTTGTATTTTTTTGTGTATTAAAGTATGTACAGTCCAAATATTTTAATAGGTATATCATTTTTGCCCACATTTAGAATATTTTAATTTGAGAAATATTTTTAGAAGAAAACTCATAAAATAGGTTGTCTATGAATGATCATTTTCATTGCTTCATCAAATTTAGATACTTAAAAAGTGTAGGTATTCTCAATCTCATTTGGTTCTAGTACAAACTACGTGTTTATCCAATTAGAAGTAGGAGCTTCATTAAAAAGTTCTTTCCCCAAGTCAGGATAGTCCAAAGTGCAATTATTGAATTTCAAAGTTAAATATTTCATGTTGTTTGAGTTTTTATTGTCTAATTTATTCAGTTTCTCCCTTGCTGGTAGAGGGATAAATTTTAATCTCTTCCTGTTTACAAACTTTATTTTCAATCATTGCATGCACTAAAGTTTCAAAAGCTGACTTTTTGTGCTCTTTCTTTGAATGATTAAAGATTTTTTAACAAAATGCACTCATTTACAAATGGCACTTGTCATTTGTAAGGCTTATTTACCATATAATTTTTACAGCTTCACTATTTCTAAAATCCAACTGATGATGAGCAACAAAAAGTAAAAGCACACATCCATATTAATATATATATATATTTGTATTCAGCATCCTTATCACAAAATTTGTAGAAATTTGTAGGTCAGTTACTCTCACTCGATATTAAAATATTTGTAAATTTTGATAAATACAGCTTATATTTCAATTGGTAGAATATGATAGTGAGTTATGATAGAACTGTAAATTATGTACGTATCAAAACTGAATGCAAGTACATTTGTACACTATGGGTTTATTTAGTAAAAATATTGTTCTCACCACATGGTGTTTGCCAAAATTTGTATTCATATTACTACCACAAAAATGCTTCTATCTTTGATACCAACTTTTTACTATAAATATCACTATTAGATATTTCACCTTTGAAAGAATGAACTTCCAAAAATTTTATGTTTGAGTCCTATGAATTTTATGAAAAAATACCATTATTGGAATTCATTTTCTATTTACATCTTTTCACACAGATATAAACCTAGCATCGTTTAACTATTTGCAATTTTGTTTTTCCTATAATGGAGACAACACATTAACAGCTACCAATTCACTTTTTATACAAGCACAAGGAAATCTGGAACTGAAAATGAGCAAAATTAATTTTTTTTAAAAGAACAGACACTTGATCTATATGAAAAGTCATGCTTCACAGAATGATATGTAAAAGCACTTTCCACAACTGCCCATGTCAACTTCAGGCAGAGATTCTTAAATATTTTCTTAAAATAACTACTTAATTTTGAAATAAATTATGTTCCTTCTGCAAAATTGTCTGTTATGGTTTTCAGGTGGTGAGTAATATTACTATGGCCTCGGTCAAAATCAACTCAACGGCACCTATCAAGGACAACTATGGAAGATGAGAAATGTTCAACAACATTTTGTGAAAGTTACATCAACTTTCTTGTGAAAGTGCATCATCAACTTTCTGGAGAAGTGGAAATTTAATACTTAATTTTTCATTAAACATGTACTTTCATTTTTTAATTGCTGATGAAATATTTTTGTAAAATAAATGAAAAGACCATTATAATAAAGGTATTTAGATTTCTATACATACATTCTACCTCAGAACTGCTCAGACTCTTTTTCTTCCTACATACATTTTACTTTACACCTAATCTATAATTTCACAAGTTTTCCACTGAAAACCTGGCAGCTTCCTGCATCTTGAAGTCCAAGGCAAGGCCATAGCAAGTTGACTTGTACATCAAATAATTGGTAGGGGGAGCAGCATGAATTCCTTCTGCCACCACTATTGGAGACCAGAAGAAGTCAGCTGTTTTTAGCCAATCATATTAGAGTGGAGAAGGTTTTATTTATATAGAATCTGAAAAGAGTCAGACAAAAATAGATACAGGTTATCTTGATTATCTTTCATATTATACTATGTGTTAAAGTAAGAACTTGTCTTACACATATTAGACTAGACAATGGCAGGTGCTTGAAGTACAAAGTGGATGTGTACCAGATCCATCTCGGAGCATTTTAATGAGACTAATACTCTTATCTTGCTAAAAATGAAAAATTACATGACAAGTACTAAACTGGATGGAATGTTGAGATAATAGAAATAAACCAGTACTTTCTCAGAAAAACTAAGATATCCTGTCACACTTTTTATAGTAATTTGAAGACTTTATTTTATGCTTCTCCTTTATCATCAAATAAAGGCATTTTTTTCCCAGAGAATATTTGCTTCCTTAAAATTCTTTCAATAATTTCTAAAATATCAGCAGTTTAACTTAGTTTCTTTTATCTTTCCCTTTATTTCTAGTAGAAATGAAATTCTAAAAAGATATCAGCTTTAGCAAACTAAGAATAGGTGGGAAACTCCTTAATCTGATAAAGGGCAACTATGAAAAACCTACAACTAACATCATACTTAATGGGGAAATATTGAGCACTTTCGCCATGAAATTGGGAACTAGGCAAGGATTCCCACTCTCAATACTTCTATTCAACATTATACTGAGGGTCCTAACCATTGCAATAAGGCAAGAAAAGGAAATAAAATGCATAAATGTTAGAAAGGAAAAAGAAAAATATTTCTATTTGTATATGATATGACACAGAAAATCCAATGCCATATTATCATAGAACTCTATACTTGTGAGGCATGTGAAACTTTGTTTTAGACTTGGTTATTGACTCTAATGTGTATTTTCTTCCTTACTAGGAAAACTCTAGAGGGAGGTAAGATTGGAGTGCTCAGTCTCCACCCTAAAACTTTAAAGTTAAGTAATTGCTCAGTTCCTTATAGTTTTTACAAAGCACATTTATATTCATGATCTCATATGAACTTCACAACCCTCTGGGAAATCAGCAGGACAGGTATCATTATAGATGATCCACATTATAGATAACTGAGGGTCAACAAAGTCAAATGAGTTTCTTATTACATGAAGCTAGTGATTTTGAGGGTGTGATTAGTTTGAATTGGAAGGATGTTGTAAGATTAGAAGTGATAAGAAGGAGACAAAAGATAGACTTTCTGATTGATATTCTGATATTCTTTCCAAAAAAAAATTATTCAACAGGTGCTAATGTCTATGATCTGGCCGTGGGTCTCATATTGTTATTTATTTATTTTTGAACCATTTACAAGTTAGGGCATATAGGATAGGAAACTGAATCTAGATTGATGCTCTTAGAATTGTGAGGGAAAATCCCAACTTGAGATTGTTAAATCGAAACCCTGAGCCTGGAAAATAAAGCATCTCATTAAATTCTGACTTGTTAGATCATATTTGGATTTAAATAATAATAAAAATATATCTTTTGGGAACTTAACTTTGGAACCTAAGGGCTGATTTTACCTGAGAGACAAGTCATTCTAAGGAGGCATAATGCTGGGGAAAGAGCTGGGAATGGGTCCAGGAAATCTGGGTTTAAATTCTGAATCTGCTATACCATGTTGTGTGACCTTACCCAGGTCCCTTCTACTTTGCAACTTCAATTCCTCATCCATCAGGGAGATAGACCAGATGGACTATGAGTCCAGATGGGCTGTGTGTCCTTTTAGTTCTTATAGTCTAAAGCTTTAAGGTGGGTTTCTGTAACAATGGCTTGGGGGCAGTGTCTCACCTCCTCCAACCCCACAAGGGGGAAGGAGAATCAAGATCAACAGCACAAGGCTGCCTCCCAAGAGGCGGAGGCCAGACAAGCCTCCTCTCTTCACAATCTTTACTAATTCTGACACCATCTCTCCCTCTCACAGCACTCTGTACTTCTCTGCTGGGTTTGATAATTCATTGCAATGTCCACACAGAACTCCCAGACCATACTCACAATTATGGGGTTTATTAGGGAAGTAACAGTTACAATTCAGGCTCAGGAACACTCAGGATACAGTTCTTTCATCAGGATAGCCTCTTCCTAACTGTGCTTGCAGGCTCTTCCTGCCCTCAGTCTCTGCCCAAAGGCTTTCAGCTTTCTCTCTCTGTGGACTGGGAAGCCCACTGCACCTTCTCCTGCTGCTGGGTCTCTCCTGCTAGTCTCTCCTTCCTTGGTAGTGGTGGGCTCTTCTCCTCTGCTCTGGAATTGGCTCTCTTTTAAGGCAAAATTGACCAGTCCCCTTGGATTTCCGTATTGCACAGTCCTGCCCAATCATGTAGGTGGAAGTTACAAGACCATGGCTAGAAAGGCCACACAAAAGTAATCAATCAGTACTCAATCGCACCGCAGTTTCGCTTTAGGTAATCTGTCCCTGCTTTACTCAAGAGGCTTCTTTAACACAAAACAACTAATTTTCTTTCCCCACACAATATTCAGAGGAATACCTAGTCTAGTGTTTTTTTGTTTTGTTTTGTTTTAAAACCAAGTTAGCATATTATAGGGGAAAGCGTAGGCATACTAAAGTCAGACTTGGGCTCAAACGCTGTATGTGCCACTTTACAACTGTGTCACCTTCTCTGAGTTAGTCCTTTTCTCTGGGCTTTAGCTTTCTTAACTATAAAATTACAGAGTTAATACCTCCCTTACAGATTGTTCAGAAGAGTAGAATTAATGTAAGTAAAATTCCTGGGATATAGTAGATTCTCAAAAGTTGGTTGTTATAAACCAGATGAAAAAACTGAGGAAAAGAGATCACTCAGAAAATAGAATCAGAGTCACATCTAGAACTTAGTCTGTTTGACTTCCAAACCTCAGCTTCACCACTCCAGGCTACAACACTTTTTGACCAGTAGTATATCTGTTCTATTACTGGAGTTGTCTCAGAAAAGATGAACCATCTCCATGTGTATTCATTTTCTCCTTCCACGATATGGAAAATTTAAACCCCTTTGGCAGACAGCCTGCACTCTCTCAGGAGACACAAAGATCCTGGCAAGCTCTGTGCTCCAAAATCACCCTTCTCCAATTACACTCCCCCAGGTTTCTTGGTTAGCAGGCCCAGCAGCTCCTCTTCACTGAGCCAGTTCTGGAGTGAGGGCCTAATGCATCACAGGTGGGCCCTGGTTCCAAACTCATTCCAGATGGCCTCACAGTTTAAGCTTCCCTGCAACCCATTATATTTTGGCCATCCTGGGATCATTAGTGATGCTGAAGGATCATGAGTCCTGAGGATGGCAGAGACATGCTCTGAAACCAGGACCTTTGAGAGGCCTTGTATATTGAGTGCCTACCATACTATATGCATTCACAGGGAGCAAGCATACTCTGACCTTGGCTCTCAGAGGTCACTGTGAGGGGTCCATGAATTTGACATTGTGAATTGTTTGTCTGCTGGGGTCACAGAGCAAGTATAAAGGAATCATCTGTGCTCTTACAGAAAACAGTTCCATTGCCTCTGGGCTCTAGAGAGAGTAAGGGTATATCCTTGAACCCTAGTAATTGCTGCACCAATTATGGGGGACTGCTGGGCAATTCTTTAGGGGCACCGGTGAATCTTACAGTCTTTAACCCCTTTACAGGCAGGCCCCTTTGAGAAGTATAACATTCTGTTAATTGCATCTTTATATTTTGAAATAGATTTACTCTACAAAATAATTTCCAACTCCATTTTTTTAGCTGGAAAACTTCCCAGGAAAGATACTGGAAGGTAAGCATCTATCAGGCTATTCAAGGGATATTTCAATTTATGATATGCATTTGCAGCAATGAAAAGCACACTGAGAATTATCCATGCTTTGGGGTCATAAGAGCTCAGCCAAAAAAAAAAAAAAAAATCTTAAGAAGAGTCAAAAGAATGGCATTTAAAATCTAGTCATTCTTGGGTTTAAATCTCAGCTGCATCACTTGTAAGGGTAACTATTTACTTTTCTGACAGCCATAATCCATGAAACTGGGATAATCCAAACATACAAAGTTGTTCATTGATTTTGTTCACTTCCTTGTTCGTGTGTTTATTCACTCTCTTTCATTCTTGCGTTTGTTTATTCCCTGAGTGCCTTCTCTGTGCCAGGCACCATGCTAGATGATACAAGAAACCCAGTCTAGTAGACAAAATTGACAGTTACTTCAATTCAACAAATACTTGATGAGCACCCACTCTGTGTCAGTTGCTGTGTTAGGCAATGGTCAGAGAATGGTATACAACATAATGTCTGTTCTCACAGTGGTCAGGGTCTAGTACTCTTTAAACCAGGTGCACTACAGGGTGGTTATTGCTGCAGTCATATGTTCCAGGTACACTGGTGTACAAATGGATGTAGTCAGCTTTGCTTGAATGGTTCATCAAGGCCCCTCCAAAGAGAAGACAGTCAATCTGTGCTCCGTGGAGGAGTTTTCAGGAAAGAGATGGGCAGGGGGAGGTTTATGCAGTGGTCCTTCCAGGAGAAGAAATGAGCAGCCTATATGAATACCCAAGTTCATTAAACAGTCACATCTCTAAAGTTCTAAAGTAAAAAAAAAAAAAAAGTTATTATTATTATTTTTTTTTACTTTTCTCTATCATTCATATGCCCACTATCAGAAATAGCAGTTTTTAACACTGTCACATTTGCTCCATGGTTTACTTCTCAATAGTACAAAAACAAAAAAATAAAAAGCATTGTTGATGATGCTTTCTGTCACTGTGGCAGAAACTGCTAGTTGCCTGCCCCAATCCATTTTTCCCTTCTTCCTTGTGAGCAGAACCTTGATTTAATTCTGGCTACACTACTGCGTTTCTTGGCCTCCCTTCAGCTGAGTGGGGGTGGGGGATGGCTGGCAGTGAGACGGCTGTTTTGTCTTTAAGTTTCTTAACATGGCTTAGGATAGTCTTTATCTTGAAAATAACAGGGAGACAGAAACAGATTTATGCAGCAGGGGAGTTACAAGGGTATAACTGTGTGACAAGATGCAGATGCTAATAAATACGATATGACTCTATCATGAACTTGGGACTGCATTAAGTGTGTATGTATATATAAAACCCAAAAAACCAAACTCGTTGCTGTTGAGTCGATTCCGACTCATAGCGACTCTATAGAACAGAGTAGAACTGCTCCATAAGGTTTCCAAGGAGCAGCTGGTGGATTCAAACTGCCTACCTTTTGGATAGCAGCCAATTTCTTAACCACTGCACCACCAGGGCACATACAGTATATATTATATGTGTAATATAATATATACACACAACACATATACACATACACACACACACACACAACACACACACACACATACACACGCATACTCTTTACATGTATTAACTTTTGACCTCAAAGCAAACTGCTTCCTGTTTCTACTCACCCAAGGCCACATAACTCATTAGTAACAGGACTAAGATTCAAACTGCAGTTCACTCCACTACAAATTGGGACTTGAACAGTAGAAGTAGTGGGACTTAAGACAATACATGCAAAGCACCTAGCATTGGTCTTAGAATATGGCTGGTGCTAAATCTGTTGTTTCCTTTCGACAAACTTGTTGACAATCAACTTGAGTTCTTTTGCGAATGTGTGAGTGTGTGTAGTGTGTACACATGCATGCATGAGTGAGGGAAAGGTGTTGTTTAGAAAACACTGTGCAGGAATCAAGAAGACGCAGTGCAGACTCTTGTGTTTATTTGGACTGAGCAAAGCACGTGTCAGCATCTCATCACCTGCCCTGGAGACTGACCCCTTGATTGGGACCTGGTTTCAATACTCATTACAAAATCCAGCTTGGCCTGTGAGCCAAGTGTATCTCTTTCTTTTTTCCATGTTACTTTTGCAGCTTCCATGGCATACCTCCCGGGTGTCTGGCTCCTGTATGATGTAAAAATCACGAGCAAGCAGAGGACTGAAGGTCAGCTACTTAGGCAAGACTTAAACAAGTCACATATGTGCATGGTTCCCATACATGCATCTATGCAATATAAAATTGTTCCCAGTAGTGGCTAAAGGAAAGCACCTAATGGCAAAAGAAATCAGGGGTCATTGTTGTGAGGACAAATCACTTAGCAGGGCTGCATTCCCCGCTCATCATACTCTATGCATGTCCACTTCTGTAGATCTGCCACTGCCTTCATCCTAGTTTCACTGCCACGCTTAGACTTGTTGCTTCTCACCTCCCTGCATTCACTCCTGCTGTCCCTTTCTCCTGGAACATCTCTCATCTAACTCCTACACATGGCAAGACTTGGTTGAAGCTGGATCTCCTATGAGAAGCCCTCACACGTCACCCCCGGCTGGAGTAGGTGCCTTATCCTGGGCTCCCATAGTGCAGAGCACATTGCATAGTATTTTCTGCCTTCCTCTGCTAAATCATGGACTCCTGGATAGCAGAGATTATGTGCTTCAGTGAGTGCAACCCCCAAACCAAATAGCAGTATCTATATTTAAGGATTTTATTTTAATGTAATGAAATGTTAGTATTAGTAGCAGTATTTAAGAATGCACAGAATATATAATTTAAAAACAAGTAAAGCAGTATTTCATGCATGTCAAATACCAATATGTATAAACAGTAAAAATAAAGTTAAAATCAATGGTAAAAATATGAATGTTATGCATGCACTATTGTAATAAACTGTAAAAATAAAGCACTCCATGCAAGAAAATTCATATATAAAAGTTTGAAAATGAAATCTGGTTTTTTAAAAGTACAATATTGAAAACAGCATCAATTTTATCATTGGTTACAAAAGGTGATGTTTAATGAGGAGATGGTTGCCTTAATTTCATCTATCTGATGCAGAAAAATCTGTACCAAAGCAATGGGTGGGAGGACTTGAAGAAGAAGGAGTTGGCTTAAAACTAAGAACAATGAGAAATATCTCCACCGGGAAAAGTAAATTTCAATATTTGAAAAAAAAAAAAAAGCCCAAGTAAATTTTCAATTTTTCTACTTCAGTTCTGCTACCCATGTATTCCACTTGTTTGGAAATCTTTCACCTGGAGTAAGAATCATGCTTGCACTAGAAACATTCCATTATTAATTGACATTTTTTCTTCTTCACAATCTCTTGCAGACTAAGGAGCCAGAGTGTATGTTCTAAATGAGCATGACTTTGATTTGAAATTTGAATGTAGTATATAGGGTGGCTATGAATCAGAGTCAACTCAATGGAACATTTTTTGTTTTTATATAACCATTAGGTATACTCCAGATATAATTGATTGTGATTTCAGAGTTTGTAGAATTTTGAAATAATGGTATCACATAGACAGAAAAATCATTTCTTTATATAAAAAATTAGTTCATGTCATGGATCTCCAAAAGCTAGCAATGTAATCCTAGATTTTATTAATCTCTACACAGGACTTTGTGGATTCATTTCTTTGAATAGGGTCCCAGGAACGTAGTGGCCTGGAAATGTAGTGGACCCAGAGCCACCCTATCCTTGCACTTGTGTAGCTGACACTTTTGGGGGGAGCCAGGGGCTGAACAGTCATACAAATATGCATCTCTGATTGTGACAATTGCTTTGGAAGACAGGAGCACTGCCCTGGCAGAGCGTGGCATGAAATCTAACGTAGATCTAGGGGCCAGAAAATGCTTCTTAAGAGAGAGCCATATAAGGAGAAACCAGAAGGATGAGTGGCAATTAGGTGGAAATTTGGGGAGGAGGGAGAAAATAAGTATTCCATGCAGAAGAAATAACACTTGCAAAGGTCTTGCAGCAGAAAGAACTTAGGGATTTTAGCTCATTTGAGGAACTGAAATAAGGACCCTGTCATGGATTGAATTATGTCCCCCCAAAATATCTGTCAACTTGGCTAGGTCATGATTCCCAGTATTGTATGCTTGTCTACCATTTTATCATCTGATGTGATTTCTCTATGTGTTGTAAACTCTATCACTATGATGTAATAAGATGGATTAGTGGCAATTATATTGATGAGGTCTACAAGATTAGGTAGTGTCTTAAGTCAGTCTCTTTTGAGATATAAAAGAGAGAAGTGAGCAGAGAGAAATGGGGACCTCATACTGCCGAGAACGCAGTTCCAGGCACAGAGCGCGTCCTTTGGACCTGAGGTTCCTGCGCTGAAATGCTCCCAGACCAAGGGAAGACTGATGCATCACAAGGACCTTCCTCCAGAGCCGACAGAGAGAGAAAGCCTTCCTCTGGAGCTGACGCCTTGAATTTGGACTTGTAGCCTACTAGACTGTGAGAGAACAAGTTTCTCTTTGTTAAAGCCATCCACTTGTGGTATTTCTGTTACAGCAGACCCCTTCCCTTTTTCTTTTTCCTCTGAAAAGATCTGCTGGTAGAGTGGTGTGGAAGCAGGCTGGGAGGGGTTGTACTAGGCTAGAAGGGCAGTGCCGTCCTGTGGGGGCTACAGCTAGTCTCTGTGTGGATTAAAAAAGGCTCCCCATCTGGGCAGATGAAACCCCACTCACATGACTTGGTAAACAGAGCAGCGGATGGACTTCAGCCCCCACTACCCTCTTGGCCTTTGTGCAATACACAAACTGCATGATAGGCACAATGATCATGCCTTAACTGACATTACTCAATTTTGTTCCAAAAATGAGGCTTGTATATTAGTTTTCTTCTGCAACATAGCAAATCATCCCACCACTTAGTGACTTAAAACAAGAATAAGTATTTATTATCTCTCAAAGTTTTTGAGGGTCAGAAATTTGGGAGTGGTTTGGCTGGATGAAAGAGCCCTGGTGGTGTAGTGGTTAAGTGCCCGGTTGTTAACCAAAAGGTTGGTGGTTCGAACCCACCAGCCACTCCAGGGGAGAAAGATGTGGCAGTCTGCTTCTGTCAAAATTACAGCCTTGGAAACCCTATGGGGGCGGTTCTACTCTGCCTTATAGTGTTGCTATGAGTCAGAATCTACTCAACGGCAAGGGGTAATGGATTGGATGTTTCTAGCTCAGAGTTTTCTCAGAAATTCAGTCGGATGTTAGCTAGGGCTGCAGGCATCTGTAGGCTTGACTGGGGCTGGAGGGTCTACTTCTAAGGTGATTCATTTATAGGGTGGTCAACTGTCCTACTTTGCCTTGGATGGATAGGGTTTCTCAGGATGTAGGACTTTCAGTGCTAAATCTGGAAGTGTACCAGGCAAACTGAGACAACTGGTTATCCTACTCATTCACATGGCTGGCAAGTTGGTGCTGGCTATTGATGGGAGGCCTCAGTTCCTTTACATATGGGAGTCTCCACCATACTGCTGAGTGTCCTTATACCATGGCTGTTGCCTTGTCCCAGAGCATAAGCAATTTAAAGAGACCAAGGTAGAAGCTTTGATGCCCTTATGACCTAGTGTGGAAAATCACTCATTGTCACCTCCACTGTAGTCTTTTGGTGACACAAACCAGCCCTGATTCTGTGTTAACACAAGGATGGAAGAATCACTGAGGGTCCTTTTTCAGACTGTCCACCACAGCTTGTTTGGAAGAAGCAAGAGCGGAACAAGGACACTAGTAAGAGACTATTGAAGTGGACTTGTTGAGAAATGTTAGTGGTTTGGTCTACAGTAGTAGCAGAGGTGAGGAAGTAAGTGGATGTAATATAATAGTTTAGAGGTGTAATTAACAGGGCTTTTTATATGACTAACATACAAAAGGCCCTGTTAATTACATATACCCATTCTTTTATATTCTTAGACCCAGGTGTTGGAATGGTTAATCACTGGGTTTTTGGTATACGCTACCAGTTCAGCAGTAGTAAGTCCCTACTCTGTGCTAAGTTCTGGACTCTGACCTGTAATACATTTAATCTCATTTGAGCTTCCATTTTTGCAGATGGTATATGTAACTTGCCTAAGCCAGACAGCTAGTAAGTGTTGGAACTGAACACAACCCTGGGATTCATGACTGGAAAGTCCGTCATATTTACATATTTTCCCACACAACTAAATACCCATGCTCCTTTTAAAGATATGTGCTTTTATTACACCTAATTATAAAAAATGAGGCTATTTTCTATTTCTAAATAAAGTATTATAATTCTCTTCACATGTTAAAAGTACATTCTTTAAATGTATTAATTTAATGTTACAAACCTATGAGTTGATGATATCCGTTTTTCGGATGAGAAGCTGAGGATCTAAGAGGTTATATGATTTGCCTATGATCTCAGAGCTATTTGGAATCACTGACAAAGTTCAGCCTCCAGTGCTGTATCTACTGTACTACACTGCCTTCCTAACAATCATCAGGCTTCACAGGTCAGAGGGACAAAGAGACAGAGTGAGAAGAAGGGACCACTTATCTTCCCTTACAGGCAAAGGAGAAAAGTTAAGACTACTTTTTAGTACCAGATTGATATGTTCTTGGGCAAATTATTTCAGCTCTTGGGGCCTTAATTTCCTTTTTTAGAAAATTTGTTGTTGTTGTTGTGTGCCACCAAGTCGATTTTGACTCATAGCAACCCTACAGGACAGAATAGAATTGCCCCACAGGGTTTCCTAGCCTAAAATTTTTACAGGAGCAGATTGCCAGGTCTTTTCTCCCACCAAGTGGCTGGTGCATTCAAACCACTGACCTTTCGGTTAACAGTGGAGTGCTTAGCCACTGCACTACCAGGGTTCCTTTTAGCAAAATAGCAATAATTACAATTACCTCCAGAGGCAGTGATGGTTCCGTGGTAAAATTCTTGCCTTCCATGCAGGTGACCTGAATTTGATTCTTATCCAATGCATCTCACATGCAGCCATCACCCATCTGTCAGTGGAGGTTTGTGTGTTGCTATGATGCTGAACAGATTTCAATGGCGCTTCCAGCCTAAGAAAGACCTGGTGATCTACTTCTGAAAATCAGCTAATGAAAACCCTATGGATCGCAACCATCCAATCATGGGAATGGCACAGGACCAGGCAGTGTTTTGTTCCATTGTACATGGAGCTGCTACGAGTTGGTGGCCCACTTGACCGCAGCTAACATCAACATAATTACCTCCAAGCTGTGGAAGGTTACATGAGTTATTATATATTTAGAAAAACAAGCATGGACACCAGAACTGTCCACTGTAAGAATTCACTCAATTCAAGTTTCCTCCTCTTCTCCCCTTCCTGGCCCCCACCCCACTAGGGTTCCACTTTGGGACAGACTTGCTACATTTCAGTGTTTCTGACACTAAATGAGACAGGAAGGAAGACAGCTTTTCTCTTGGTCTGTGAGCCACAGCTCTGGCTAAAACTCTTGTGGGGGATTTGGAGGTCATATACTTTTTCTCCCCTAGAGTATGCCACCCAGAGGCCCTGGGCAGCTCTCTCAGGTTTAAAGATACAAACACATGGCTCTTGGTCAGGGCCTGGCAGTACCCAGGGAATTGAGGGGGTGGTATCGGCACATGTTTTTGGACTACATTTTCCTAATATACTTATTTCAAGTTTGGGGTGTTAATTTTTCTTCCTACCAGGTTAAAAAAAAACAAACAAACAAAAGGAAGAACCTGTTATATCACGTGACAGCTGTAACTGGTCTCACTCTACTAGATCCTCTTAAGACACTGTCTTTTGGTGGGATTTCAGTAGATCTCCAATATTACTTTCATGCACTTCATGAAATGCAACACTTTGTCAAGGTTTGAAATTTCACTTTGCATTGTATTTGAATAACATTTAGAATGAACAAAAGTTGAATCAGGGGAGGTGGAACCAACCTGGTGCTATAGACAGAAGCACCATGCCGTCTTTGTGCAGCAAAGACCCAAAAAAACTAAGTAAAACAGATACAAATGTCAGTCCTGGAACTCTAAGCATGAAATGAAGGAATAAAGAACTTGATCAAGCACCGAATGGGATGAGAAACTGACAGAGAACAGAGAGCAAGGAGAGTTATGGAGTGGAGGTGCTCTACCAGCTAACGTGGCACGGATTCATCATCTTGGACCACAGCCACCAAGGAACACAGACAGGGAGTAAGGGAGGCAACTTCATGGAGCTTCCAACAGGAGACCGAGCACCTGGTACCAGGGATACATGCTTCCTCCCCCCCCACCCCCACCCCTCGCCGCCCTCCAACTTCTTCCCTGTACAAGGCCCTCCAATGCTTTCCAACAGGCCACAGTTGCTCAGCCGGAGAAACATCAGCTCACTGCCGCCTGGGTATGCCACCCCTGCCACTGGTCGGCCCCTTCAGAATCATTTTTTTTTTCCTTTTGGTTTTTGTTTTTGATTGTTTGTTTTTTGTTATTATTATTATTTACTTTTTTTGTTGCTTCTCTCTCTCTCCCTTCCTTCCTTCCTCCCACACAGCTAGCCCCATGTACCGGCAGGCTCCCTTAGCACCATTTTTTATTATTTTTTTATTTTTCCAGTTTTTTCTCTCTCTCTTCTTTCCTTTCTCCCACCCACCTAGTCCCATGTGACATCCCCACCCTTTCTTGGCAGGCTGTGCCACAGTGCTCTGCTAGAGAGCCACTGGCACACAGCCTCCCCAGGTCTGTGCCACCCGGTCTGGCAGGCTTCCTCAGCACCTATTGTTTTTCTTTTCTTTTCCAGTTTCTTCTCTCTTTCTATCCCTTCCTTCCTTTCCTTTCTCCAGCCCACCTAGCCCTGTGAGCTGCCCGCACCCGTTCTCAATGGGCAGTGTTGCATTGCTAGGCTAGAGAGCCAATGGTGCACAGACTCCCTGGGTCTATGCTGCCCTGACGGCCAGCTCCTTTGGAGCAGTATTTTTTTATTTTTGTTTTTTCTCTTTGTTTCTTCTCTCTTTATCACAGCCTTCCTTTCCTTTCTCCCATCCATCTGGCCCCATGTGCCATCTTCATTACTTCTTGACAGGCCTTGCTGCACTACTTGGCTGGGGGGCCACCGGCACATGGCCTTCCCAGGTCTGTGGTACCCCTACCAACTGGCCTGCTCAGTGCCATATTTTTTGGTTTGTTTGCTTTGTTCTTTTTTTTTTTCTGTTTCTTTCTCTCTCTTCTTTCCTTTCTCCCACCCACCTAGCCCTGTGCACCGCCCCCACCCCTTTTCAAGGGGTCTGCTGCACCACTCGGCTGGAGAGTCACTAGCATGTGGCCTCCTGGGGTCTGAGATGCTGTCACTGACCAGCTCCTTCAGCACCGTTTTATTTATTTATTTTTTCTTTTTCTGTTGTCATTCCTTCACTTTTTCTCCATTCCTTCCTTTCCTTTCTCTCACCCACCTAGCCCTGTGCACTGCACCCTCCTTCTTGGTGGGCTGTGTTGTACCACTTGGCTGGAGATCCTCTGCTACATGGCCACCCGGGTCTGCACTGCCCCCACAGGCTGGCTCGCTCATAACCATATTTTTAATTTTTCTTTATCTTTCCCCTTCTCCTTTTTCCTTCTCCCACCCACCTAGGCCCTGTGCTGCCTCCACCCCTTCCTAACAGACTGTGCTGTGCCACCTGGCAAGAGAGATCCCAGCTCACCACCACCTTGATTCTGCCCCACCCCCAATGGCCACCTCCCCCCCCCATATTTATTTATTTTTTGTTATTTCTTTTTTGTTGTTGTTGTTGATTGGTTTCTTCTCTTTACTTCCCCCCTTTCCTCTCCTTTCTCCTGCACACTTTGACCCATGCACTGCCAATACCCCTTCTTGACAGGCTGAGCCATACCACTTGGCTGGACAGCCACCAGCACACAGCCTTGCCAGCTTTGCGCCACACCCACTCACCAAATCCTACCACACCATCATTTTATTTACTTTTTTCTTCTTTATTTTCTTTTTTTGCCTTGATTTGTCTCCCTTCTTTCACTTATCCACTTAGTTCTGCACATCACATCCTCTCCCTTCCCTCCTGCCTATCAGCACTGCCTTGAGAGGCACCGACACAGTCCCCCAGGCTCCCCCAGTACCGCCCCCTGGCCCTACCCTGTCCGCACCAGTTCATGTGGCAAACTATCCATCCCCACCCCTCCACCCCTGCTGGACCTGCACTGCTGCACCATAGCTGAATGACCAGCCCTGCCCACCTGGAAAGGTGATGAGAAGTATCATACCCACAGATGAGGAAGCAATAAAACACATGCAGCCCACCTGTCCAGACATAATCAAATAAAGCAAAAAATCAGGAGGAAACAAATAAATCTACAATCAATAAATGAAGAAAATAATTCCTGAATGTGCCAGAGACAGCAGACAATATCAGAACATATGAAAAAACAGGACAGGATGGCTCCAGAAAGTGACCAAAATAGAACACCAGATAACCTTCCAGTAGAAGAAAAGGCACTATAACTACCTGATAGTGAATTTAAACCTCTAATATTCAGGGTTCTCCAAGAGAGAAAGGAAAACGCAGAGAAAAATAAGGAAAAAATAGACAAAATCATGGACAATACAGATAAAATCAGGGAAAACACAGCCAAAGCAATGGAAGAATTCAGGAAAATAATACAGGAACAAAATGTCAAAACAAATAAACAACTAGCAATCATACAAAACAGCAATTAGAATTCAAAAGATAAACAACAAGATTTCAGAAGTGGACAGTACAATAGAAGGTTTTAGGAGCAAATTCGAAATAATGGAAGGCAAGATCAGCGAAATTGAAGAAAAATCCTCGGATACCACTTTGCTTGAGGAAAAATCAGAGAAGAGAATGAAATTGAAAAAAAAAAAGAAGAAACCCTGAGAACAATGTGGGATACCATCAAAAGCATAAATTTGCAAGTGATTGGAGTTCCAGAACAAAGGGAGAAAATGGAAAATACAGAAAGGATTATTGAATATTTGCTCACAGAAAACTTCCCTAATATCATAAATGATGAAAAGCTGACCATCCAAGAAGCTCAAAGAACCTCACATAGGATAGACCCCAAAGAAAACCACCAGGCCATATCATAGTCACACTCACTAAAATTGAAGATAAAGAAAAAAATCCTGAGAGCAGCTCAAGAAAAATTAAAAGTCACATACAAAGGGGAAACAATAAGACTAAGCTCTGATTACTCAACAGAAACCATGCAAGCAAGAAGGCAACAGGATGACATACACAAAATCTTGAAAGAAAAAACTAGCAGCCAAGAATAATATATCCTGTAAAACTCTTACTCGGATATGACTATGAAATTAGGACATTTCCTGATGAACAGAAATTAAGGAAATATGTAAAATTCAAACCAAACTTACAAGAATTATTAAAGGAAGTCCTTCAGTTAGAAAACCAAAAATGTCAGAAACAACCTGAATGTATGACACAGGACAGCATCAGCCAGATACCAACGTAGGTAGTGAACTCTCAAAGATAAAACAAAACTAAAATATTTACTACAGGGAACCAGAGAGGCCAATCTGTAAATGACAAGTATGTCAGAACAACAAAAGAGGGAATAAATGGTGTAGGTATAGAATTTTCAAATGGAAAAGAAGTCAAGATGATCTTAAGTAACAAAAGACTTGCTCAAACTTAGGAAGATAAGGGTAAATTTTAAGGTAACTACAAAGAAAGTTAAACTTACCTATGAAAATAAAGAAGAAAAAGACAGTCTCAGTAAACATAAAATCTACAAAAATGCAACAAACAAAAAATCCACAAACAAAAGGAATTCAGCACAGAAGAATAAGAGGAACAAAGAAAATATTGGCACCACAGGAAAAAAAAAAGCACTACAAAATAACAGCAATAAACTCACACCTATCAATAATCACACCAAACATAAATTGCTTAAATCCACCCAAAAAGAGACAGAGTGACAGAATGGATTAAAAAAAAAAAAAAAAGGACCCATCAATATGCTATCTACAAGAGACATATCTTAGAAACAAAGATACAAACATATTAAAAATCGAAGGATAGACAAAATTACATCAAGCAAACAGCAACCAAAAAAGAGCAGAAGTGGCAATACTAATCTCAGATAAAATAGAATTTAAAACAATATCCACCATAAAAGACAAGTAAAGACATTATATAACGATTAAAGGGACAATTAACCATGAGGATATAACCATTATAAATATCTACGCAGCCAATGACAGGGCTCTAGAATACACAAAACAAACTCCAACAGCACTGAAAAGAGAAATTGACAGTTCCGCAATAATAGTAGGAGACTTCGACACACTACTCTCGGTAAAGGACAGACCATCTAGAAAGAAACTCAACAAAGATACAGAAGATCTAAAGGCCACAATCAGCCAACTTGAACCCATAGACATATATAGAACACTCCACCCAATAGCAGCAAAGTATACATTCTTTTCCAAAGCAAATGGAACTGTCTCCAAAATACACCACATCTTAGACCACACACCAACCTTCAACAAAATCCAAAATGTTAAGATAATACAAAGCATCTTCTCTGATCACAATGCCATCAAAGTAGAAATTAATAACAGGAAGAGCAAGGAAAAAAAATCAAATACATGGAAACTGAGTAACACTTTGCTTAAAAAACACTGGGTAGTAGAAGAAATAAAAGAAGGAATAAAAAACTCCTAGAATCAAATGAGAAAGAAAACATAACATATCAAAACCTTTGGGACACTGCAAAGGCAGTGCTCAGAGGTCAATTTACGGCAATAGATGCACACAGCAAAAAAGGAGAAAGGGACAAAATGAAACCATTAGCTATACAACTCGAACAAATAGAACAGCAAAAGAGGTCTACAGCCACCAGAATAAAGGAAATGATAAAGATCAGAGCAGAAATAAATGAAATGGAGAATCGAAAAACATAGAAAGACGCAACAAAACCGAAAGTTGGTTCTTTGAAAGATCAACAAAATTGACAAACCATTGGCCAAACTGACAAAAGAAAAACAGAAGAGGACATAAATAACCCAAATAAGAAATTGAATTGGGGACATTACAGCAGACCCCACTGAAATAAAAAATATCATAACAGGGTACTATGGGAAAAACTATGACAAATTTGAAAACCTAGAGGAAATGAACAAATTTCTAGAAACTCACACCTACCTAAACTAACACAAACTGAGGTCAAAAATCTGAAGAGACCCATAACAAGAGAGGAGATTGAAAAGGCAATAAAAAAAAAAAAAACTCCAAACAACAACAAAAAATCCCTGGCCCAGATGGTTTCATTGGAGAATTCTACCAAACATTCAAAGAAGAGCATGCACCAGTACTACTCAAACTATTTCAATACCTAGAAAAGGAAGGGATACTTCCAAATTCATTCTATGAAGCCAGCAAAGCCCTGATACCAAAATGAGGCAAAGACACTGCAAAAAAGAAAATTATAGACCAATATCTCTCATGAATATAGATG
>NW_004443939.1:551661-594873 GCF_000243295.1 Trichechus manatus latirostris
TCACTAAAAAGGAAAATTACAGACCAATATCTCTCATGAATATAGATGCAAAAATTCTCAACAAAATTCTAGCCAATAGAATTCAGTATTTTTAAAAAAAAAAAAAAAAAAAAACCACGACCAAGTGGAATTGATACCAGATATACAAGGATGGTTCAACATTAGAAAATCAATCAATGTAATGCATCATATAAATAAAACAAAAGAATCACATGATCATTGATTGAGATGACCATGTGATTCTTTTGTTTTATTTAATTTTATTTGTTTTGTTTTATTCAATCAACACAGAAAAGGCATTCAACAAAGTCCAACACCCATTCCTGATAAAAACTCTCAATAAAATAGGTATAGAAGGGAAATTTCTCAACATAATAAAGAACATCTATGCAAAACCAACAGCCAGCATCATTCTTAATGGAGAGAGGCTGAAAACATTCCCCTTGAGAACAAGAACAAGGATGCCGTTTATCACCACTCCTATTTAACATTGTGCTGGAAGTTCTAGCTAGAGCAGTAAGGCAAGAGAAAGAAATAAAGGACATCCAAATTGGTAAGGAAGAAGTAAAACTATCCCTATTTGTGGACGATATGATACACAGAGATATATAGAGAATCCAAAAGACTCCACAAGAAAACGACTGGAACTAATACAAAGATTAAGCAGAGTAGCAGGGTACAAGATAAACAAAGAAAAATCAGCTGGATTCCTATGCACCAATAAAGAGAATTATGAAAAGGAAATCAGGAAAGCAATATCATTTAAAATAGCCCCTAAAAAAAATAAAATACTTAGGAATAAATCTAACCAGGGACATAAAAGACCCAAAGAAAACTGCAAAACACTACTGCAGAAACCAAACGAGACCTACATTATCAGAAAAACATATCATGCTCATGGATAGGTAGACTCAACATTGTGAAAATGTCAATTCTACCCAAAGCAATCTACAAATACAATGCAATCCTGATCCAAATACCAACAGCATTCTTTAATGAGATGCAAAAGCTAATCATTAACTTTATATGGAAAGGGAAGAAGCCCCGGATAAGTAAAGCACTATTGAAGAAGAAGAATAAACTAGGAGGACTCACACTACCTGACCTCAGAACCTACTGTACAGCTATGGTAGTCAATGACAGGCACATTGACCAATGGAACAGAATCAAGAACCTCGATGTACATCCATTCACCTATGGTCACCTGATCTTCGACAAGGACTCAAAGTCAATTAAATGGGGAAAAGATGGTCTTTTTAACAAATAGTGCTGGCAAAACTGGATGTACGTCTGTAAAAAAAATGAAACAGGACCATACCTCACATAATACACAAAAACGAATTCAAAATGAATCAAAGACCTAAATATAAAACCCAAAACTATAGAGATCATAGAAGAAAAAATAGGGTCAATGCTACAGGCCCTAATACGTGGCATAAATAGCATATAAACCATAACTAAAAACACACGAACTCCAGAAGATAAGCTAGATAACTGGGATCTTCTAAAAATTAAACACTTACGCTCATCAAAAGACTTCACCAAGAGTAAAAAGAGAGCCTACCGACTGGCAAAAAAATTTTGGCTATGACAAATCTGACAAAGGTCTAAGGTCTAATCTCTAAAATATATAGGAAAATCCAACACCTCTACAACAAAAAGACAAATAATCCAATTAAAAAATGGTCAGAGGATATGAACAGACACTTCTCCAAAGAAGACATTCAGGTGGCTAACAGACACATGAGAAAATGCTTGTGATCACTAGCCACTAGAGAAATGGAAATCAAAATCACAACAAGATACCAACTTACTATGACATTACCAGCACGAATGAAATTAAAAAAAAAAAAAAAAAAAAGAACATAACGAATGTTGCAGCAGCTATGGGGAACTTGGAACTCTTATGCATTGATGGTGGGAATGTAACATGGTACTATCATTTTGGAAAATGATATGGCGCCTTCGTAAAAAGCTAGAAATAGAAATACCATATGATCCAGGAATCCCACTCCTAGAAATATATCCTAGAGAAGTGAGAGCCATCCCATGAATAGACATATACTCACCCAAGTTCATTGCAGCATTATTTACAATAGCAAAAAGATGGTAACAACCTAAGTGCCCATCACCAAATGAATGGATAAACAAACTATAATACATACACGTAATGGAATACTACGCAACAATAAATAACAATGATGAATCTGTGAAATATCTGACTACATGGATGAATCTGGAGGACATTATGCTGAGTGAAATAAGTCAATCGCAAAAGGACAAATACTGTATGAGACCACTATTATAAAGACTCATGAAAAGGTTTATACACAGAAAGAAACAATCTTTGATGGTTACTAGGGAGGGGAGGAGTGAGAAGGGAAAAACACTAACTAGGCAATAGATAAATGGTGACTATGGTGAGGGGTAAGACAGTACACAATACTGGGGAAGCCAGCACAACTTGACCAAGGCAAGGTCATGGAAGCTTCATAGACACATCCAAACTCCCAGAGGGATCAAATTACTGGGCTAAGGGCTGGGGACAATGGTCTTGGAGGACATCTAGCTCAACTGGCATAACACAGTTTATGAAGAAAATGTTCTGCACCCTACTTTAGTGTGTAGCATCTGGGGTCTTAAAAGCTTGTAAATGGCCATCTAAGATACTCCACTGGTCTCACTCTGTCTTTAGCAAGGGAGAATGAAGAAAACCAAAGACACAAGGGAAAGATTAGTCCAAAGGACTAATAGACCACAACTAACACAGCTTCCACCAGACTGAGTCCAGCACAGGTAGATGGTGCCCAGGTACCACCACTGACTGCTCTGACAGGGATCACAATAGAGGGACTCTGAAAAAGGTGGAGAAAAATGTAGAACAAAGTTCTAACTCGCAAAAAAAGACTAGACTTACTGGTCTGACAGAGACTGGAGAAACCTCCAGAGTATAGCTCCCGGACACCCTTTTAACTCAGTTCTGAAATCACTCCTGAGGTTCATCCTTCAGCCGAAGATTAGACAGGCACATAGAACAAAATGAGACTAAAGGGATTCACCAGCCCAGGGGCAAGGACGAGAAGGCAGGAGGAGACAGGAAAGCTGGTAATAGGAAACACAAGGTCGAAAAGGGGAGAGTGTTGACATGTCCCGGGTTGGCCACCAATGTTACAAAACAATATGTGTATTGTTTAATGAGACACTAATAAAAAAAAGTTGAATCAGTGAGTAGGGATGTTTGTATTCAGCAAGGAAGGATGTTAGAAAAGGGACTGACTGTACATCAGTAGTTCATAGTGAAACTTTTAATATTATGATGACTTTTGAGTTCCCGTGCCATGGTGTTACTGTAGAAATTCAAGACCTTAATTTCCCCAAAACATAACCTCCATTTAAAAACAAATCAAAAAACAAAAACCTGGAATGAATAACTTTACACATTCTAATACTATAAAATCTAATGTATTCTAAATTGCTTTTGTAATATTTCTGATTTATAATGCCCTCTCACATGTGTTTTCTTGTTCCATCCTGAAAATAAAGTAGGAAGTAGGAAGAACTTAGTTTAGGTCCATCTTCCAGATGAGCCTAGGGCCCAGAAAGGAATGAATAGGTCTGGAAGGTGATTCTGAGGTAGGTGAGGATAAGAGGGGAGGTGGGGAGGAGGTTGCTGGAGGCAACAGAGGAAAGATGTCACAGGCAGGATTTTAGAAGACTACTCTGAAAACATTTGAGAGACAGAAAAAGGATTGGGGCACAGCTGCTGCTTGGTATATGTGTTGGCCTTGGGAAAGTGTACTTGAGTTGACTAAACGGAGGGGAAAAAGTGTCACTTTATCATGTACTGTGTGCTGGGAATGTGATCTTTATTTAGAATTTTTCGAGAGACTGCCATGAAGGTTTTAATTACATTTTAAATTATTTTTGGATGTTAATCTGACTTCTGATAGTGATACTATGCTTAAGGAGGCACAGGTTGTCTCAGCTTGTATAATCTAGAGTAATAACAAATTATTTGAGATACCCATCACAACTAATGGCCACATGCTAGCGTGTTTCTCCAGTTAAGCATCCCACACCTCTTCTTGGTCTAATGTTCCAAGAATCAGTATTCTTTCACATCCAGTCAGAATATCTATATTCTAAGCCAAGTGAAATTTATAATGAGACAGGTAAAACCCTAGCAATTTGTTCATAAATGGAAATCCCAACAAATAGTGAGTGATACAGGGAAAAATCATATCGTGATAGATGTTTATTAAATGGTAGCTTCCTTCCTTGTTTAAAAAAAAGTATTTGGATTTGAAAAACTATGCTAGTTATTAGTATTTTACCTTGAATAGAGAGTATAGTCCATATCTATTCAGCTCCAAAGGAAGTGCTCCCTCTATTCCATACTGAATTGTAATAGCAGATCACATTCCAATCAGAGTTATTGAAATGATGACATAACATACATTAGAAAATTTAGTCAATGAAATTCTTGTTGTTGTTAGCTGCTGTGGAGTTAGCGCTCAACTCCTGGTGACCTCATGCACAATGGAATGAAATACTGCCTGGTTCTGTGCCATTCCAATGATCAATTGTAGATTGGCCTATTGTGATCCATAGTATTTTTACTGGCTGAACTTCAGAAGTAGATCATCAAGCCCTTCTTCCTAGTTCATCTTAGACTGGAAGCTCCACTGAAGCCTGTTCAGGATCATAGCAATACTTAAGACTCCACTGACAGATGGATGGGTGGTAGCTGTGCATAATGTGCATTGGGCGAGAATCAAACCCGGGTCTCCTTCATGGAAGGTGAGAATTCTACCACTGAACCACCAATACTCCCAGGAAATGTGTAGATGTGCATTAATGACTTGGCAACAAGTTATGATAAAAAGTTACTATTTTGGGTTGAATTACATCCCCCCAAAAGATATGTTGAAGTTCTAACCACCTGTGAATGTGACCTTATTTGAAAATAGGGTCTTTGCAGATGTAACTAGTTATGATAAGGTCTTTAGGGTGGGCCCTAATCCAATGTAATTAGTGACCTTATAAGAAGAGAAGAGAGACACACAGAAGCAATAAAGCTACATGAAGATGGAGGCAGAGATTGGAGTTATGCTGCCAGAAGCTAACGAAGGTCTGGGACCACCAGAAGCTGGAAGAGGCAAGGAGGGATTCCTCCTCTAGAGTCCTCAGAGAGAGGGTAGACCCTGCTGACACCTTGATTTTAGACTTCTAGCCACTAGAACTCGGAAAGACCGAAATTCTGTTGTTTGTGGTAATTGTTACGGCAGCCCTAGGAAACTAATACGATTACTTACATGAAAGTAGGTTCAGAACGCTTTTATTTTATGGAGAAAGCTTATATGTATACGTATTTGCCCTGTTCCAGGACACACAAAGTAGTAATTGAGAAGAGTTTAATGAAGGAACTCTTTTCAGAGGAATGAGTAGGATTAGGGAACTCTAAGAGATATTATCCATTTACTCTTCCAAACCCACTTTCCACCCAGTTGCTCCCTGCTCTGTGTACCAGGAGGCTGACCTGTACGAACCACGTCAGTAATCTCCTTTGTCTTCTGCCTTCTCGTTGCGTTTGGCCAAAGGGAAATATCTGTTTATGATCTTTGCATATTTTTCTATTGTGTTGTTGGTCATTTTCCTATTGATTTGTAGGAAATCTTTGTATAAATACATAGCCCAAAGAAATAAATTTCTAAGTGTGAAACTTTAGATACGATAGGCCAAAGATACATTGGGAGAGGAGTAGATAGTTTTCCTCCAAGGACAATACAATTACTCCACAGGCATACTGGGCCCCCTTCAATGAGTCTTTCTGTTATCTACACCTTCCACTCCACCCAGGCTGATCTACTTAGTGCAACCTGCACAGATCTGACTCGTGACATTCCTGTGACACTTCATATCAGAGGCAACAGGGAAGAGTGGAGAGAATATTTACTTGACTTTGGTATCAGGAGATGATGGTTTAAGTCTGTGATTTGTCATCTTCTAGCTGGGCAACTTTGGGCAAGTTATTGTATTTCTCTTGTAAGGTATCTGATAGGGTCACCTTCTATAATATATGTGAAAGAATCCAGCAGAGTGTGTAGCAGAGTGTGCACAATACCCATTGCCATTAGTTGATTTTGACTCAAGGAGACCTTATAGGAGAGAGTAGAACTGCCCCAATAGGGTTTCCAAGGCTGTCATCTTTACCTAAGCAGACTGCCACATCTTTCTCCCATGGAGTGGCTGGAGGGTTCGAACTTCTGGTTAGCAGGTGAGCACTTAATCACTGCATCACCAGGGCTCCTTCTGTGCACAATAGATGCTAGTTAAATGTGGGAGGGGAAGTATGAAGGAAATCATCGAAAGCATATCCATCCTTCAAGAATAAATGGAATATATTTCACTTTCTCCCAAAGACTTCCCTGGGATTTCTCTCTGGTTTAGATGCAAGGCAAATTCAAAGCTAGCTCCCTAGTTGTCTTATGAAATACTGCTCTTACCAATACAATGCTAATTTTATTCTTCTCTGGATAGTGTTATACAGTTTCCCAAAACATTCCTATGTCCAATGTCTCATTCGAACTTTGCATGTGCCCTCTCTGCGCCATCACGACAGCCATTGTATTAGTTCAGGACCCCCTTCTCATGCTCATTTCAACTACAGTGGTAGCCTCCTCACTCTGTCTTCCTGCCTCTAGTCCAGAGGAAGAACTGTGATCTCCTGGTATGGAAATCTTGAGGCTATTGGCAAAAACTCACATCTGCTGAAGCCCATGTATCCACTGTCACTGCTAGATAGTATGAATTTTGCCTCCTTTCTGCCTTCCTAACTTTCTTAGTTTCTTAGCACTGCTATAACAGAAATACTACAAGTGGGTGGTTTTAATAAACAGAAATTTATTTTCTCTCAGTTTAGGAGGCTAGAAGTCAGGACACTGGCTCTAGGGGAAGTCTCTCTCTGTCCTCTCTAGGGGAAAAGTCTTGTCTCAGCTTCTCTAGCATTCTTCTTGGCATTCCTTGGGTTCCACTTGGCATCCATCTTTCTCCCATCTGTGCTTACTTGCTTCTGTGCATAATCTGTCTTTTTATATCTCAAAAGTGATTGGTTTAAGACATACCTTACACTGATATAGCGCCATTAACATAACGAAGAAACCCCTATTTTCAAATGGGATTATATCCACAAGTCTAGGGGTTAGGAGGGAGCCCTAGTTGTATGGTAGTTAAGAACTCCATTGCAAACCAAAAGGTCAGAGTTCGAATCCACCAGTCACTCCTTGGAAATCCTATGAAACAGTTATACTGTGTCCTACAGGGTTGCTATGAATTGGAATTGACTTGATGGCAACAGGTTAGGGGTTAGGATTTACAATATATATTTTTTGGGACATAATTCAATACATAACAGTAATCTCACATGAGTGTATATCTTATTGACAGAATCTAAGTCATATTTACAACCATGGAACCAAGGGGGTGTGGGAAATGTTGTTGCAGGATTTTAGCCCCTTTGGTAGAGGGGAAAGCAGAGATGCAGGTGGAAATGAATGCTAAAAACACACACCAAAGCCCCCATACCATTCAGCATACCTCTTCCTGATGCTCTGGCTCTGACATCCTCTTCATCCTTCCCTAACTGGCTCATTTTATGTCACAGGCACACTGAACATCTGGCTTTTTTCTGTGATGTGTCCCAGCTCATGTTCTTTCTCACTAGAAAGACTTTCCTTCTTGCAATTGGCCTAGCTAGTTTCCACTCTTTCTTCACATATTAGTTCACATCTTGTCCTCTGGTGGAAAATCATCCCTGACCACCTCGCCCACACTTTCTCATCACCATTGCCTTTGTTCCTAGTGCTGCCATAACAAAATCCCACAAAATTGGCAGCTTTAAAGAACAGGAATTTATTGTCTCACAGTTCTGGAAACTAGAAGTTCAAATCAGGGTCTGGGCTGTGTCCATTCCTTCTGAGGGCTTTGAGAGAGGAACTGTTCCATGCCTCTTTCCTAGTTTCTGGTGGCTGCCAGCAATCCTTGGTTTTCCTTTGCTGCATATTGATGAACCTACCTCCATCACCACATGGCGTCTCTCTTCCCCTGTGGGTGACTGTCTCCATGTCTGTTCTCCTATAAACCACTATTAAGAAGGGATTAGGATTTTGACCCATCCTACACCCGTATGACTCAATTGACAATATCTTCAAAGAAAGACCCTATTTCCCAAAACAATGTTACATTCACAGGTACAGGGATTAGGACTTCAATATATCTTTTTGGGAGACACAATTCAATCCATAACAACTATATACTCATGTGATGTGTTATAGTTGTTTGTTTACTTGTCTGTTTTCCCCCAAAAGGCTGGAATTTCTAGAAGTTAGAGATTACATTTTAGTCTTTGTGTTTCTAGCATAGTCTTTTATGTAGTGCTAAATTATCTGCAGGAAAGAAGGAATACATTCAGCAAATCTTTACTGGGCACTTACTATGAGCCAGGAATTATGGTGGTCTTATTTATATTTTTATGCCCAGAAATTATCTATGCCTTTAAGAAATGCATGGATCACTAGGGGATAAAAACAAGTAATTTCACAAAAAAATGAAGAAAGAAGACTAGAAGTTGGGATGGGGGTTGGGAGAAGATGTGCTGTAAGTGAGCAAGAGACGATAAGGACAACTATGCCGTAAAGTCCTCATCTATTTAAAAAATGGTCATGGTCATTCCTGTTACAGATTATTTCTCCTCTTCCAGTTAGTGAGTAGAAGAGCCATATCTGGAACCCAGGTTTCTACTTGACCCTGTTCCAGTATAATCCTCCCCCTCCACCACCGAGAGCAAGACTGTTACCAGAGACCTCACACTACTCTTCCGTCTCTTTATCTACACAAAGGCAAATGCATCCACTAACTGCTTCTACACTCAGCCATAAGTAGGGCCAATAAAGCGAAGGGTACAACTTCTCTGAGATGACCAACACCCCAGAATCCCCTGCCTCTCTGGGTCTGAGTGCCTCGGGGTTACTGGCCCTGTCAAGAGTAATCAGGGCCACCAGGACAAACAAAGTCCATCAGATGTGCAGACAGATGTGGTGGGCAGTGAGTGGGGCCCAGGCTTAGAAACTACTGGAGTCTCATTATGGAGACACATGATCCTTCTCTCTGCTAAGGGGGCATGGCTTTGCTTAACAGAGATCCAGACACCCTCCTTTTATTTTTTTCCTATGCTTCAAATCTGTCTGCAGCCTTGGGATTGCTCATTAGGAGAGAACTGAGAAAGTGCATAAAATCTGGTCTTTTGAGGCATAGAATTTTGTGTTTATGCTTGATGTCTAAAGCCCTAAGGCTTTGGTCTCAGAGTACTAGGCTGGAGCAGGAGACATTTTTTCAGGTCCTCTCTACACATAAGCCCATGTTAGCTCACTTTCTGCTCTATGAAGTAAAAAGTTGGTTCTTAACCTTTTCTCTCATTACAGTCCCCTCTGGAAATCTGATAATAGCTTATGGTGAAAGTGAATAACTGTAACTCATGACTTAGCCACATTAAAATTTTAATTTTTGTCTTTCACTGTCCCTTCAACATGGGGGCAGTGGTAGTTCAATTGCAGAATTCTTGCCCTCCATGTGGCGAGACCTGGGCTCAATTCCAGGCCAAGGCACCTCAAGTGCAGCCACCACCTGTCAGTGCAGACTTGAGTGTTGCTGTGATGCTGAATAGTTTTCAGTGGAGCTTTCAGACTAAATGGACTAGGAAGAAGGGCCTGACAATCTACTTCCAAAAATCAGCCAATGAGAACCCAATGGATTACAGTAGTCTAATCTGCAGCCAATCATGGGATAGTGCAGGACTGGGCAGCATTTTGTACCATTGTGCACGGGGTTGCCATGAGTCAGAGACCAACTCCATAGCAGCTAACAAGTCCCCTTAAAATGCACTCAGTGGGGGCATTTTTTCCCTGCATCTAGATGCAAACTCCAACAGATCCATGACTTTTCTGTTCACTCTTAAGTGATACTATTCCCATGGTTGCTTTAGGTCAAAACATGGGTTTAATTTAGAAGTTACAATTCCAGTACAAGAGATTAACACAAATTCCAAACTTGATATAGAGTGAAATTTTCCCCTCCCTCAGTTTGAACTTACTTGTGTGGCAGCCTCTGACCTCCTCAGGATCAGAGCTCAGGGTGAGAGGACAGTAAGGTGATAGGAAAGGTGTCACTGGAACCAATCTCATGCTCTCTGATTATGACAAATGTTTGGAGTGGACTCTTTTCCTCATGAGCTCTTCGAAGAGGCTTTGGAGCTTCCCTGCTGGACACCTGTAATGTGAGTCAGGCATATCTTTAGCTGGTTGCTGCTGACCCTCCCTCTCAGCCCTCTGTTTCAGGTTCTTTCTCACGAGTCCTCTAGACCTCTGACAAAAGCCCTCTTGGGCAGATTTCAAAACATCTCCAGGCAGCTGTCTCTCTCTCCCGTCTAGTCCCAGAAGATACTCCTGTACCCACAAAATCTGGGGTGCAGACTAATCTGGGGTGCTCCCCACTATCCTGCTGCCATAGACAGTTTTAACTTTCTCAGGTGTGAGTCTTGCATCGTCTGTGTCTCCCAAACTCAGGGGATGCTTATCAGACACTTTCAGTGGCTCCGTGGAAGCCTCACTGACATTAGGCTAGAAGTGAAAAACTTAGCCTCTCCCCACCATTACCCTCTTGGATGGAGGTAGATTCTGCCAGATAGTAAGAGATCTCTCTTCACAAATCCTTCATTTTCTCTACACCTTTAGCCTTTCTTATTCCCTTCATTTGGCTGACAGTCCAAGAGTCCTGGAACTGATTCTCTGAATTTCCTTTGGTGTTAGGATCTGAGAGTATGGAATTTACAAAGGGTGTGAAAGACAGAATATCATACTGGCGTTTCAGTAAAAATAGAGGCAGGAAGAGTCACAACATCCTAACTAATATATACATGCCTTTTTGTATATGGGTTTCAGGGATTCAAGCCAATCAGTAGAAGCCAGGGCAAGAGGGGTAGGTTAGGTTGTTGATCCAGTTTTTACTAAACTTCTGATATAGGTTGGACATTATCTAATGTAATAGGGATGTAGAGACGAATACGTACGGCCTCCTGCCCTTTAAAGAGTCTAAACCAGTAATTAGGGTGCTATGATAAATGCTGGAACCCTAGTGGTGCAGTGGTTAAGAGCTCAGCTGCTAACTAAAAGATCAGCAGTTCAAATCCACTAGCCACTCCTTGAAAACTCTATGGGGCAGTTCTACTCTGTCCTATAGGGTCGCTATGAGTTGGAATCAACTTGACAGCAATGGGAGGTGATAAGTGCTATAATAGACTGGGGAGGTGTTGGGGGAAAAGCATCTGATTCCATTAAGAGGACTCAGGGAAAGTCTCAGAAGAAGAAATAATACTTGAAAGGAGTCCTGAGGTAGGCATAGTGGGGATTGAAGTGTTTGAGGAATCCTAAACAAAAGGAACAACATGTGAAAGTAGGATTCACGGAGGTGTTTGATGGGAGATGATGCTGGAAGAGGTAAGCAGGGAGTTGGGGCCTTGAATGCCTTGCTCAAGAGTTCCAACATTTTTTTAAGTCTCTTTTTTGCTTATTAGCATAATCCCAGAGCAGTGACATGGATAGAAAACCATTTAGGAGTCTCCTGAGTAGTCTAGATTTATGACTGTGACAGACTGGACTAAATACTGGCAGGAACAATGAGTGAAAAGTTTGAATTGGTAAGACTTGCATGTAGCTGGGGATAAGGGAGAGGGAAAATCTAATAGGACTCTAAGCTTTCTGGTTTAGGAGATAGAGTGGTTATTTTTACAGAGAACGAGAGACATAGGAAAAGGAGTCAATTAAGGGAGAATGGTAAGTGGTAGGAATAAAGAAGGATTGCGTTTGGGCATGTTGAATTTGAGGTGGAGACATCCAGAGGGCGATCATATGTGGGTATAGAAGAGGACAGATGTATTTTCAGGGCTCTAGTCACTCTCCTGGCTTTGGCTATCTCCTCTAGGCTAATTTTTGGCAGTACTCAGTATCACATAGGCAGGTGCAGTTGAGATATATTTAAAGCCAAGGTTACATATTTGTAAATCAGGAATAAGACAGACCTTTATTCTTGCATTTCGCCATCATTCACAGGAGACAAGTGATTGAACTTTACGACCAATTTAAACAATAACTTAAAGATCAGTTCTTTCTGATCGTGTGTCAAAGCTATTGCTAGATGAAGGTTTAAAATCCCTGGATTCTCTTTCCAGGTTGGATTTGGAAGCTCATTTTACTTATTGGTCAATAGGACATTGGGCTAAATGATCAGCTCTGGGTCTGATCACAGAGTAGGGTGAACAGAGCTGAGATGCCAGTTATAGGGACTTCATGGCCTAGGTTGTACAAGGTAATTATTTAAGTTCATGTGCCAACCATTTAATTGAAGCAGATTGTACATAAGGGGCTGGAAGCATTGGTCAGGAAAGTAGTGTCAAGCTTTAGCTTCAAAGGACAAGTACAGTGCAAGAATAGGAACTGAATCAAGGGGCTATGGACAGGGAGAAAGGCTTTCTTTGATCATCTACCTAAGGTTTCATTATCCATTCCTCCAATTTTGTCTCAGTTCCTTGTTTGTTTCTTTCACAGTACTTATCATATCACTTTTGTATATATATTTATTTACATGTAACTTCTCCATCAAATATTAGTTCCATGAGGGCAACAGCTGCCTGTCTTTTTTACTCATCTGTCCCTAGTACCCAGAACAGTGACAGGCATATAGTAGACACTCATATATGTTGAATGAATGAAGTGGTATATAAAGTGGTTTGAAGAACATGGTTCTGGAATGACATGATAAACAAAGTGTAAGAGACATGATCTCTTATTAGGGGCTTGCTATTAATGAAGTTGTCAAGGATTTCATTTTACTTGGATCCACAATCAACACCCATGGAAGCAGCTCTTGAGAAATCAAATGACACATTGCATTGGGCAAATCTGCTGCAAAAGAACTCTTTAAGGTGTTGAAAAGCAAAGATGTCACCTTGAAGACTAAGGTGCACCTGACGCAAGCCATGGTGTTTTCAATTGCCTTATATGCATGTGAAAGCTGGACAATGAATAAAGAAGACCAAAGAAGAATTGACACCTTTGAATGTTGATGTTGGCAAAGAATATTGAATATACTATGAACTGCCAGAAGAATGAACAAGTCTCTTGGAAGAAGTACAACAAGAATGCTCCTTAGAAGCAAGGATGGCGAGACTTTGTCTCACGTGCTTTGGGCATGTTATTAGGAGGGACCTGTCCCTGGAGAAGGACATCATGCTTGGGAAAGCAGAGGATCAGCAAAAAAGAAGGAGACCCTCAGTGAGATACAGGGACACAGTGACTGCAACAATGGGCTCAAACAGCAATGATTGTGAAGATGGTGCAGGACTTGGCAGTGTTTCGTACTATTGTACATAGGGTCACTATGAGTTGGAATCGACTCGACAGCACCTAACAACAACGACAATATGAACGGGATGGGCTGATATGTCAGGGTAAGATACCTGGCCAGACCAGCCACTTTCTATGTTTCCTGCAGCCCTCAAATCCCTTCTGATAATGGCCTTTATTTTCTAAAACCGAGGACTTTCATTTTGTTTCTAATCTATCACCCCAACTTCTGTCCAAATCTAATGCTTCCATCATCTCTAAAATACCTCTGTCAATTGTCTTACCTTATCTATACAACTACTTCCAATGGTAAGGATCCCTGCTTCTGGAGTAAGCCCTTTGATCTATAGTACCTTTGACTGCTAAGTTTTGTTATAATGTTGAGAATATCTGATGTCCCTCTTTATCATTCACAGCACGGGGCTTTACTAAACTCTCTTCTATGCTTGTTATGTACGCAGAAATGAGGAAAAGGCAAACATCTGTAACAAAGTCTTTCAAAACGTTTCAAGAGATAGTCTTTGATTACTCTTCACTTATTGGAGCTGCTGACAATGACAAAATCATTGACTGTTTTCAATCTTTGAAAGATGATGTGACTCAATCATTCCATGATGAAAACCAAGCAGTACAGCCACCTCAGGGTGTAGAAGACAAGTCAGGGGTCAGAGCCAGGGAAGAGGTGGATGAACTGCAAATGTTATCTGGGTGGCAAAGGGAGTAACCAAGAAGGTGAACCCAAGGTTAATTTTGAAAAGTCAGTGGTTATATATCAGATCCTGCTCAGGAGGCATTGAGTCATATGTGAAGGATGAAGTTCACGACAGTACAGTCATCCCTCAGTATTCGTGGGGGATTTTTTTCCAGGATACCAAATCTGTGAATGCTCAAGTCCCTTATATAAATGGCATAGTATTTGTATATAACCTATAGCTACCCTCCTGTATACTTCGAATCATCTCTAGCTTACTTATTATACCTAATATAATGTAAATGCTATGTAAATAATTGTTATACTGTATTGTTTAGTGAATAATGATGAGAGGCAAGCAATGCTCAAACAAGCAGCGCTGGGGAGAGACCAAGGATCTGTGAAATGATGGGGGACTACAGCAGGGTATGCCTACGTACCATTTCATTCATGTGGATTCAGCATAGTGCTTGGTGCATGGCAAATTCAAATTTTGCTTTTTGGAACTTTTTTGTTTTTTTCCAAATATTTTTGATCCATGATTGGTTGAATCTGCGAAAGTGAAACCCACTGATATGCAGGGCCAAGTGCATTTGCCACCCTGGCATTTGGTGATCCTAAGAGTTGCAACATGAACAGAAGTTTTTATGGATTGAATTGTGTCCCCCCAAAATGTGTGTTGGAATCCTAACCCCTTTTGTGGATGTAATCCTATTTGGGAATAGGGTTTTCTTTGTTATGTCAATGAGGCCATATCAGTGTAGGATGTGTTTTAAACAAATTACTTGAGATGTAAAAAGAACAGATTACACCCAGAAGCAAGGAAGCACAAATGGAGAAAGACTGATGCCACATGGAGATCACCAAGGAACCGAGGAAGAGAAGCTGAAAGAGACAAGGATTTCCCCCCTAGAGTGGACAGAGAGCCTTCCCTAGAGCCAGTGCCCTGAATTCAGACTTCTAGCCACCTAGACTGTGAGAGAATAAATTTCGGTTTTTAAAGCCACCTACTTGTTGTATTTCTGTTACAGTAGTGCTAAGATACAAGACAGAATTCAACTTAGGAATCTTAAATGTGGGGCACTTTAGAATAGTGGTCAAGAACAAGACTTTGATATCTGAAAAATTTCTTCTCCAAGCTCCAGACCCAAACATACAACCACTGACTCAATATCTCCTTGTAGTTGTCTCAGATATGACATTGCCAAAGTAATGATCATACTCATGAGCTGTGGGAGAGACAGTGGTGCCTCAGTGGTGGATTTGAGCTATCTGCTCATGTAACTTTCTTAGACCTTCTCATCCTACCCATGCTTGATCCTGAATGTACCACTTCCATGTAATGATGGGTTGTTACTGGGCCCTTCTGACCTTATGACTTGACAGGCCTGACAGGATTTAGCACATGATGCGCAGCTGTGGGCACACAGTCACTTGGTGTTAACATTCCATCTCTTCCAGAGCCCAGTAGCACAATATGAGTTTTCAAAGGTGTATAATTCTCTGTTGAAGATGACTTGGCCTTGCTCCATAATCCCAAGCACCTATGTTATAATTGTCCCATTGAGATTTGCCATAAATTCCACACTGCTCCTTTTTCCAGCGCTGACACTTTCAACTCTATAGGGTCTTCCAAATAATATGACACAAGCAGTGGAGCTGCTTACATCACAGCTTGGACCAGCATCAGACTTGTTTTCTGTTCTGGGTCAGGTCAAAGTTGGCAGCTTTTCACATCAGCTAGTGTACAAGCTGGAGCAAGCTCCCTAGGTATGGTATAAGCTTCCTCCAGAAGCCAAATAGGCCCACCAGGCATTGTTTCTTTCCTTGTAGCAGAAGGTACAAAAGGCAATATATATATATATATATATTTTTACTTTGTGAGGGTAATTCCAGGATACCCCTGAAACTGGATCTCTAGAAATTTTATGAATACAGCAAGCCTCTGAATCATCTGGAGCATATGTGTCTTATCAAAGCCTACAGTGAGCTGGTCACCTCTTTTTGCTCATCTGGCTCAATCAACATAAGGTCATTGATGTAATGGATCATTGTGATATTCTGCTAGTTGTCTAAATGGTCCAGATTGCTTCAGACTATAAGTTAGAGTATAAAAGTTAACATAGCCCTGAAAATAACTATAAATGTATATTGTTGTCCATTCCATGTGGCTGACAGGACAGCCACCGTTGAATTTTTAAGTGATACTGGTGCCCCACTCACCAGCATGTTTTATACTGCCTTGGTACATGATATGTCCTCTGCTTCCTCCTGTGGAACATAGTCATCTCATAGATCTTCCCGTCATACATACCTATCAACTTGTTGCTGTCGGGTCGATTCTGACTCATAGAGACTCTATAGGACAGAGTAGAGCTGCCCCATTGAGTTTCCAAGAAACGCCTGGTGGGTTCCAACTGCTGACCTTTTGGTAGCTCTTAACCACTACACCACCAGGGTTTCCAGTCATACATAGTATATACATTTAAACAAGCCCATTTCTCTGAGCCTTTTATACTGTCTTCACTGCTTGCCATGGAAATTTTGGAATTTCAACTTTGCTCAGTTAGAGTGATCACTTTTTTCATACTTCTAGAAGTCACCATAATAGCAGGTTCTCCTATGATCCTTTCTAGGGTGTTAAATCCTGTATCATGGGAGGTCTCTCTTAAGTCAGTAAGTTCTTCCCTCTTCAGCCCCCTTGATCAAATACCCTTAGAAGCCAGTCCGCTGTCTACTCCTCTATCTCCAGTTGGTATGTATTGGCTAGGGGTGGACTCCCTTTCATGTCCCCAGATGAGCTGCTGCAACTGAATCTAGTTATAGGCTTAGTCTCCAGAAAGAGAGGTGCAGTGGGTCCCAAAGCCTCTGCAATGTCTTCCAGCACTTGTTTTGTTTTTTGTTTTTTTTGGGTGGGGGTGCAGAATGGGTGCTAGTTCTTAAGAGGCAGGGGAAGACCATATCTGTAAGCTCAGAAAGTTCATAGGAATTGGATTGAGGATCAAAAATCTTTGAAGGCATCCACCCAAACGTCCCTATCTCATGTGTTAGGTCAAGTTTATAAATAGCAGATGGGACTATAAATACAATGGAAAGAAACAAAGGGCATCTGGGACAATCACCACAAATTGTATCAGCATCTCTGCAGCTTACCTTTATGTGTTATGAGAACGTAGGTATGAAGGGTTGACTTAAAGGAATGGTGCTAGACAGAGAAGTGACAAAATAGATCAGGCTAGTGAGCAAAGATGGCTCTGCTCTGGAATCAAAACATTTTCCCACTGCTCTCAATGCCACTAGTATTTCTGAATTTCAGAACACTAGGCTCTGTCTGCCTAGATCAGTAGCCTACTTCTCCCTGTCTTAGTTAGCAATCTTCCAGGGTCTTATCCCTCAGACTTGATTGTAATATTCCTTCTAGGTCTAAGCCCTGTTGGTTACCCTGTCTAGAGGCTGCTGCACATTAGTGACACATATTGACAGATTAAGCCATGCTGTTAGCACTAATGCTGAAGACTGTCTGTAGAAGGGAGATTTCAGATTTAGAGTAGCTAATCAGGTTCAAGCTCCATTACCTACTGCCTAAGTTCTGTCATAAAAGTTACCTAACTTCCTCTCAGCAGTTACCACATCAATTAAACAGAAATAATAAAAACCCTCCCAAGTCCTTGGGGTAGGCAGCATGAGTATAGATTAAATTCTATGTAGCAGTCTCAAGAGGACATACTCTGATTAAGATATTGAATGAGAGTTTATTTTCAAGGGGGGCGTTATAGAGATGTAGCAGTACAGCAGACACTGAGAAAAGAAGAAGAATTGATGCATTGAAATTGTGGTGCTGATGAAGAATATTGAATATATACAGATCAGTCCTAGAAGAAATACAACCAGAATGTTCCTTAGAAGTGAAGATGATGAGACTTTGACTCACTTTGGACACGTCATCAGGAAAGACCAATTGCTAGAAAAAGACAACATATTTGGTAAAGTAGAGGGCCAATGGAAATGAGGGAAAGCTTCCATGAGATGGGTTGACACAAAAGCCACAACAATGGACTCGAATATACCAGCAATCAGGAAGATGGTGCAGGACTGGGAAACCTTTCATTCTGTTATACAGAAGGTCCCCATGAGTCGAAGCGGACTCAACGACAACTAACGACAACAACAACAGTACAGAAACTGTCAGAGATAGTGCAGCTTGGGGCTTGGATATTCAGGATCTTGATCATTTCTAGCTGAAGAATGCAGGGGAGGGAGTGGTTCCTGGAAACTTGAAGAAGAGAATTGTGAGAAGAAGAGGGACACAGCGAGCTTGAAGCAACCTCACAGGGATGGGATCAGAGTAAATACCCTTAACATCACTCTCCTCCCTCCCTTTCTATGATCTTTTGTCTAGTTCTCCAATACTTGTACTCAGCCAGATGCCGGGGGACATGCCAGATCATTGCTGTGGTTCATACAAGCCAGCTCTTGGACAGGGAGCAGAGTCAGGAGGCTGAATAGGATCTGGAAGGGCAAAAAGAAACTATCCTGAACAATTCCAATTTGTCTGTAAGAGTTCAAGTGATGATTAGCTGCTAGAATTAACTCGAGTAAAAATCTGGTTGCTGATAGTAATAGCAACAATTTAATATCCCAAAAGAAGAATACAAAACATCCCCTAAGGATTTGTTTAATATCCACTAAAATCTGGGCATTATGTTAAATAGAAACCCCCATTAGGTCAAAATTATCTCAACAGCTTTTTAATTATAGGCATTTATCTTTCTTGTCCTCACTTGATGGACTAAGTGACTTGTCCAGGTCACATAGCTCATCAGTGGCAGAGTTGTCACTCAGAGCCGGATCTGACTCCAAAACCTATGCTCTTTACACTATAACATAAAACCTTATGGAAATGTTATACACAAATCTGCTGCTTTAAAAAACACAGGGAGTCTCATTGGGTGAGTTTTCGGAATCGGGAAGATCAGTAGGGGTTACTTGAAAACATGGAAAAGAAAGCTGATGAGAAAGGAAATCCTATTCTTGTCTCCGATCTATAAAGAAAAACACTGAGCAAAGTGCTGACACAGCTTACATTACAGATAATCCAAGTAAACTGACTTCTGCTTCATAGGGCCTGGATTCATGGGGTCAAGTGTATGCTATAGTGGGTTATGTGATTACTCTCCTAGGTCATGTGAAGCCGAGATGCTTGAAATCACCCATTATTCTTCTCAACTGACAATTTTCACTTCCAATCACCTTCACTAAATATCCTCTTGTGCCACAAGTTACCACCCACACAAGCAGAGTCAATACTGGGAAAACTATGATATAGCCAAGGGCAAAAAGGGATTATTTTTTTTTTAAAGGGATTAATTTTTGTTGGTTATTGCTTATGTCAGGAAATGGGCTGGTTACTTTTCACATGAACAAATATCCAACAATTACCATGTGCAAGAATCTCATTCAGTGTTTAAAGTCTGTTAGCCTCATTTTACATGAGAGGGAAAGTTCAGAGGTTTAAGTGATTGGATTAAAATTTAGCCAAGTTTCCCTAGAAATGAAGCCTGAGTCTAGGGCTTCTGTGCTAACACTTGGCTGGTACATAAAATTCCAGAAAAATAGGAGTGAGGGAAAAAGAGGAGAGAGGCTGGCTAGAAGGAAAGCAAATATGACAACGTGCATGCCGTGCTGTCACATGTTGGTAACAAGTGGATTACCTGGTCTTACTGGGCATCTTTAGAGAGACTGTGTGAAGCTACTGTGTCTGCTTGGAGAGAAGACAATATTTGCCTGCCAGCTTCCATTGGTCAGAGTTGTCCCCTTGGAGGCATTACTTCCCCTGCACTTCTGGGTTGCTTAGCTCTGCATGTTAGGGAGTTGATCCCTCAGTGGCTCACACCTCAGCTATGACTTAAAAGCCCCAGAGCAGAGGGCAAGATGTGGAGGTGTGGGCTTGAGGCAGGCACTGGCAGGGTAAGGCCTGAAGAGACATGAGGGATTAGGAACAATTGCCTCTGCAAGCCCCTGTTGTTTGTAGCAACAGCGCAGGTTGTAGAGACCCAGGTCCAAGTTCTTGGGAACAAAGCAAGACTTCTCTAGAGCTGCACTGGTCAGAAAGCAAGGCAAGGGGGCAGATCCTAGCTGGTGCATAATCTGAATCCTCCACTGCTAGGTTACAGAGACCTGTTCCCCAGCCCCCCTTTACCTTTGAACTATTCTCAAAATGCTTCAACTGAAACTGGCATTTAAAGGAAGGGTTAATCATAACATTAGAAACATCTTTTCAGTTCTGAATGTCAGGTGCCATTTCTTAAGACCTAATTTTTTTCTTTAGATGATTTCAAAATTATAAAAGCCAATTATTATTCTCATTCTAAAAACGCTATAGAAAATTTGGAAACTATATAAATGTATACAGAAGAAAATAAAGTCATGTAGTTTGATATAGCAGAACTATAGTAATAACACCACCATCCACCTGTCAGTTTGTCGTACTTTGCTTGCTTGCATGTTACTACGATGCTGGAAGCTGTGCCAGTGGTAATTCAAATACCAGCAGGGTCACCCATGGTTGACAGGTTTCAGTGGAGCTTCCAGACTAAGACAGAACTAGGAAGAAAGGATTGGCAATCTACTCCCAAAAATTAGCCAGTGAACACCTTATAGATAGTAACAGAACACTGTATGATATAAGGTGGAAGATGAGCCCCTCAGGTTGGAAAGCACTCAAAATATACAATAACCACAATAATGGGCTCAAACATATCAAAGATCACGAAGATGGCACAAGAGTGGGCAACATTTCATTCTGTTGTACATAAGAATGTACAACTTGATTGCAACTAACCACCACCACCACCTACCACCACCACCACCAATAACTAGAAGTAATAAGTAATATTACGCACATAGTGTACACAAGAAGTAAAGGAAGGCATTATATAAATAGTAAAAAAAAAAAAAAGAAAGAAAAAAAGGAGCCCAAACTGCATATAAACAATCTGTTGGTTATCCCTTATAATCTTACTTATCCCCATCATTGAAGGATACCTCTGCAACTCTTGGAGAGCATGCCCAGTGAAACCTATAAAAGGTCAACTGCAGCAACCACACCACATCCTGCTAAGAATAAAGGGATGAAGGCTCAGAGATACAGCACTGGTAGCTGGGGGTGTGTTCACTAAAGGTTCAAGGGATGTGGGAGGGGCATCAAGAGCACCTGCTGTACTTCTGGGGAATCCCCAAAGACTAAGGAAAGGATCTCTCTTGCTTAGACTCCAAGCCAGAGGTCTAGAGGGTCACTGTTTAGTGCCCACAGTGGAAGGAAAGGTCTTCTCTTGTACCAAAATAATCTGCCCCAATGGTGAAACCTACAGTATCAAGAAAAGACAAAAGTCCCCATGACAGACCCAAGTCTTTCCATGATGAGGGTCTAGAAGACCCCATTAGGGAAGCACCTATGCCTTCAGAAGTGGTAGTTGAACATGAGGGGAACCCAGAATGGGTAGTGAAGAAGGGAGAGGTTGACTATCAGCCTGGGGACTACCTGCAGCAGTAGGGACTGGAACTTGTTCCACTAATTCTCTTAATCCTCTTGTGTTAAGTCTTGTGATTATTGCAGCAAACCACCACCTTGAAGGCTCTGAGATGGAGCAGACATACTGATGAGCATGCTGGTAAAAGGATGGACTGTATCGGATGTCCTTTAGTGTCCTGCCTTCTATTCTCTTGGCCTTGTTTTTACTTCACTCATTGCTGCAGCACAAGCTTCATGTAGGTGCAACCTCTCAGTACCTTCTGCGTCTTGCTCTCTGCCCCAGGTCTTCTCTGACACCTCAGAATAAGAGGTCTATGGGAACTCTCTCAGCACTCATGTTTATGCAAACCTGGACATGCCATGGGCAACAAAGAATGGAATCAGTGGATCTTCCACCCAGTCTTCCATCCACTGAGTGGATATTCCTGAGGCACATTCTGTCCAGCTCCTCAGCAGGTGCCAGTGGAACTGAGTCTCTGTGGCTCACAGTGGTGACAAGCTCTATTATGCATCCTTGTACTGGATTTTCCCCTTTCGCCATTTCATTCTTTCTATTTCCCATTCCGCTTTTCTGGGATAATTTCTCAAAATAAATTACATGCTAGCAAGTCCTTATCTTAGACTAAACTTCCTAGGACAACCCAGGCTAAGATAAGTAGCGTGTATACAACTCTATATAAATATCGTAAGCCTTTCTCCCTACCATTATAAATTATATAAACATTTTTAATGGTTGTAACATAAGCAACTAGATCATACTGCCGGTCAAATCATCACCCTGAACAAACTTGTTCAGTAACCTTGGACACATTAATTAGCTTTTTTGGTGTCAGTTTTCTTATACATAAAATAGTGATAATAGTCTCTACCTCATAAGTTTATTTAGAGAATTAAATATGTTAATTCAGATTAAGTGCTTTGGACTTTGCCTGGCACAGAATTGCTAACACTTACATTGTACTCTCTATTTTTATTATAACAATAGTAATTTGGCTACTTACATTTTTTCACTGCTAAATCATGCACGACATGAACCATATCAACATGAACCATTTCTACATGAACTATCTTTGTATAAATCATGTCTGCATCTCAGAATGTTTCCTTAGGACAGATTCCTAGTAGTGGACTTTCTGGGTCCAACCACCCCGTGCCTGCTGCTATTGCAGCACTTACCACTCTCTGTTGTAGGGGCCTGTTACCCCCTGTGGTCCCTAAGATATAAGTCCTTGAGCCATGACATTTTGTTCCTCATTGTATCCTTGGCACTTTATAAATTAAGTTCCTTGTATGCATCAGTCCTAATGCTAAATAAATAAACACAATGCTATTGATACAGATATCTAAAATATTTTTCAGAGTAGGTAACATGTCCCTAATTATTTTTCGTGAGCTTGTAAACTATAATCATGATCTAAATGAGTTGATCAGGACATGGAGGACATTTAGTTAGAAACTTTCAAAAGATACATGTAGGATCAGACTTTACAAGAGCTGATGCTAAGAATGTATTACCGTAATATAAATTTACCCATCCACCCCCATTAAAAAAAGTAAACATGTTTCATATTCCAACTGTGTCAATAACCAAGGGGCAGAAATGGATCCCGTAAGAAAACAAACATTTGGCCTTCATAATTAAAAGTCAATATACGATGAAGGCCCCAAACAGGCTGAGGCAATCACCTGTCTCCTCTTAGCTCATGCTCCCTGATCCCCTCCCATACACTGTGGGAGAAACAGCTGCTTCGCCAAGGCTCACCTGGTTAGAATTTTTCATGGAGCGTGACTTGGAGAAAAAAAGCTCAGTCAAGCACAACTGTGCAAATTAATTTGGGTGTATATTACCAAGTGGGTATCCCAACTGGGTGTCTGCAAAGGGGTCCAAAGGAAAACTGAAACATAAAATGCTATAACATGAAACATAATTGACCACTTTGGAAGCAGTAAAATTAGTACCTTTTGAGAAATTAAACTCAGTTACGAAAGGACACTGAGTATAAGCAGAATGGAGTGAAACAGATACAATATAAATAACTACTAATTTGGAGATGGCAAGATTTTAACATATTTTTAAGTATTACTGAGCATTTATGGCCTATTATTATGATATGTACAGAGACATGGGGATGAGAATGCACTCTCAGCCACCAGGATTACACCATTACAGGATAACTCGGGCTGTAACAAAGCACAGTGGGAACACAGATGCTGGAAACTCTACGCTGGAGTTTTGCCGTCGGCAGAGGTTGACTATGGAAAACTATTATAATATATATTTCCAGGTATAGTGCAGACACAGAGGCGTTTCCCTACTCTTTGAGATACAAAAATATTTAGATTGAACTCCCATCTCCCAAGATGAGAAACATACTGCCCTTCTAATCTTCTTGGGAATTCTTGGGTGGGAGGGGGCTGGGAGGCTTACCGTGGCTAGTGTCTTGGTTATCTGTGCTGCTATAACAGAAATACCACAAGCGGATGGTTTAAACAAAGAGAAGTGTATTCTCTCACAGTCTAGTAGGGCTACAAGTCCAAATTCAGGGTGTCAGCTCCAGGGGAAGGCTTTCTCTCTCTATTGGCTCTGGAGGAAGGTCCATGTCGTCAGTCTTCCCGTGGTTTAGGAGCTTCGCAGCAACCCCGGGTCTGAAGGACTTGGCCCTGCTTTCTTGGTGGTATGAGGTCCCCCTGTCTCTCTGCTCGCTTCTCTCTTTTATATCTCAAAAGAGATTGGCTTAAGACACTAATTTTGTAGATCTCATCAATATAACTGCTGCTAATCCATCTCATTAACATCATAGTGATGGGATTTATAACACATAGGGAAACCACATCAGATGACAAAATGGTGGACAATCACACAATGCTGGGAATGATGACCTAGCCAAGTTGACAGATATTTTTAGGGGACACAATTGAATCCATGACAGCTAGTGAATGAGGCCACCTGATTAATCACCTGGCTGTCCACGCATGCTGTTCCTTTCCACATTGCATTGTCCTACACTGAACACCACCTCATCCTTCACTCCCCTAAACACCACGCACCAGGCAGTGAAGCCGCAGACTTTTACTGAATGGTTTGACTAAGTGGAGGGGGCATTAATCACAACATCAAATTAAGTATTAAATATTCTTAAGTCTTTTATCCACTTGGCCACTAAGAGTTCCTCACTATCTTATTTCTTACCCCCTTCTCCCTTGAAGCCTACTTCTCACTGTTGTTGTTCACGCCAAACTCCAAGTTCTTGGAGCTAAATTGCTCTACACTCAACATTTTATTTCTCTTTTTAAAGATAATTTTATCCAGGCCCATCATTGTAGTTTCTTTAAAAATAAATAGGGATTATTGCCTGTTTCAGGTGATAATGGCATAACAAAACAAGACATTGGTATCAGAAAGAACTGTTTTCACAACCTAGGTCTACCCTATCTGAGTTGTGTAACCTTGACAAATTAGCCACATCTGAAACTCAGTTTCCCCAAAATTCAAATGGGGTTACTACCGACTACCCCATAATGTTGTAAGAGGACTCAGTGAGACAGTGAAAAGGAGGGGCATCCTGGTCAGACAGATAGGGATAAAGACAGGGGGAGTTTAGAAAAAGATTGAAGCAAACAGCCTGTGGTCCAATACGGCCTATAGACAAATGGGTGTTTTTGTTTGTTTTATTTTTGCTTTTTGGCTTATACCTATTTTTAAAATCAAATTAGTTGTTGACATTAAAAAAAATAGAATATTTCACATAAAAACCTGGGTTTTCAACTTATTGGAAGTTCAGATGATCAAAAACAAATGGGCCTGCCTTTTCCCTGGCAAAAATGGGCTGAGGTATTAGTAATGGCTGCCCTATTTTACCTGGTTCACTTGACTCATTCATGTTAGCTGCTGGCCTCCATCAGCATTTAGGTCTGCAATTCCTATCCTGGGTATGATTCCAGGAACCATGCTGCTCAAGGCAAAAATCAGAACACCTGGTCTGATGGAAATGCAGGTAGTTGTAAAGATATAAGGAAACAACTGAAGTTGAAATTCGCCCCCAACTTCTGAAATATGTAATTTCTACAGTAATGTAATGGTGGTAAGGGGTAGTGAGAGGAGGGACGGGATGGAGACTGAAAATTGAGATTGTGGTCAAGCTCAGCAATCCTGCAACAGAGTCACTCAGACCTTGCTGACCTATTCAGTGTAGTTTTTACAGGAACAAAAGCCTTACTTTCTAGGAATCTAAGCTCCTTCTTGCCCCGTTTCCTCTTATCAAAACACGATTCCAGCAGCTAGAGTATGCAGGTAGGTAGGGGCCCCTCTGTCTGCTGATTCCTTCCATATGTGGGTTATTTCATTTTCCAAGGGGACTTCAGGTTGGGAAAACTACTTGTCCTGTGTAATCACCTATGAGCTAGTATAGACTCAAGCTTTACTGCAATTTATTAGTCACTGACATGCCAAAAGTAAAGAAGGTTTAAAGAAACTAAGAAAACAGCCATTCGAGATTCTAATCTGACATTCATTCGATCATGTTTGGGGTTTAAAATATAAGAAGAAAGAGGAGGATCCGTTTCCATCAGTGTCCATGCAACATCCTGCACAGAGTGATATTTTAAAGATGATGTGGCTTGTGTGAGCCCACATTACAAACCAGGCTGAGGGTGGGTTTACAGTGCACTTTCCTGATTCCCAAGAATATTGGTGTTTGCAGCCCTCTTATGAGAAACCAAAGCTGCGGGTCTGCATTAGTCTTGGTCTGTAAATTCCAGATTGCCCAAATCATCTTTTAGGGGGACGTTGGTATGCCCTAGGGAAATTTGGCAGGTGAATGTCTTTCCTGTAATGTGAACAACCATCACGTTAGTGCTGAGTAGTTCCTTAAAAACCTCCAACCCTCCCTATCCCTTTAAAAATGGGGGAACTTAGGTCCAGAGAAGAAACTCATTCAGCAAGCAATTGAGTCCTTAATCAGTGTGGCACTGGTGACATAGCAGAAAAAACATCATTGCCCTCACAGAGCCAAAAGACTGGCAGAAGAGACAACCATAATAGACAAATTAAAGCAAACTTGTCGTTGTTAGTTGCCATCAAGTCGATTCCAACTCATGGAGACCCTACGTATGTCAGAGTAGAACTGCTCCATAGGGTTTTCAAGTCTGTGACCTTTCGGAAGCAGATCACCAGGCCTGTTTTCTAAGGCGCCTCTGGGTGGGTTCAAACAGTCAACCTTTCAGATACTAGTTGAGTGCTTAAATGTTTGTGCTATCCAGGGACATGATACACTTCTCCATAGTATTTATCATACCCAAAAAATCCGCTGTGGTTGAGGTGTTCGGACTAATATCTACTCTATAGGACAGAGTAGAACTGCCCCATGGGGTTTCCAAGGATGTAATCTTTATGCAAGCAGACCGTCACAACTTTCTCCCGCAGAGTGGCGGGTTTGGAAGCAGCTAGTGGGTTTGAACCACCAACCTTTTGGTTAGCAGCCAAACACTTAACCATTGCACCACCAGGGCTCCTTAAATCATGTTTAATCTGAGCTGGTGGAAGATCCCTGAGATAGTGACAACTCAGCAGAGATCTTAAAAATGAGTAGGCAATAACAGTCAAAGCAAGTCTGCATGTCAAATAAGGATTGGGAGAATTACCTGCCCATGATGTGGAGTATTAGATTTGGATTATGGTCAGTGACAGAGGGGATTCTCTGTGAAATGTTCTTTTCTTTCCATCTCACACTCCAAACTTGTTTTACAGTGTTGTTCCTCCTACTTCTTGTTATTAGCTACCATTGAGTTGCTCCGTGACTCATGATGACCCCATATACAATAGAACAAAATGCTACCCGGTCCTGTGCCATCCCCATGATCCATTACAGACTGGACAGTTGTGATCCATAGGGTTTTCATTGGCTGATTTTTGGAAGAAGATCACAGGCTTTTCCTCCTAGTCTATCTTAGTCTGGAAGCTCTGCTGAAACCTGTTCAGCATCATAGCAACACATAAGCCTCCACTGACAGATGGGTGGTGCCTTCATATGCAGTGCGTTGGCTGGGAATCAACCTGGGTCTACCTTATGGAATGTGCAAATCGTCCTGCTTCTAATTGTCTTTAAACATTTCTGTGCAGGGCACTATCTTAGGCATTGCAAATGCTTATTTTTATTGCATAAGTCCAGTCACGTTACAAATCTATGATTGCTGTAATTTCTGCTTTGTCTCCCTTATTTGCTCACTTTCTGGTTGAACTGTTAATTACAGAAAATCTTCAAAAACCTCTGCAACAGAAAGGGAAAGAAACTTCCTGACTAACTGGACTTTAAATCAAAAAATTTCCCCTCTGAATTAGTCGTTAGAAAAGTCAGGATACTCCCGCTCAAGCTCCTCCTGCTCACAGGAAAATAAAAACAGCTAGACCTATGATGAGAGGCATCTGGATATCTTGGCCTCATTTTGCATTAATGATCATTGAATGGCTTATTGGTGAGAATGCTCACAAGATATTAAGCAACTGTTTCTGCTAACTCAGCTGTAGTCAAAATTACGTTGTTGTTGGCCAAAGATGTCACAAGTCACACAGAACAAAGGGTAGTTACAATTATTTTAATAACTACATTGAAAAAATCACATTCAAAAAGTCATACTAACATTGTTTTCAGAATTGGATCCCTAAAAAGGATCAGACTGATCCATTCTGTCGTCATTTTAAACATAATGTTGCAAATAGCCTTAGTTTTTATTTATTAGAAAAAACTGATATGAATGTACGTGAATATACACAAGTTAATATTAGATAATAGGTCACTTTCCCTGTGGTAGTAGATACTAGTTAATTACCTAAAGAAACTGTAGTCGTGGTGCCAAATTCACTGGGTAGGATTAAAATAAATGTAGTATAACCCAAATAAAATTCAGATGCCTAATGGTCTAGCTTTAGAATATTATATTAAAAAAGAAACCAGTAAATAATTCAACTGTGTTTTAGATTTTAGAAGTATTTCAAAAACACAGAAAGGAGAGAATCTATAGATAATATGTTGCCTACATTTTTTTCTGTTTCCCATTTCTTTCTCACATGCGTAGTAATTGTCCAGTGGTCCCTTTTTCCTTACTCTAAACTTTCCAAATTCTCGTTAAATCTAGAATTCAGTGGTTCACATCTTTCTAATTTACTTTATGGATATATTAATTTCTCTTCTGCCATTAAATCCTATCCTCTTCCATGTAAATCACTAAACAGGTCATGCAGCATCTCTCTATTCTCTCTCTCTTACTAATTACCCTAATTCTGCAAAATAAAGGCCCAGGAACCAAGTCAGCAAAGGCAGAATTCTTCTGAAAAGTGTATATATGGGAGGGAAGGAGAGAGTGGGACTGTGGGGCAAATGGGTTATTCATATTTATACATTAATGATTTTCCCCAACACAGTTTTATATTATAGGTCCACCTCTTTCAGTGAATTGTAGATTTCTTTAGGAATGGGCCTGATTTTCCATATAATGGTCCCTTGGCAATTTATGTCCTATACTAGGAGTTGAGTATACAAATATGTCAGTTGGAAACACAGTTTTAAAATTTATTTGGTCAGTAGAGTCTTCTGGTAGTCATTAACTCAAGAAACAATCACTAAGAAGCTAATATGTGCGTCTTGGAGATTCTGAGATGAATCAGATAACCTCTGCCTTGGAGGAGCTTTCATTTTATTATGGCCCATTAAAACATCATCATCTTTTGGGGTGGCAGATATTAAGAGCCCCTGTTTAACCTCATACAGCCAAGACAGCATTCCAAGGTCAGACCAGGATTGTTTGGGAAATCTTGCTCTGTCACCTTAATAGAGCATCATTCATTCATATGTAACCATACACAATGCCTCCCTGGGGGCTTCCCTTGGCTGGTGCTCTGACCTACCTGATTTTTCCATCTCAGAATCTAGTTGATCTGCCTTGCACCTGAACCAGCTTCCCTAAACTCAATGTCTTAGTTTTCTAGCACTGCTGTAACAAAAAATACAAGTGGGTGGCTTAAAAGAAAGGAAGTGTATTTTCTTAGAGTTCAGGAGGCTAGAAGTCTGAATTCAGGGCGTGACTCTAGGGAGAAGTCCTTCTTTGTCTATTTCAGCATATGTTGTTGTTGTTGTTAGGTGCTGCTGAGTTGGTTCCAACTCATAGCGACCCTATCAACAACAGAACGAAACTCTGCTTGGTCCTGCACCATCCTCATAATCGTTGTTATGCTTGAGCCCATTGTTGCAGCCACTGTGTCAATCCATCTTATTGAGGGTCTTCCTCTTTTTTGTTGACCTTCTACTTTACCAAGCATGATGTCCTTCTCCAGGGACTGGTCCCTCCTGATAACATGTCCAAAGTATGGGAGATATAGTCTCACCATCCTCGCTTCTAAGGAGCATTCTGGCTGTACTTCTTCCAAGACAGATTTGCTTGTTCTTCTGGCAGTCCGCGGTATATTCAATATTCTTCACCAACACCTCAATTCAAAGGCATTGTTCTTCTTCTATTTTCCTTATTCATTGTTCAGTTTTCACAGGCATATGAGGCGATTGGAAACACCATGGCTTGGGTCAGGTGCACTTTAGTCCTCAAAATGACATCTTTGCTTTTTAACACTTTAAAGAGTTCTTTTGCAGCAGATTTGACCAATGCAATGCTTCGTTTGATTTCTTGACTGCTGCTTCCATGGGCATTGATTATGGATCCAGTAAACGAAATCCTTGACAATTTCAATATTTTCTCTGTTTATCATGATGTTTCAGCTACTAGGAGCTAGCAATCCTTGGAGTTTTGGGGCTTACAGATGCATCTTCCCTGTGTGTCTGTGTGTGTGTGTGTGTGTCTTTTGTTCTTTTTATAACTCAGAAGTGATTAGCTTTAGGATCCACCTTACTCTGGAATTACCTTATTAGCGTAACAAAAGCTTAAGAGCCCCTGTTTGACCTCATGTAGCTAAGACAGCATAAGGTTTTCGTTGGCTGATTTTCAGAAGTAGATCACCAGTTCTTTCTCCTAGACTGTCTTAGTGTGGAAGCTCTGCTGAAACCTGTCTACCATGGGTGACTGTGCTGGTATTTGAAATACTGGTGGCATAGTTTCCAGCATCATAAACCAAAACTAAACCAAACTCACTGCCATCAAACTGCTCCATAGGGTTTCCAAGGCTGTTTAAATCTTTACAGAAGCAGACTGCCACATCTTTCTCCTGCAGAGGGGCTGGTGGATTCAAACTGCTAACCTTTTGGTTAGCAGTTGAGCACTTTAACCACTGTGCAACCAGGGCTCCTTCATAGCAACATGCAAGTTACCACAGTACGATAAACTGACAGGTGGCGGAAAGCCATAATAAATACTGATTATCTTGCTTTTCTCTTGTCCATTCTAGATTTTTCTTCCCTCTTGGCTAAGCAATTCCACTGGTCTAGGTGGCTTGACTGCTAGGTGACCTGACTTTCTCTATTAGGCAAGCAGCTTCTAGTTGGTATGTTTTGTGGTAGGATCTGTGGGCTCAGTGGACTTGTACTCCTGTGGATTTGATCTTTATTTCTGGTCCAAGTGCCTTAGGTCAGGCTTCCTAAGGACAGGATCTTTGGTGAGGGGGCTCCCATCAGCTGAGAACAATTTTCTAGAGAAGTACGTATTTACGAATCTTAGCAGCCACACTCACATCAGCTGGGAAATGGATGTGCTGGCCCTAAAAGGATCTTGGTGAGGCACCAACAGTCTACTACACCCTATCTTATAAAATGAAGGGTTTAGATTACCTTGGGAAAATTTTCAGGGTCACTGAGTTTGAAGGTGCCTCATACCAACTTCCAAAATCCGAGAAATCTAGCTAGACATCAGGTGTCAACCAGGTGTCTACTCCTTCACTGCACTCTCACTCCATCCAGTCAACATATTTGTTAAATCCTGACTATGCCAGACATCATGATACACTTTGGAGGATGGAAATAATTGAAGCAACACTTTTCTTATAAGCACTCTATTCCCAGTATTGTACAGACAGCATTAACTTAGATATTATACAGCTACTCAAGTCCCACAGTCTACTGTAGTCACAAAACCATTCATCAGGGTAGGGCATTGTCATGGATAGAATTATGTCCCCCCAAAAGTGTATGTATCAATTTTGCTGGGCCATGATTCCCAGTATTGTGTCGCTGTCCTCCATTTTGTGATTGCAATTTTATGTTAAAGAGGATTAGGGTGGGATTGTATAATACCCTTAGTAAGTTCACGTCCCTGATCCAATGTAAAGAGAGTTTCCCTAGGGTGTGGCCTGCACCACATTTTATCTTACAAAAGATAAAAGGAATGGGAAGGAAGCAGAGAATGGGGAAACTCATACCACCAAGGAAGCAGTGCAGGGAGCAGAGCACTTCCTTTGGACCTGAGGTTCCTGGGCAGAGAAGCAGGGAAGATTGATGACATGGACCTCCCTCCGGAGCTGACCGAGAAAGCCTTCCTCTGGAACTGACGCCCTGAATTTTGACTTGTGGCCTACTAGACTGTGAGAGAAGTAAATTTGTCTTTGTTAAAGCTGTTCACTTGTGGTATTTCTGTTACAGCAGCATTAGATGACCAAGACAGGCATTAAATCTCCTTCAGTCACCAGATGTTTACACATCCCTGCCTGTGATGTCTGCCTCTTTCAGCGTCCTGATTTCTGATTCTGCTGGGTGATTCTGACGTCTTCGCTGGGGCTGGTCCTGCTGATGAAGTCAGCACAAGTAGTCATAACAGCAGCTTACATTTGGAGACATTTTAAGCATGTTAAATGCTTAAAATGATAAACACAATTTTCAACAATTCTAGAAACTACCCTATCATGGAGTTTCTCAAAGGATGATCCACTTCAAATACCTGAGGGTACTTTTAATAAACATAGATTCCTGGGTCTTCCTCCAGAATTACTTAATCAGAATCTTTAGGGCTCAGGAATCTGCATTTTTAAGCATTCCCGGGAATTAGGCACACAAAGGTGTAAGAACCACTGTCCTACAGAGTAGATACCTTCCTTTCTTGTGACAGCTGAGGAAATAAACTTTGGGCAAGTTACTTTATCCCCATAAATCACTCTGTTAATAGGTAGCAGGGCCAAGACCTGTGCCTGTGACCTTTAGGGTAGGCATTTTCAACCTCAGCACTACTGACATTTTGCACCAGATAATTCTTTGTTGTGAGGGTTGTCCTGTGCATAGTAGGATGTTTAGCAGCATCCCAATCCACTAGATGCCAGTAGTAGCCCTCTAAGTTGTGACAACCAAAAATGTCTCCAATCATTGCCAAATGTTCTTTGGGGAGAAAAATTGACCCCAACTGAGACCCACTGCTCTAAAGTGTGGTATTTTGTAAGTAATTATTGCACGTGGATTTTCACATGAGATGGACTTGTGTCTGAATCCTGGCTTCACCACTTATTGGTTGTATGACCTTGAGCAAGCTACTTAACCCAAAGGATCTTTACACTAGTCATATAGAAATAGGTAATGAGAACACAAAGTCATAACTTTGAGGGAGTACCTTGTACCTCTCACCATCTCATCCATCAGATTCTTCCTTTCCACAGGCCATAGAAAATAAACTTACCACCTAGAATCATAAAAACCAAGTTGTTTTCTATGCCAAGACTACTTCAAGACAAGTCCTCTAGATGCATGTCTCTATAAACTAGATTTTACTGCCCAAATGACTCTGGTGGCACAGTGGTTAAGAATTATGGTGCACTAGGCTGCTAACCAAAACACTGTCAATTCAAATCCACCAGCCGCTCCTTGGAAACCCTATAGGACAGTTCTACTCTGTCCTATAGGGTCACTATGAGTCAGAATTGACTTGACAGCAATGGGTTTTTTATGGGTTGACCTTTTTAAGTAGAAACTTTAAGTTAGTATGGATTCCTGGTGGCACAGTCATTAAGAGATTGGTTGCTAACCAAAAGGTTGGCAGTTTGAATCCACCAGCCGCTCCTTGGAAACCCTATGGGGCAGTTCTACTCTGTCCTATAGGGTCGTTATGAGTTGGTATTGACTCAATGGCAACAGGTTTGGGTTTTTTTGTTTGCTTATGGGAAATACTAATATTTCCTCAAATATAAAATGGAAATACAGTGAGGCTGACATTGTTAATGCCCTGCCTTCATCCTACAAATCTACTGTTTTATTGTGCTTCAGACAACTGCCAGTGTCCAATGTCTGCATCTCTGCTACATCTAGAAGACTGTTCTGCTGTCGTATACATGGCAGACTGGAAGTGCTGGAGAATTACCACCACCCAGAAGCAGCCCTTAACCAATGATGGACAATGATGGATGAGAATTGGGATATAAATACCACAGTCTCTTACCTTCAGGTGCGATAATTCTGACGGGCATGAGATATACCATTTCTTCTGAGATTAAGCTTCAGTCTCCCACTGTTATAGCTACCTTAATAATACACTGTTATTGACTATCCTCCCTGTACCACTTCTTTATTCCCTTCCCAGTGTTTCCTGCACCTCCCAAATAAACCACTGGCATCAAATCTTTGTCTCAGTGCCCGCATCTAGGGGAACCCAAACCAAGATAAAACTATTTGCTGTTGAGTCAACTCCTACTCATGGTGATCCCATGTGTGTCAGAGCAGAATTGTGCCACACAGAGTTTTCAATGGCTGGTTTTTAAGAAGTAGATTGCCAGACCTTTCCTCTAAGATGTCTCTGGATGGATGTGAACCTCCAACCTTTTGGTTTATCAGCTGAGCATGTTTAACAATTTGCACCACCCAGGGACTCCAAATTAAGATACTGAGCCTTAAAGAAGTTAACATTTGTAAAGCATCTAGTGCATTGTCTTACAGCTTACCCCAGTAGTAAAATCAGCCCCTTATGGGGAAGACTATTCAACTAAGATGAATATACCAAATTTAGCAATAAGAAAAGAAGGCCAGCAGAGGGAAGCGAGTATGTGTTTGAGCTTTGCTTTGTATTCCAAGTGCACCTGACCAGTAGATTGGTGTTCAGTTCTCAAAAAGAAGGTGGTGTGTTAAGTTGAACCTTGATATTTTCTGGCTCTCCATCCCTCAGAATTTGTCAGAGCCCAGCAGGAATCTGAAAGCTTTTCACCATTAATTGCCATTGTGTAGCCTAGAAAGAACATGACAGATACTCTCCCAAAATCAAGATCTGTGGATTTTGTTAAGTCTTCACCAACTGTTTTATATTTTATCAGCCTAAACACAGAAAAGCCTTTTCAACAGATGGGTTGCATCAGAATCTGTAAACACTGTAATTGTTTGGCAGGATTACTGCTTATGCTGAAAAATATAATTTGCAAAGACACACAGACATTCTCCCCTCCAATACACACAGTGACACAGTTTATGCCTTAAACAAGGCCTCATCATATGCCTTCTGTACGGTGCTCATTAACTTATCAAATCCAGAATTAAACAGCAATTATCTCCAGCATCTTGGACTGCTGCTTCTGCCATGTTTGCTGTTTCATGGGAGCTTGAGAAATGAAATAAAGCATATCCCCTGTCCTTTTCTCCCCAGCATATTCAGAGAGAAACAAAACCCAGAGGGCAGCCAAGTGACACAGCACTATGAGGAAATCGGCCCTTTTAATTAGGGGTGGGCAGAGAAGATATTTTACTTTACAAAAAGGTAAGCATCCTGTAGTTTAGGTGGTTTCACAGTCATCACCTAAGATTTATGAAGATGTTGGTCTGGCTTATAAGGAACTCTTCTCTGATGATTGTTCTGGGAATGAACCAGAGGACTTGGTAAGGGAACAGTCTTAACTTACGTAATTTCTGCGGCCTCCCATTTGCATAGAGTATTTTAATGCTAAAATCAAGGAGGGAAGAAATTGAGTAAATCAGTCTCAGGCTTGCTGCCAGTAGGAAGAAATGGAGGCAAACTTAGCTCCATGGAAAATTCAGGCTGAAGGAAAAGCCTTCCACTCAAGATTCAGAGCAATTGCTGATTTATCATGTGCAGGCACTGAGCTAAGCATGTTACTCCTTAGGGTTGGTGAGACTTAAATGACTTAAAACCGAGAGAATTGAAGCTTTTAATAACTTGCCCAAGGTGATTGTAGTAAGAGCTGGATTCAAACTTAGTTTGCCAAGACTCAAGGATCTGAGCTATTACACTGTGCCCAAGGCAGGTTGTTCACTTTTCTCAACCTATTTTTGACAAAACTTCAAAGGAATTCCTTATGTTTCTAAACTTATGAAGCTCAGTAGGAGGAAATTGTATGTTTTCTTTCCCCTGAATACTCAAAATTGAGGAATGGAGCAAGGGTACCCATCCTAAATGGCTGGGGTTGGGAGGAAGAGAAAAGAACATGTTGGTTAAAAATAACATTACCTTCAAATCTTTATTAAAAAAAAGCTCTCTTCCCTCTCAATTCTGAAAGAGTTCACAGCCAAACTTAGAAGAATATGTCTTTTTTTTTCATCCAAAGATAAAATTGTAATCATTACACACAATATTTCTTCAAACTTTTCTGATTTCCAAAGGTAATTCAATTCTGAGGTCCAAAGTTAAAAAAAAAAAAAAGAAAAGCACAAAGAAAAACTTCAATCTAAAGTGATCACTATGCTGTTAAGAACATTCTTATAAATGTCGTTTCACTATTATGATTTTAAAGTGTCGTTGAGTGACAATGCATACTCTATTTAAAATGAAAGTAAAGAGATTTACTGAGAGCAAACAGCAGCTAGAGCCAGGGACATGTTGGGTCTCACAAAGTGAAAACCAGTGCTCCAAAAAGCTGCAGTCACATGGGCATAGTTACAGGGTTGAATCAGGAACTTAGCTTACAATATTCTGATTGGTAGGCAAGCAATAAGTAAAATGGAAGGGGGGACATCCCAAAGCAGGGCTTTGGCTGGGATTGGTTAACAGAGTATATATGGGTTAAGGGATTAGGTACACTCACATAATCATGCAAGTACGTACTCCAAAGGGGGTCACAAGGTGATTGATAGAGGGCCAAGATCTGCTAGTTCAGCCCAGCTGGAGGCCCAAGGTCATATCATATGAATGGGAAGAAGTCAGTTGACTGGTTCCATCCAGTCAGAGGCCCAGGATCCTATGCATCTGAAGAAGTCAAGGATACATTCTCAGGAATGCAGAAGCAGAAGTCACAAAATGGAGTCAGGCCTACCCCTGAGCCAGCCACCCTAGGCATGACAGGCACCTCAGTTTTGGAAACCCCGCACAAAAGTAAATTCTTTATGATCCTTTAAATATGTGAATATATGTTTTTAATAAAAGCATCAAGTTATAGCATCAAAAATTTACATGTTATGAATATTAAGTATTTTTGTTGAGTATGTAAGTACTCCATTGGGAGGATATATCATAATTTTATGTACTTTTAGTTTCTCTTTTGTTGGGTATTTAGATATTTCAATACACAGCTCTAGAGAACTACTCTGTTATAAGAGAAGTAGACAAAAATGAGGAGGTAGTTGCTTAGTTTTCTGTATGTTTCTATAATACTCTCAAATTACATAAAATATAAGTCATTATTATGATTTCAAAATACATACATATCTATGTACTCATAATATGAACTTAGAAATAAAAACATGTCAACCTTTGTGAGGTTCTTTAACCATTAACTATAAGTCATTAGAAACCTGTAAGTCATCAGAATGTCCAGGTTTAAAAATAGAAATATATATGAAGAACGTAAATAACCTTGAAGTTGACTTTCCCCTTCATACTGTGATAACGTATAATCTTTGTAAACTAGCCTTGAGACATAAATCATAAACAATCTCCCTAATCTTTAAACCTTAAAAAGATGTGACATTTGGCTACTCTCTAACCCTGGGGAGATGTAACACACAAGTCTTTGTCATCACATTGGCCCTTATGGCATGAGGCCAAGTTGGGAAATTCATATATAAGCACTGAATGTTCATTCTCTGAGAGAAGGCAGAGACAGAGTATTACCCTGTCAACTCCAACACGCGCTGAAGAGAAGACCCTGCCAGAGGTATAGGCTGAGATGCTGCCTACCACCACCAATCTCGGACCCCAGCTACGGGGGACCTCCGCCAAGCTGTGGTCAAGTCTTCTTTTTGAAACCACTTGTTAAACGTAAATATCTGAAGTCTAAAGATTTGGACTCTAACAGTTGGGCTCACATTGTAATTGTTAATTCTCATTCTCTAATTCTAATGAATGTGTTGAGGTCTTACTTGAGTGCCTTGTCATGACTACTTGCAATAAACTACATGAATTTATGCATGATGAACTTGAGCATTTCTTTATTCATGTTTAAAGTTAAATCCTACACAAAACTGAACAAGCAAAACAGGAGCACTTGAGGGTTGCCTCAGACTGTTTTCTAGAGAATTTAAGCTAACACATTATTGGAGGCACAATCCCAGGGAAGCAAAGATGAAGGGAAAGAGAAGTGGAGGAGGAAGGCAGAGAAGCTAATACAAGATGGTGCATTACTGTGGTGGCGTGGCTTCAAGAAAATTTTACAATTGGCTGCTTAACCACAGGAGAGGTCCCCAGGGAGACATATGGTTCCACTGAATTGGATGAAGAATAAATTGCTTGTATTCTTCTTCTACATCTCTTCCAAGTGTGCCCCCGTGGAGTTGTTAAGTCTCCCAAGGACAGTGTGGCAGAGGTAATAAGGCAGACCTATACCTGGGAGACAGGTGACCCCTTTGTCAGCACAAGAACTCTGCAATGGCTTTGCCAAACCTTTCTCAAATTGGGTGACTGTCTCGAACACTTCCACCCAAACTTCTCTCCCTCTCTCCTTCACTGGGATCAGACTTGGGTCACAATCTGTTCGCTCTCCTATCCTTTCCAGGATCCCTCCTTATTTCCTTTCATGCAAGCATTTTCCTCAGTAAAAATCCTTGTACATTTACAATCTCAATTTGGTGTTTCTTCTCACAGAACCAGGCCTAACCAGAACTATTGTGAACACTAAGATTAAGGAAGATAAGTTCTGGTTTTTTACAGTAACATATTAAATTTGTTGTGGAGACATTTTAACATGTCTAGTTCTTGCGTAGACATTCAATTTTAAACAAATACTAGGTGATTATCTCTAAAATTAGGTAATCTTCCATAACTGCTTACCAGAATTTCAAAGTAATCTGGTGCTTTTAATGAACAGAATGAAGTGAAGATAAACATCTAAAATCAAGATGTTTATTTCACAATATAAGATGTGATTCTGACTGCAGGTCCCCAAACACAGTGGCTAATATGTCTTATTGTGGAACTCAAGAATAGACTTCATTGTTTGGGCACACAATCCCTATCTTGATTACAGAGGGCCTTCTTCTGGTTGTTGGATAGAATATCAGTAGTGGTACTTGGGATTAGAGTATTAACCCTTAGTCACAACCCGTGACCTCCCCATAGACTTGCCTGAGCATCTCTTCTCCCTCTTTTGTCAAAGAGACTTAAAGAAAATGATGTTCTGTCACAATGCCTGGTTCATTTCAGAGGTTGCTTCCTAGGTAACCCAATCTGCAACAGTACTAGGAGTGGTCCAAGAAAGCAGTCACTAAGATGGGATTTTGCAACTGGATCACTTACCAAATGGATGACAATGAGTTCTGATGGTTGCTGGAGCACAGATAGTCCCTGGCATACAATGCTAGTCCAATTGTTAGAATTTTCACTGTGGTAAATTGAGCAGGTAGACCAGTAGAATGGAATACATTAACTGACACGAGTTATCAGTCAAGTGAGCTTGCATCAGATTGTTTTTAGATCTTCCAGTCACTAGCCAAGAGGTCCCATCTAAGTCCTGATGGCCTCCTCTAGGCTTCTTGTCACCCTAGCTTGAGGCTATTCTGGTCCCATTAAGGTTCCACAATTCCCCTGGGACTCCATACCTCTAGCCTATCCAGGATGTACTGCTACACGCCAAAAACCCAGCCCTTCAACAGCATAAAAGTTTTATGATCTGAAGAGAGACTAGAATGCAAACATATCTAACTTTTGAAAAAGACCAGGCTTTCCTCAGTACCAAGTGCAGTTAGAATCCTACACCACTAGATTATTCTCCGAAATCTAAGTATTATTCCAAAAGATGAAGGTAGAAAATAAAGAATTCATGTAATCGATAAGCTCTTTGTAAATTGCTATCAAACTGAATTATATTTATGGCTCATAAGCAATCTTATCAGTGTATACTTATTACTACAGTTTCCCAGCAGTTACAATGGTGAGGAACCTGACATTCTAGATATCATTAGCACCATTCATTCAGAGATATTAGAGATTGAGTTAAATCCAGGCAGCTTGTCAGGTCTACCAAATAAATTGCATAAACAAATGAAATGAAAAAGTACCAAAAACCAGAAAAATAAACCTGTTGCTGCCAAGTCAATTCTGACTCACAGCAACCCTATAGGACAGAGTGGAATTGCCCCATAGTGTTTCTAAGACTGTAAATCTTTACAGAAGCAGACTGCCACATCCTTCTCCTGCAGGACGGCTGGTAGGTTTGAACTGCTGACTTTTTGGTTAGCAACTGAGCACTTAACCACTGTGCCACCAAGGCTCCTTAAAAAAGTGCATACGACATATATTGTGAACATTTTTTGAATGTCATATAGAACATACATTGAGTGTGAATTGACCAATGTATATTAAAAATAAAAAAGTCAGTTTGATTGAGAAGAGTAAGTAGCCAATAGCCTTCAGCTGCCAACCTTCAGGAGCTACTGTCACGTTCATGCCAAGACCACATTCTGCTCAGGCTGTTCCCATTTATGATGGTTGATTTATGTATCAGCTTGGCTAGGGTATGATTCTCAGTGGTTTGGCAGATAATAGACTGGTTGCTGTTCCATAATGTAATGTACTACCCTTTCATGATGTGATCTGATGTGATCAACCAATCATTTGAAAGGGGAGTTTCCTTGGGGGCATGGTTTTCCTTCCCAATATAAATGGATTTTCTGACAGAGCTTGCACTCTCCCTTGACCCTGCACTCTTCTCATTGCCTGACCTACAGATCTGAGTTTCCAGTCTGCAGAAGTCTCCAGCCTGCAATCTGACCTACAGATTTTAGATTTGCCAGTCTCCCACAATCCTATGAACCAGCAGAACTCTCCACCCTACCACTTGCCTTACGGATTTGGGCTTGCCAGCCCCCATATTTGCATGGGCCATTTCCTTGAAGTAAAAATCTCACGCGTGTGCACACAAACCTTACTGGTTTTGTTCCTCTGTAGATGTTGTTGTTAGGAGCCATCGAGTCAGTTCTGACTCATAGTGACCCCATGTACAACAGAATGAAACACTGCCTGGTCCTGTACCATCTTCACACTTCTTATGCTTGAGTCCATTGTTGCAGCCACTGTGTCAATCCATCTCATTGAGGGTCTTCCTCTTTTTCACTGACACTCTAGAGAAATCAAACTAAGATATTTTGGTACTGAGAATGGTTCTAGAGGAACAAAATCTTAAGGATGAGTTTTCTGAATTGGTTCTCAAGTCTGGAAAGACTTAAAGGCACTAATAACTATTTCCAGTAGTAAAGGGGGCACTGTTAGTTCATGGTGTGATGTGGTAATAGAGATAGACAAAATATCATTACTGAACATTTCTAATCAAATACTTGTGGAAAAACAAGGCTCTGGGTGATCATGTTTTTGATACCTTTGAACATTTTTGTCAAACTGAGAAGTATAATGATGCTGGCTGGTTGCTCCTACTTTCATTGGACAAAGTGGAGAAGAAAAAGGACGAGCTCAGGACATCAAAGTCCCAGCTAAGTACCACATAAATAGCACCTGAACGTTGCTATTTATGCCCTTAAAGAAACCTTATTTCCTGTAGCAACAGAGCTGAGATTGTTGAAAACTAAGCCCAGAGTCTTTTCTTAAGAGTGGCTGAATTACAATGCCAACTGAATTTCCAACCTCAAAAAGTGTCTGAGATTAAAGTGAGGATATTTATTGGGAAGAAATGGGGTCCTGCAAATTGAGTTGGGGATATATGCGCAGATACTGATGAAGCTGGGAACTCTGAGCTCCTAAATTCTGTTGAGTCACCTTTGCTAGTAGAATCAGCTCTTACACCCTCATCAGGTGAAATTAATCCAGCTTTGTCTGAGGAATCTTTGCCTGAGGCATTGCCTAAGGCAGATGCCTTGCAAGACATTGCTGAATGTCCTCAGAAACCACCACTACTACCTATCTTTGCTTCGAGACCTGTCATGGTTTGAATTGTGTCCCCCCAAAAATGTGGATAGCAACTTGGCTAGGTCATGAATCCTGGTATCGTATGATTGCGTTATCTGATGTCCTTATGTGTTGTAAACTCTACCACTATGATGAGATTGTATGTGATCTCCTCATGTGTTGTAAATTCTATCACTGTGATGAGGTTATACTGATGAGGTTGACAAGATCAGTGTCTTAATGCAATCTCTTTTGAGATATAGAAGAAAGAAACAAGCAGAGACACATGGGAACCTCATACCACCAAGAAAGCAGTGCTGGGAGCAGAGCGCATCCTTTAGATCTGAGTTTCCTGTGCAGAGAAGCTCTCAGACCAAGGAAAGACTGAGGTATAACAAGGACCTTTCTCCAGAGCTGACAGAGAGAGAAAGCCTTTTCCTGGAGCTGATGCCCTGAATTTGGACTTGTAGTCTACTGGACTGTGAAGACAATAAATTTCTCTCTGTTAAAACCATCCACTTGTGGTACTTCTGTTACAGCAGCACTAGATGACTGAAACAAGACTTAAGACATCAGTCTAAGGCTTAGTCCTGCTAGATGTATGACTCTGTGCAAAGAGAGGCCCTAGTTTCTCTGGGGCCCCCCACTGTCCTGACCAAAACATTCTCAGAGCTGCATTCCAGTCCAAGGCTCTTAGTATTCAATTCTCCTTCCTTTTCCCTTCTCTTCACAGATATCAGACCTGCATCACCACTGGAAGGCTCTCCCTGCCTTTTCCTGCTCCCTCCCTTATCCTTTTAAATTATTTTTCTCTTACAGATCTAATTCCATTTTGGCACATGCTTCTCAGAAGACCTGGACTGACACATTGGTAGGCCAGGGATGTCAGAGTTAAATATGCAGAAGTTTATCCTTTTGGTGCTCATGTTGGTGTTCCCAAGATAAGATTTTCAGTAGCAGATCAATATACGAAAGATGATATCCAGGAAGATTTCTCTTCCAGACTTCCAGACTTCTATGCCAAATACTAATATAGAATTGAAAAATACATTTTGGGAGCCTATCCTTCTTTTCCACACCTTACAAGAAATGATTCTGAGATCACCTAACTAATCTCATGCCCTACTTGGATTTGACTGAATACATGTTTAATTCATCCACCAACACTCTTGACTCATTGGTCACCTCTGGTGCAGGTAAACATTGGTGTCTGTTCAGTAGTTGGTCCACAAACCTGAGTATCTGCAAACATTTATATACACAATGCTCAGATTTTATGTTAAAAATCTGGAAGTCTCACCATTAGCTAAAAAAAAAAAAAAAAAAAAAAAAAAAAAAAAAAAAAAAATTATTTTCCA
>NW_004443939.1:594973-619436 GCF_000243295.1 Trichechus manatus latirostris
AGCAGAGACACATGGGAACCTCATACCACCAAGAAAGCAGTGCTGGGAGCAGAGCGCATCCTTTAGATCTGAGTTTCCTGTGCAGAGAAGCTCTCAGACCAAGGAAAGACTGAGGTATAACAAGGACCTTTCTCCAGAGCTGACAGAGAGAGAAAGCCTTTTCCTGGAGCTGATGCCCTGAATTTGGACTTGTAGTCTACTGGACTGTGAAGACAATAAATTTCTCTCTGTTAAAACCATCCACTTGTGGTACTTCTGTTACAGCAGCACTAGATGACTGAAACAAGACTTAAGACATCAGTCTAAGGCTTAGTCCTGCTAGATGTATGACTCTGTGCAAAGAGAGGCCCTAGTTTCTCTGGGGCCCCCCACTGTCCTGACCAAAACATTCTCAGAGCTGCATTCCAGTCCAAGGCTCTTAGTATTCAATTCTCCTTCCTTTTCCCTTCTCTTCACAGATATCAGACCTGCATCACCACTGGAAGGCTCTCCCTGCCTTTTCCTGCTCCCTCCCTTATCCTTTTAAATTATTTTTCTCTTACAGATCTAATTCCATTTTGGCACATGCTTCTCAGAAGACCTGGACTGACACATTGGTAGGCCAGGGATGTCAGAGTTAAATATGCAGAAGTTTATCCTTTTGGTGCTCATGTTGGTGTTCCCAAGATAAGATTTTCAGTAGCAGATCAATATACGAAAGATGATATCCAGGAAGATTTCTCTTCCAGACTTCCAGACTTCTATGCCAAATACTAATATAGAATTGAAAAATACATTTTGGGAGCCTATCCTTCTTTTCCACACCTTACAAGAAATGATTCTGAGATCACCTAACTAATCTCATGCCCTACTTGGATTTGACTGAATACATGTTTAATTCATCCACCAACACTCTTGACTCATTGGTCACCTCTGGTGCAGGTAAACATTGGTGTCTGTTCAGTAGTTGGTCCACAAACCTGAGTATCTGCAAACATTTATATACACAATGCTCAGATTTTATGTTAAAAATCTGGAAGTCTCACCAGTAAAAAAAAAAAAAAAAAAAAAAAAAAAAAAAAAAAAAAAAAAAATTATTTTCCATTTCTGATCTACAATATAAGAAAATTCAATGCTTACATTCTAAGTTTTATGATCAAAGGAATCTGTTTATGTTGGATGTATTTCTACAGATGACCCCTAGGAATTTTACTGACGTTCCCAGCCACTGCACCTTTTGGGGATTCACGGCCCATCCTCCCCTGTCGGTGGATGATTAGGGCATTTAGACACTCCTGTAACAGAGAACATCTTCAGCAGTTAACATGATATCATCAGTGTAATGAAACCAACAGACAGTAGCAACCACACCATGGCAAATGGTGAGACTATGTGGATACCCTTGAGGTAACACCTGGAATGTACATTGCTGTCCCTCCTAGTTGAAGGCAAACTGGTCTTGAGTGGATGGGGTAGAAGGATGCTAAAGAATGCATTGTCCAGGTCTAACACAGCATGATATGTGCCCAGGTCTCTACTAAGGGTTTCCAACAAGGAAGTTATGTTCAGAACTGCAGCATATATAGGAAAGATCACCTTGTTAAGTTCTATACTCCATGGTCATATGCCAGGAACCATCAGGTTTCTTCACAGGCCACACAGGTCTATTACACTGAAAACTTTCCAGAGAATGCCTACCTTTTCAATTCCGAAATGGTTTCACTGATTTCCTTACATCCTCTGGGCAACTTATATTGTGTCATATCTACCACTCTTCATGGTGGGGGCAGGGTCACTGGTTCCCACGCTGCATTGCCCCTCAAGACTGATTTTACAACCCTCACCCACAGTCAGAATTATCCCACAGAAGTTGTCAAATTCAGTCCCATGAGGACATCCACCCCTAGAACATATTCCAGTATTGAGGAAATACAAACTTGATAAGGTTTAGGGGGAGGATATCCTATTTTTAGGCTCAGGAGTACCTGATGTACTCGGAAAGACTTTCTGTCATACCTATCAAATGCCAAAGAGGGGGTTCCTTGAAACTGTTCAGGGTTTCCAAAGATAAGGGTACATTCTGCCCCTGTATCAACCAGAGCTAGCACTTGCTGCTTGTTTGTTCTTGACAAATTTATTGTGACCTCTACATGGGTTGTCTGGTCCCTCTGCAGGGCCTTGACCTATAGGTGACTTCAGGCACACTCCTAGTCCCTAAGGATTGGTGGGGTCCACCCCAGTGGGAAAGGGCACTTCCTCACAGGGGTACATTGGGACCCAGAGGACAGTACTATTGGCTTCAGATTCTTCCAAAGGTTGACCTAACCACGTTAGGTTGTTTATCTTTTCTACTGCTGTCTCGGCAGCCACAGGTCCACCCACCCTGCTTTCAGGTTACTATCAAGGGGCCCTTGGGTGGTCATCTTACAGGGTTTTCAGCCTTTCTTTTCTTTCTTCCCATGGCTCACACCCCCTTCTCTCTAGCCCTCTCATTTTCACCCAAGTCAGCTATGGCTTGTCCTACCTGGTAGAACATATGACCCACTAAGGGACTAACTATAGCCACCAGTGTGCCATACTATGAGTGTGGGGCTGCCTGTAGGATCTCTGCTTTCATTCTAGCATGAAAGAGTTCATTGTCTGGTCTCCAGAAGTGCATGGCATAAATGTCATGGCACGTACCTAGCGTCCGTATTTGTTGCTGTAACTCCTCTACTGAAGATCACTTCCCATCTGTTCCAGGAAGATCTCCTTCATTTGACCACAGTTTTGGTTAAGAGCCACAGCTGCTAGCCAAAAGGTCAGCAGTTCAAATCTACCAGGCAATCCTTGGAAACTCTATGGGGAAGTTCTACTCTGTCTCTATATGGTCCCTATGAGTCAGAATCCACTCAACAGCAACAGTTTTTTTTTTGGGTTTAGTTCTACAGCACAAGATGAGCCAATCCATGCATGTCCTCTGTGTTCCAAGCTGCATGTAAACACTGCCAGAGGCAAGTGGATGGTTATACTACTCATTTTTTCTGCCTCGTCTCCATTTAAAGAGACACCATCCCTTCTGATATCCCATAGATGTAATAACCAAGTTGCAGAGGTTTCCTTTCCTTTTTGCTGGAATTTCCCACACAATTCAATCAACTCAGTGGAGGTGTATTCTCGCATTGTCATAAAACTGGTGGGTGGGATTTCTTGTCTATGGTCATTGGGCTCACAGGTGGCTTTCATTTTATGGGTAATGAGTGCCTGTGCCTGGAGAGGCTGCTCTGCAAAGCCAGGCCCCTCCTCTACTACCACCTCCACATCTGAGTCACTATCAAACTCGCTCTCCCAAGGATTCCACATTTTCACATCTCAATCACCTTTCATCAACACAGCCCTGATCTTTGCCTTTGGTGCTTTGCTTCCCCCCATCTTTACAAACATGCAGGGGAGAATTTTTAGTTGCTCATCCTGTTCACTGATGTGACTGCTCAATACATCAGTCTTGGCCACACACAACTCCATACATCCCTTTCCAAATGTAACCCTTCCTGCAAAGCTTGCACATACACTTCAGCAGCTAGCTGGGTGTCGCTGGCCAGCCAAACAGCCCAGAGCAGTAGACATACTACAGCTGCTACTGCTTTCCTCACTTCCTTTCCACACTTATCCTTCTTCCCACAACTAGGCTATGCCTCTTGGTGTTTTCGGGGTACCCCTGTACTCACACAGTGGTCCACATGCATCAAGCGTATGGGCCAAACTTTCCTACATGGAGGTTGCTGGTTGTCATGGATGTAATTGTGCCCCTCAAAAATACATGCCAACTTGGCTGGGCCATGATTTCCAGTACTAATTGTCCACCATTTTGTCATCTGATGTGATTTTCCTATGTGTTCTAAATCCTGCCTCTATGATATTAATAAGGCAGGATTAGAGGTAGTTATATTAATGAGGAAGGAATTAATCTACAAGGATAGATTTTGTCTTAAGTTAATCTACTATGAGATATAAAAGAGAGAAGTGAGCAGAGAGACAAGGAGACCTCATACCATCAAGAAAGTAGTGCCAGGAGAAGAGCATGTCCTTTGGACCTAGGGTCTCTGTGCTGAGAAGCTCCTAGTCCAGGGGAAAATTGATGACAAAGATCTTTCTCCACAGCCAACAGAAAGAGAAAGGCTTTCCCTGGAGCTGGCACCCTGAATTCGGCCTTCTAAGCCTACTAGATTGTGAGAGAATAAGTTTCTCTTTGTTAAAGCCATCCAGTTGTGGTATTTCTCTTATAGCAGCACTATATAATTTAGACAGACTTTGGTGCCAGGACAGTGGGGTGCTGCTCTAACAAATACCTAAGATGTGGAAGCAGTTTTGAAACTGTGAATAGATACAGGCTAGAAGAGTTTTAAAGTGCCTAACAGTAAAAGCCTAGATTGCCTTGAAAAGACTGTTGGTGGAATTATGGATGTCAGAGATAATTCTGGGGAGGACTCAGAAGAAAGTGAGGGGAGCTGTTACACTAGAGTCGGTGCAAATGGCGAGAAGCAGAAGCAGAAAAACAGCAGCAGCAGAACCAGGAGACAGTGCTGGAGCCAACCCACAGAGTGAGAGAGCTGAGTGCCTTTGTACAGGAGGCTTCCTGGTGGAGTGGGGTGCCTATGGACACTTATCGGTGGAGCTAGGCTTGTTGACCACGAGCAAGAGAGCTGAGTGCCTTCTGCCCAAAGTTTGCTGGTGGAGTGGGGTGTCTCCAGGTACTTATCAGCAGAGCTAGAGAGCTTTGGAACACTTGCCCCAGCAGGGCAGTTGAAGGCAGAGAGGCCCACCGGGCCAAGAGGTCAAGGAATCAGGAAGCAGAAGCTGAAGAGACAAGGAAACAGGAAGCAGAGCTATCTCCGTCTCAAAGGGTGGAGTGGCCACTCAGAAGGACTAGGAAAATGGAACCCCTCAAATTCGAGGGAGCAGAGTTGCCATTCCATGGGCTTGGAAGGTGGAGCTTAAGCCCAGGACTGCTGTTTCTCCTTCCAGAATCCAGAGAGTGTGGCAATACTTAGAGTCTGGGGGGCAGGGCAATTGTGTAAATGGTCTCAGGGAACAGAGGATTATTTTTAAGCCTTGAGGGCTAATGTAATGTATTCTGCTGACTTGATTGGTGCTTGTTATCTCTTCTTTCCCTCCAATTACTCCCATTTGTAATGAAAACATCTAGCTTGTGCCTGTTCTACCACTGTACTTTGGAAGCAGATAACTTGTATTCTAGATTTCACAGATGAAGAGGAATTTTTTGGATTTTGGACTTGGAGCTGATTTAAAATTTTGGTTGCTATGATACCATGACGTGAATGTGTTTTACATGTAACAATGACATGAATTTTTGGAGGCCAAAGGGTAGAATGTCATGGATTGAATTGTGTCCCCCCAAAATATATGTCAACTTGGCTGGGCCATGTTTTCCTTTATTATGTGATTGTCCACCATTTTGTTATCTGATGTGATTTTCCTATGTGTTGTAAATCCTGCCTCTATGATGTTAATGAGGCAGGATTAGAGGCAGTTATGCTAACGAGATGGGACTCAATCTACAAGATTAGGTTTTGTCTTAAGTCAATCTATTTTGAGATATAAAAGAGAGAAGTGAGCAAAGAGAGATGGGAACCTCATATCATCAAGAAAGTAGTGCCAGGAGAAGATCATATCCTTTGGACCCAGGGTCCCTGTGCTGAGAAGCTCCTAGTCCAGGGGAAGATTGATGACAAGGACCTTCCTCCAGAGCCAACAGAAAGAAAAAGCTTTCCCCTGGAGCTGACACTGTGACTTTGGACTTCTAGCCTACTAGACTGTGAGAGAATAAAATTCTGTTTGTAGAAGCCATTCACTTGTGGTATTTCTGTTATAGCAGCACTAGATAACTAAGGATTTCTGCCGTAGAGGCCTCACTCCCACTCGCCATTTTCTCAGTTCTTCTGGCCAGCTTGCCAACTGTCCTGGCATGGACCAGTAACATGAAACTTGCCTTCAAAAATGGAGGGAGCCAGGAGACCTAAGAAAGACAGGCAAATCCATGGTGGCCGCCAAGGAGCTCATTAGGGAAACTTACATATGAGGCAGGTCCTGAGCAGCAGCAGGACCAAGGAGGTCTCCAAGCCCCTCTGTGGGAGACAGATTTTATGATGGTGGCTAACAATAGTGTCGGCTTCATGCCAGGGATGCCTCCAGACTAACATAAGGCTGCCTCAGCAAGAATTACATAAGAACGACTTAGCAAATGGTGGTGAACTAGGAGAAAGCATGAGGGTGGCCACATCCAGCCTCACAAAGCCTGTTTCTCCTTCATACATGTGTAATTCATATACCTCCCTAGACACTTAAACCTCACTGCTTCCTGTGCACTCTTATTCTGTTGCTCAAAAGGACAGCTGGCTGCTGTCCTTCATGTCCTAACACCAGCTGCCTCGGCCTGTGTAAGATGAAGGCCAGGCTTTGGTGTGGCCCACCTCACACTATCTTAGGCAGGAGTTAACGCTGCTCCAGCGTTCAGGTATGACTCTCACAGACCCAAAGAAACAATGGCTCTTTCCACTATTCCTAGACTCAAATGAAGCACTAAGATGTGAGGTGTGAAATCTGGCTGCCCAGGTATTATTCTGTTTAAATTAGAAAAATGTTTATTTCTAAGTTGGTTCTAGCATAACTGACTGGTCATCAGAATAAAATTGAGCCCAACCTCACACCACACCCAGCATTAAATTTAAAATGTAATCTTTGAAGGTAAATAGTAAACAGAAGCTTTAAATTATTTAGAAGCTTTTATCTTCCCTAAGGGAATACTTGGAGTTACAAGGGGAAAATAGTACCTCCTATCAAGCTGTGATGATCTCCAGAATGAGAAGATCTATTCTCCTACTTTCAATATTCTTACAGACATCAATCCTTGTCTGTGGGCATGGCGTTCACCAAGTAGGTTTCATTTCAGGGAGAAGGTCCTCCAGTACTTTCTTCCATCCAGAGTGCAGGGATACCTCTTAATTCAGAGATAGAAAGCCAATAATCTGGATTCTAAGCTATTTGGCCAGCTTGGCAAGCTGCTGTAGCCAGTTACAGCAAAACTCACAAACCACAGAGCCTGGATTAGCTGAATGGAAAGGTATATGAACAACCTGAACGTGAGGGCAGCCATTCTCTATCTCAACAGAGGTCTCTAAAAAGTCACCTTAGAGAATAAACAAAGCACTTCATAATCAATGCATATTTGCACAATTTTCTCCATGCTTATCATATTATGGATAACATTGCAAAGAATGGGAATTCCAGAGCTTAACTGTGCTCATGAGGAACCTGTATATAGACCAAGAAGCAATAGTTCAGACAGAACAAAGGGATACTGCATGGTTTAAAGTCAGAAAATGTGTGTGTCAGGGTTGTATCCTTTCACCATACTTCTTCAATCTGTATGCTGAGCATATAATTCTAGAAAGTTGACTATATGAAGAAGAACTCAGCATCAGGATTGGAGGAAGACTCATTAACAGCCTGCATTATGCAGATGACACAACCTTGCTTGCTGAAAGTGAAGAGGACCTGAAGCACTTACTGATGAAAATCAAAGACTACAGCCTTCAGTATGGATTCACCTCAACACAAAGAAAACAAAAATCCTCACAATTGGATCAATAAGCAACATCATGATAAACAGAGAAAAGATTGAAGTTGTCAAGGATTTCATTTTACTTGGATCCACAATCAACACCCTTGGAAGCAGCTGTCAAGAAATCAAATGACACATTGCATTGGGAAAATCTGCTGCAAAAGACCTCTTTAAAGTGTTAAAAAGCAAAGATATCATTTTAAGGGCTAAGGTGCACCTGATCCAAGTCATGGTATTTTCAGTCACCTCGTATGCATGTGAAAGCTGGACATTGAATAAGGAAGACCAAAGAAGAATTGATGCCTTTGAATTATGGTGTTGGTGAAGAATACTGAACATAACATGGACTGCCATAAGGACCACAAGTCTGTCTTGGAAGAAGTACAGCCAGAATGCTTATTAGAGGCAAGGATGGTGAGACTTCGCCTCACAAACTTTGGACATGTTATCAGGAGGGACTACCCCCTGGAGAAGGACATCATGAGTGGTAAGTAGAGGGTCAGCAAAAGAGAGGAAGATCCTCAATGATGGATTGACACAGTGGCTGCAACAATTGTCTCAAGCATAAGAACAACTGTGAGGACAGCACAGCACTGGGCAGTGTTTTGTTTTGTTGTACATAGGGTTGCTAGGAGTTGGAACCAACTCAAGAGCATCTAACAAAGACAACAACATCATACTTTAATAAAGAATTTAAAAAGTAGAAAAGTGTTGATAGATAGCCTCAGAAGTCAGAATCTAAAGGATTATCTAAGCAGGGTAGATGGCTAATGAAACCATCAAGTAGCTGGTTCACTACATGCACCAGTCTTAAGGTAGATGGATTTCTCAAATGGGAGGATGGCAGACTCACACTCACCTTCATATAGTAAAGCAAATAATTAGAAAGCTTGGGTAAAAAGAACAGTTCTAAACACCTAAGAATCCAGCTTTTTATACAGTGTCTTAAAATTTGGGGATAAATCTCATTAGGGAATTTGAGCTGATGTGATTTTTAAGTATTTATGCCTCCCATCTTTCAGAAAATTCTGGGAGTTGTTCTTCATGCCCCTCAGGAAGTTCCCAGCAGAACCTGGCCCCCATGTCTGCTTCCCTCAGATATTTATATGCTTAATCCCTCACCTCCTCTAAGTTTCTGCTCAAAGTCACCTTCAGTGAATTCATTCCTGACCACTCATTTAAAAAATATTCTTACACCCCAGACATGCCTGATCCCTTCATCCTGCTCCATTTGTATAGTGCTTATTATTTTCTAACCGATTCATTTACTTAGGTCCATCAGTCTGACAATTAAACTTGTTGATGGCAGGAGTATTTTTTCTTGTGTTTACTGAGTATCACCAGTACCTGTAATGGTGTTTGACACATAGGCACCTATTGATTGACTGAATTTTTGTCTTACACAATACCTGCTATTTAGGGAAAATGCCGCACTTAAAGAGAGTAAGAGCCCACAATGGGCAGAAAATACTTACGAAGAACACAGGACTTGGCTCATAACCTCCAAATTATCAAAGGGGATCAGGGGACTTAATGTCCAATCTGTGGTCTCTTCTGGTTTTCACTGCTTGTTATTCTAAGCTAATGAACCCATCCCTCAAAGATCAGCATCATGGTTCAGTCTTGATCTCAAATTTTTTTTACATAACATCAAGACAATTGATTGCAATGCATACTTTTCTCTGTGGCCATGCCTGATAAGAGGCTTATTCAAGAGTCAGTTTAGTTCTTAGTGAACTAAATGATGCTGTAAAATGGAAAAAAAAAAAAAAAAAAAGTCAAGTATGAAATCCTGAGAGAAAGGACAGAGGGAAAGACAAGGCAGATGGAAGCCTTGAGCATTCCAGACAATCATTCAATTCTTGCTACCTACACCATATGTATCAACTGGCTGTTCATGCTGTTTCAATGTAAGGTATAGCCAAAATGTTTAATCTCGAGGAGACTGAAGCTCCAATCTATCCTTGTAGCCATACCTCTGAGGGTAACTTCATTATCTGTAATATATCCTCATACTCAGTCATCCTTATATATGTGTTGACACTCTCTACATCCTCTTTACCAGAACTGGTGGGAGGAGGTGCTAATATGCTATTCCAACCATCCCTAATAGCTGTACTGTGAACTAGAATAGTCTAGCCTAATGTATAGGTATTATAGTTTTATAGGTAGAGGTATTATATTCTTCTTGCCTCTTGTGGCTAAAATTACTTGGGCTCATATAGCAAGCAGTTCCCAGAGAAGATCTAACATGGCCCTAAATGTCACTTATTTCATGGTACCCTTCTCAGTGAGCATACTCCTTTTCAGATCATTGTATACCATAAACAACCTCTTGTACTAGTTAGTCATATACATAGACATAGTACAGAATGCATTTTTGCTGAAGTGTTATAGCCTTGTGGTATATTTTGATGCCTTAGCACTGGTTGTCCCTGGATGTCATCATGCTGAGGATGGATGTGGGTTGTATGAGTCTCTGTAGCATGAGCAGGATGTCAAGGATAGTATTTTCCTAAACAGCTTCAAAGGTCATAGAATAACTTTGTCAGTCTTGCCTATATAGATAAGACAGTGGTGGTGATAGACACAAAAATGCACTACCCAGATCCCCTACCTCAAAGAAGGGCTTGCTGCCCAGCTGCAGAGTGTAGTCAGTAGACAACCTTCAGCTCCTCCAGGGTCTGACACGGCTACAGAGAGCCGTCTCACCTGAGGTCACACTCTTCTGTAAGCAGCCCGCATCCAGTGACTAAACGGGGAAGTTTATATAAGATCTTTGTCCTTTCAGCGCTATGAGGGACCACTCTAATCCTCACTTCATAGCTTCCCCACCTACAAGTTTGCCAGAGGCTTTGTGGGGCCTAAATCCTACATTCAGTTTAGAACAGGGCTTCAAACCAGTTCTGCCCAGTTCATTCATGGCAGATGAAGCCAAACCCAAACGGACCTGAATTTTTTTTTTTTTCCTGTTGCAATCTATAGGGTTTGCATTGGCTAATTTTTTTTTTTATTGTACTTCAGGTGAAGGTTTACAGAACAAATAGTTTCTCATGAAACAGTAGTACACATATTGTTTTATGACATTGGTTAACAGCCCCACGACATGTCAACCTTCTCCCTTCTCGACCTTTTTTTTTTTTTGGTGAAAATACACATAGCCAAAGATACACCGTTTCAAAAATTTCTACATGCACAGTTCTGGACCCAAAATTTTAAAATGTGGGTGAACTGAAATGATACCCAGGACAGGAAAAATTACGGGTCAGAGTTCTGCTAGAAACATAGTCTCCCTCTTAGAAAACAAAGGCAAAGCGCATGTTACATAGCAACCAAATCTCTTAACCCTTCACCAGCAGAGTTGGAAACAGCGGTGCCTGCCTCAAAGATGGCAGTTGACCACAATGCTTTGGATGTTGCTCCCCACAGTCCTGGAAATAGTCCAATCTCTGAATAAGGCTCCTGAAAGGGCTCACTACACCTTCTCTAAGTCTCCCATTTCAGGGCTTCAACCCATAATTTATTTTGAACATTTATCTTTTATTATTGTACTTTAGATGAAGGTTTACAGAACAAACTAGCTTATCATTAAACAGTTAGTACACATACTGTTTTGTGACATTGGTTACCAAGCCCATGACATGTCAACACTCTCACTTCTTGACCTTGGGTTCCCTATTATCAGCTTTCTTGTCCAGTCCTGACTTCTAGTCCTTGCCACTGGGCTGGTGTGCCCTTTAGTCTCATTTTGTTATGTCTAATCTTTGGAGGAAGGGTGAACCTCAGGAGTGACTTCATTACTGAGCTAAAAAGGTGTTCAGGGGCCATATTCTCAGGGTTTCTCCAGTCTCTGTCAGACCAGTAAGTCTGGTCTTTTTTTGTGAGTTAGTATTTTGTTCTACATTTTTCTTCAGCTCTGTCTGGGACCCTCTATTGTGATCCCTGTCAGAGCAGTCAGTGGTGGTAGCTGGGCACCATCTAGTTCAGCTGGACTCAGTCTGTTGGAGGCTGTGGTAGTTGTGGTCCATTAGTCTTTTGGACTAATCTTTTCCCTTGTGTCTTTGATTTTCTTCATTCTCCCTTGCTACAGATGGGGTGAGACCAGTGGAGTATCTTAAATGGCCACTCACAAGATTTTAAGACCCCAGGTGCTACTCACCAAAGTAGAATGTAGAACATTTTCTTTATAAACTATATTATACCAATTGAGCTAGATGTTCCCACACCCTCAGCCCAGTAATTTGGTCCCTCAAGGAGTTTGCATGTGTCTATGAAGCTTCCATGACGTTGCCTTGGACAAGCTGTGCTGGCTTCCCCAGTACTGTGTACTGTCTTACCCTTCACCAAAGTTACCACTTACCTATTGAGTGTTTTTCCATCCCCATCCTTCCCCTCCCTAGTCACCATCAAAGATTGTCTCTTTTTGTGTGTAAACCTTTTTAAGAGTTTTTATAGTAGTAGTCTCATACAATATTTGTCCTTTTGTGATTGACTTATTTCACTCAGCATAATGCCTTCCAGATTCATCCATGTTATGAGATGCTTCAGATTCGTCATTGTTCTTTATCATTGCGTAGTATTCCATTGTGTGTATATACCATAGATTGTTTATCCATTCATCTGTTGATGGGCATCTAGGTTGTTTCCATCATTTTGCTATTGTGAATAATGCTGCAATGAACATGGGTGTGCATGTCTATTCGTGTGATGGCTCTTATTTCTCTAGGATATATTCCTAGGAGTAGGATTGCTGGATCCTATGGTATTTCTATTTCTGGCTTTCTAAGGAAGCACCATATCATTTACCATTTTGCATTCCCACCAGCGGTGCATAAGAGTTCCAATCTCCCCGAAGCCTCTCCAACATTTGTTATGTTCTATTTTTTTCATATGTGCTGAGGTGAGATGGTATCTCATTGTGGTTTGGATTTGCATTTCTCTAATGGCTAGTGATCTCGAGCATTATCTCATGTGTCTGTTAGCCACCTGAATGTCTTCTTTGGAGAAGTGTCTGTTCATTTCCTGTGCCAATTTTTTGACTGGATTATTTGTCTTTTTGTTGTAGAGGTGTTGAGTTTTCCTGTAGCTTTGAGAGATTAGAACTTTGTCAAATATGCCACAGCCAAAAATTTTTTTCCAGTCGGTAGGCTCTCTTTTTACTCTTTTGATGAAGTTTTTTGATGAGCGTTAAGTGTTTAATTTTTAGAAGATCCCAGTTATCTAGCTTATCTTCTGGAGTTTGTGCATTGTTATTTATGGTTTGTATCCTATTAATACCATGTATTAGGACCTCTAGCATTGATCCTATTTTTTCTTCTACGATCTTGATAGTTTTTGATTTTAGATTTAGGTCTTAGATCCATTTTGAATTAGTTTTTGAGTATGGTGTGAGGTATGGGTCCTGTTTCATTTTTTTACAGATGGAGATTCAGTTTTACCAGCACCATTTGTTAAAAAGACTGTTTTCCCCATTTGTTGGACTTTGGGCCCTTATCAAAGATCAGGTGACTGTAGGTGGATGAATTTACGTCTGGGTTCTCAGTTCTGTTCCATTGATCAATGTATTTGTAGTTCATTGTACGAGTAGCAGGCTGTTTTGACTATGTAGCTGTGTAGTAGATTCTGAGGTCAGGTAGTGCAAGTCCTCGTACTTTATTCCTCTTCTTCAATAGCATTTTGCTTATCTGGGGCTTCTTCCCTTTCCATATAAAGTGAATGACTAGTTTTTCCATCTCTTTAAATAATGCTGTTGGTATTTGGATATCCATGAGCATGGTATGTTTTTCCATTTATGTAGATCTCTTTTGGTTTCTTGCAGTAGTGTCTTGTAGTTTTCTTTGTATAGGTCTTCTATATCCCTGGTTAGATTTATTCCTAAGTATTTTATTTTTTTATGGCCTATTATAAAAGGTATTGTTTTCCTGATTTCCTTTTCATTGTTCTCTTTATTAATGTATCAAATCCAACTTATTTTTGTATGTTTACCTTGCATCCTGCTACTCTGCTGAATCTATTAGTTCTAGTAGTTTTCTTGTGGAGACTTTTGGGTTTTCTGTGTATAGTATCATATTATCTGCAAATAGGGATAGTTTTACTTCTTCATTACCAATTTAGATTCCCTTTATTTCTTTTTCTTGCCTTATTGCTCTAGTTAGGACTTCCACACAATGTTAAATAGGAGTGGTGATAAAGGTCATCCTTGACTTTTTCTTGTTCTCAAGCAGAATGTTTTCAGCCTCTCTCCATTAAGAGTGATGTTGGCTGTTGGTTTTGAATAGATACCCTTTATTATGTTGAGGAATTTCCCTTCTATACCTGTTTTATTGAGAGTTTTTCTCAGGAATAGCTGTTGGACTTTGTTGAATGCCTTTTCTATGTTGATTGAGATGATTATGTGATTCTTTTAATTTATTTATGTGGAGGATTACGTTGATTGATTTTCTAATGTTGAACCATCCTTGCATAAGTGGTATGAATCCCACTTTGTTGTGATGTATTATTTTTTTGATATGATACTGAATTCTATTAGCTAGAATTTTGCATTTATATTCATGAGAGATACTGGTCTGTAATTTTCTTTTTTTTGTGATGTTTGTGCCTGGTTTTGGTATCAGGGATAACACTGGATCATACTACGAATTCGTAAGTATCACTTCTACTTCTATGTTCTGAAATAGTTTGAGTAGTACTGGTGTAAGCTCTTCTCTAAATGTTTGGTAGAATTCTCCATTGAAGCCATCTGAGCCAGTGATTTTTTTTGTTGGGAGTTTTTTTTATTATTATTTTTACAATCTCTTCTCTTGTTATGGGTCTGTTCAGATTTTCAACATAATTTTGTGTTAATTTGGGTAGATAGTGTATTTCTAGAAATTTGTCCATTTCCTCTAGGTTTTCAAATTTGTTGGAATATAGTTTTCATAGTACTATGTTATGATCGATCCTTTTTATTGCAGTTGGGTCTGTTGTAATGTCCCCCCTTTCATTTCTTATTTATGTTATTTGCATCCTCTCCTGTTTTTCTTTTGTCAGTTTGGCCAGTGGTTTGTCAGTTTTGTTGATCCTTTCAAAGAACCAACTTTTGGTTTTGTTGGTTCTTTCTACTGTTTTTCTATTCTCTATTTCATGTATTTCTGCTATGATTTTCATTATTTCCTTTCTTCTGGTGGCTGTGGGCTTCTTTTGCTGTTCTCTTTCTATTTGTTCAAGTTGTATAGCTAATATCGTGTTTTTGCCCTTTCTTCTTTTATGATGTGTGCATTTATTGCTATCAATTGACCTCTGAGCACTGCCTTTGCTGTGTCCCAAAGGTTTTGGTATGTTGTGTTTTCATTCTTGTTTGATTCTAGGAATTTTTTTATTACATCTTTGATTTCTTCTGTTACCCAGTGGTTTTTAAGCAGGGTGTTATCCATTTTCCATGTAATTGATTTTTTCCTCATTCTTTCTGTTGTTAATTTCTACTTTGATGACGTGATCAGAGAAGATGCTTTGTATTATCTCAATATTTTGGATTTTGCTGAGGGTTGCTTTGTGGCCTAAGATGTGGTCTATTCTGGAGAACGTTCCATGTGCATTGGAACAGAATGTGTACTTTGCAGCTGTTGGGTGGAGTGTTCTATATATGTCTATGAGGTCAAGTTGGCTGATTGTGGCCTTTAGATCTTCTGTTTCTTTGTTGAGTTTCTTTCTAGATGTTCTGTCCTTTACTGAGAGTGGTGTGTTGAAGTCTCCTACTATTATTGTGGAACTGTTAGTTTCTCTTTTCAGTGCTGTCAGAGTTTGTTTTATATATTTTGGAGCCCTGTCATTAGGTGCGTAGATATTTATTATGGTTATGTCTTCATGTTGAGTCATCCCTTTAATCATTAGATAATGCCCTTTTTTGTCTTTTATGGTGGATTTTGTTTTAAGGTCTATTTTATGTGAGATTAGTATTACCACTCCTGGTCTTTTTTGGTAGTTGCTTGCTTGATACATTTTTTTCCATTCTCTGATTTTTAATAAATTTATGTCTTTGTTTCTAAGGTGTGTCTCTTGTAGACAGCATATTGATACATGCTGTTTTTTATCCATTCTGTCACTCTCTGTCTCTTTATGAGTGCATTTAGGCCATTTATGTTCAGTGTAATTATTGATAGATGTGAGTTTACTGCTGTCATTTTGTGGTGCTTTATTTTTTTCGTGGTACTGACATCTTCTTTGTTCCTTTTAGGCGCCTGTGCTGAATTCCTTTTGTTTGTGGTTTTTTTTTTTTTTTCATTTCTTTTTTTTTGTAGATTTTGTTTTTACTGAGACTTTTTTTCCTTCTTTATTTTGATGAGTAGGTTTATTAAGTTTCTTTATGGTTACCTTAAAATTTGCCCTTATCTATCTAAGTTTGAACAGTCTTTCATTACTTGGTATTGCCTTGCCTTCCTCTCCATTTAAAAGTTCTATATGTACACTATTTATTCCCTCTTCTATTGTTCTGACATTGTTGTCATTTACAGATTTCCTCTCTGATTTCCTGTTGTAAATCTTTCAGTTTTGATTATTCCTTGAGAGTTCATTACCTAGGTTGGTATCTGGCTGATGCGGTCTTCCAACCTAGATTCAGACCATTGTCTGATGTTGTTTGTTCTCAAACCAAAGGACTCCTTTTAATAATTATTGTAAGTTTAGTTTGGTTTTTACATGTTCCCTTAATTTCTGTTTATCTGAAAATGTCTAAATTTCACCATCATATTTGAGCAAGCCTTTTGCAGGATATACTATTCTTTGTTGGCAATTTTTTTCTTTCAAGGTTTTATATATGTCATCCCATTGCCTTCTTCTCTGCGTGGTTTCTGCTGAGTAATCAGGGCTTGGTCTTATTGCTTCCCATCTGTATGTGACTTTTCATTTTTCTCGAGCTGCTCTTAGGATTTTTTCTTTGTCTCTGGTTTTAGTGAGTGTGATTATATGTCTTGGTGATTTTCTTTTGGAGTCTATCCTATATAGACAGGTTCGTTGAGCTTCTTGGATGGTCACCTTTTCATCTTTTATGATATTAGGAAAGTTTTCTGTCAGCATTCAATGATCCTCTCTGTGTTTTCTGTTTTCTCCTGCTGTTCTGGAACTATGATAACTTGCAAATTTTTTCTTTTGACTATATCCTCCTTCATTCTCAGGGTTTCTTCATTTTTTTTTTCTTTTCTCTGATTTTTCCTCAAGCAAAGTGGTATCCAAGGATTTGTCTTCAATTTCACTGATCCTGTCTTCCATTGTTTCAAACCTGCTCCTCAGATCTTCTGTGACACTGTCCATTTCAGAAATCTTTTGGGTTTTTAATTGTTTTTGTATGATTTCTAGTTGTGAATTTATTTTGGCATTTTGTTCCTGTATTATTTTCCTGAATTCTTTCATTGTTTTGTTGTCTTTTCCATGATTTTTTCTGTCATTTCCATGATTTTTGTCAATTTTTTCCTCATTTTTGTCTTGGACTCTCAGACAGCTTTGAATATTAGAGATCTGAATTCCTTATCAGGTAGTTCCAGTGCCTTTTCTTCTACTGGAAGTGTATCTAGTGTTTTATTTTGGACGCCTGCTGGAATTATCTTTTTTTTTTTTTTTAAGTTGTGATATTGTCTGCTGTCTTTAGGACATTCAGTAGTTATTGTCTTCATTTAGTGATTGTAGATTTGTTTGTTTCATCCTGCTTTGTTGTATTTGGTTATGTCTGAGCAGGCGGGCTGGGCGTTCTTTGTTTGCTTGTCTGTAGGCCCGATACTTTTCACCACCTTGTCCAATGGGCAAGGCCAGTCACTCAGCTATGGTGCAGCAAGGCATGTCCAGTGGAAGGGGAGGGGCTGGGATGGGTTGTTTTTGGTATGCACTGGGGCTGACAGGGCGGAGCTGGGAGTCAGTGCAGGTAAGATTCCAGAGGTCATGCCTGTGCTGCTCTGGGATGTGATGTTCAGTGCATGATGCAGATAGGCAGGAGGGAGGGCAGAGGTTGTGATGTGTACAGCTAAGTGGTTGTGGGAAAGAAGAGGAAGAGGAGAAACGGACCAAAACACAAAAAAGTGCTGAGGGAGCCTAATGTTGGAGTGGCACAGACCCAGGGAAGCTGTTTGCTGTTAGCTTTCTAGCCAGGTGGTGAGGCACAGTTTGTCAAGAAGGGACAGATATGGTACACACAGCTAGATTGGTGGGAGAAAGGAAAGGAAGGGAGAGAGAGCTAAGAAACTAGATTAAAAAAAAAAGGAGTGAGAAAGGCACACATGGCTAGGTGATCAGGAGAAAGGAATGGAAGGAATGTAGAGAGAGACAAGAAACCAAGAAAAAAAAAAAAGAAAAAAAAAAGACGCCAGGTAGTTGGAAAGAAGGAAAGGAAAGTAGGTAGAGAGAGACAAGAAACCAAGGGGGGGGGGGGAAGATGCCAGAAAAGAAAAATTCCTCAAGGGATTCCACTGGAAGCAGATCCCCAGCTGAGCAGCACTGCATGGACCATCAAGAAGGAGCAGAGATGGCACACTGCACCAGGTGTTCAGGAGAAGGGGAAGGAAGGAAGGTAGAGAATGACAAGAAATCGAGGAAAACACAAGAAAGAAAGAAAAATACCCCAAGGAAGCCCACTGGAAGTGGATCTGCATCTGAGTGGCACTGCACAACCCATCAAGGAGTGGAGATGGCACATGGAGACAGATGTTCAGGAGACGGGTAAGGAAGGAAGGTAGAGGGAGACAAGAAATTGAGAAAAGAAGAGAGAAAGGAAAAAAAAATGCCCTGAGGGAGCCTACTGGTGTCATGGCATATACTGGGGAAGTGGCTCCCCAGCTGTGCGACACTGCACAACCCATATAGAAGGAGCAGAGATGGCTCATGGCACTAGGTTCAGGAGAAAAGAAGGGAAGGATGGTAGAGAGAGACAAGAAATCAAAAAAGAAAAAAAAAATCCCAAGGGAGCCCACTGGCATGGCTGCATGGACTGGGGAAGTGGCTCCCAAGCAGCTAGGGAATGCACAGCCTGTCTAGAATGGATGGAGATGGCACACAGCACCAAGTGTTTAGCAGAAAAGAAGGGAAAGATGGTAGAAAGAGACAAGAAACTGAGAAAAGGAAAAAAAAAATCCCCAAGGGAGTCCCCTGGCTTGGCAGCGCAGACTGGGGAAGTGGCTTCTAAGCTGCTAGGCACTGCACAGTCCATCTAGAAGGGATGGAGATGACACACAGTGCCAGGTATTCAGGAGACAGGAAAAGAAAGAAAGTATAGAGAGACAAGAAACTGAGAAATGAAGAAAAACAAAAAGGAAAAAGAAAAAAAATGCACCCAGGGTTCCCACCAGCATGGTGTCGTGGACTGGGGAAGTGGTTCCCCAGACAAGCAGTGCTTCACATCCTGTAAAGAAGAAGCAGAGATGGCACACGGAGCCAGGTGTTCAAGAGAAAAGAAAAGAAGGAGGTGAAAGTGAGAGAAGAAACCAAAAGAAGCTGAAAAAAAGCAACCACAGGAACAACAACAACAAAAAAATGGCACAGAAGGAGCCAGCTGGTGGGGGTGGGGTGAATCCAAGTGGCATGGAGCCTGAGCCTCCCTGGCCGAGTGACTATGGCCTGCTGGAAAACAGGAGAGGCTGAGCAGGAGGAGGAAGCGTGGAGGGTGGGAAAACATGTATTGCTGGCTACTAGGTGCCCTGTCTCCTGCTGGGAGCTCCTTGAAGCTATCTTTCTGTACTCCCTGTCTGCCAATCTCAGTGATAGGGAGTCCAAGATGGCAAATCTGTCCCAAGTTAGCAGATAGGGGACCTTCACTCTCTCTCCTTCCTCACTCTATGTTCTCTGTCAGCTTCTGACTCCATTCAGTGCTTGGCTGAGTTCTTTATCTCTTCATTTGACTCTCAGGGTTCCAGGATTGACTTTTGTCTCTGTTTTACTTAGTTTTTTGGGTCTTTGCTGTGGAGGGACAGTGTGGTGCTTCTGTCTATAGTGCCATGTCAGCTCCTCAACCAATAGTTTTTCTTATTCTGGTTATCAGTCCACTTCACCCAAATTTAAAAAATTAGGATCTGTTCTGATTTTGCTTAGTCAGCCATGACTGAACCAGTTCGAACTGGTTCAAAGCCCTGCTTTAGAAGGCCCTATAGTCTATTCAAGACCTGTGCCAAGAAGTCCTGATATCTGGCTGCCTTGCTCAATTTAACATACTCTGTTAGTGACAAGCTGATAACAGAATTTTATGAATGTCCTTCACCCTGGCTTATGTGATAGCCATGAAGGTAAACTCCTCAGACCTTCCCTCAAGAAAAAAATTTGACTTCCACTGTAGTCCCTTCAGGATATGTCACAGTGTTTCAGCTGAGGCCTGCTCTTTCCAAAAGCTCCTATCCAATAATTGAGTTTGGTGGTCATGGGGTGGGGGGACTAGGATCATGCCATTTCCTGCAAAGGAAAATTCTTCTATGAACAATATTTGTACTGAAACTCCTTGTTGGAATGGCCAAAACATTCTCAGAGCTGCTCTGCTATTCTGAAGTGTTTCTTATTTTTTTCTTTCATCTTCTCCTTTCGTAGGTTTCAGACCTATAAAAGCTTTCCCTGACTAATCCTACCTCTCTCCCTTTTTATCTTTCACAAGTGTTATTTCCAACAAATCCCCTGTACTTCTAATTCCATCTTCATGTCTGCTAACTCCATCTGTGTCTGTCACAGCTTTATAACTAAAATTCAGATTTGGCAAATTTGAATTTGAAAGAAATTTCACCAAATTGCTTCAAGTGTCCCTATGAAGGCCTTGACTGAAGATACTACCACTAAATTAATGGGACTGAAAGATGTTCTAACTCAACCTATGTTTGCTTGGTTTTGAAAGAAAATAAAACCCGTGGACTCATGTGGCAACACCAGATTAAAACCTGGTCTAAGGAATAGGCATCTAAAGTTGGACCCAAAGGAATCTTGGTCCAATGTTGCAGTACAGAAGTAATCTCTGACCTTCCACCTGCCAGCAAGTACTCTGCTTTGCATGGTGGCAACAGCTGTCTTCTTAAGATAAAGTAAGCATGTCAGGCATGAAGCAGGCTTTGGCAAGCATGATGTGGAAGGCATTATGGAAAGTAGAGCCATAGATGGAAGAGATGATGCCAAGACTGATCTCTTAGTATCTAACAAAGAAAACTGAACCAAAGTGGCTAAGAGAAAAGCGCCTCACAGTACTGAACAAAGAACACCATGTCTTCCTTTTTGCTGAATATGAACCTTTGGGATAAAAAATATTATAAAGAAATACATCAAAAAACATTCAGGCAGGTGGCCTATAGTGTTCTTTCAAACTAGTCCCAGCAGGATATGGAATAAAGAAACTTAGATACAGTCTATAACAGTTAAAGATAATTAAGTTAGAAAGGTATGATGCATGAATTGATAAGAGTATTTTAGGATTATTTACAGTTCACTCACATGGCTGCTTTTAATAAGGTCTAAACTTACACTTGAAAATTGCACTTAAGTTTGCAAGACTTGCAGTATAAGAAAGCTATTCTGTGCCTATGCTCGATATATTTTGTTTGCCCCACTATACTCTGCTTTCTGCCCCAGGAGGCTAACCTGTATTTAAAAAATACTACAGGACTTCTCAGATGTCTGATTTGGACCAAATGGGAGTCTCAGCAAGAAATCAGAAGGGGAGAGAGGAATATTAGTGTAATTATTCCTTCCCATCCCTCCAGTGAGCTGTGTCCATCAACAGAAGGTCACTGCTTCTCACAAGGCAGCCAACTCCTGCCTTCCAGATTCTAGTATACACAACTTTTTCTTTCTCCCTTTGGGCCTTGAATGGTAAATCTGTGGCTGCCTTGGATTATTGCATTCTCCTGTGTAAATTTTCCCCTTTGAAAATAAAACTGTCACGGAATTATCCTAATTTGAATTTGCCATTTAATTTCTTTTGGCTCTCCCTAATACAATGCAAGTCATAATTAGTGCTCACGGCCATCCTGTGGAGGTAAATATTGGTTATTCAAGGGCCAGTGACAACCTCCAAGCCTTAGTTTCTTTTCAATTAATTTGACATGGCAGTCATTAAGTTATCCTTCAAATCCCCATACATTCTTCCATGGTTCTTTTGACTCATTCATTTTGTGTTAATACAGCTGTTAGTGAGATCAATAGATCAGTATCCTTGGGAAACACGTTTGGAGTAAATATTTACTAGGTAAGAAGAGAAATCATTTAAAGATGCTGAGAACTGACCAGAGACATGGCAAGAATCACAATTTGGGTTCTGTATATAGAAGGATTTTAATTTTAATATTCAAACACTTACAAACTATGATCATTTATTTTGAAAGACACTAGTAAACATTTAATATCCTTCTATTCCATAACCACCATGAAGTTAAAAGACAATGTCGGCTTCTTAAATTCCTTCTCAGGTGAGAAATTTACATATGTATTTAGAACCACCATTTAACAGTTTGAAAAACACCACTGACTGGAGGACATACATTTACTTCTGTTTCACCTCACAGTCTCTTCAGACCCTTTCCGTGAATATCTTCCTGACCAGGTAAGGTTCCTGTTTTCTTACCCATAAAAAATGTTAAGTCTTCTATTCTTGAGTATGTAAAACACTGAAGTATAGAATCAAGCTCTCAGGCATCTCTCTGTATGTCATTCCTTACAGATTTCTGAAGTCTTTTGTTATTTTATTGTGGTACTCAACTAGATTAGAAATTTCTGGTATTGACCAAACTTGAGGTACAATTTAAACACAAGGGCTTCATACAACTTAGACCCACAAAGGATATGAACAGAGAGAGAGAGAGAGAGAAAGAGCCCTGAACAAGAAGCCCCAAGAGGAGTTCTGGCAAAATGGTGCTCCAGGCAGAAGCGCCACGCCGTCCCTCCACAGCAAAGATCCCAAAAACTAAGCTAAACAGAGAATACAACAATCCTGAAACCTGAAAACATCAAATGAAGAGATAAAGAACTCAGCCAAGCACCAAATGGAGTGAGAAAACTGACAGAGAACGGAGAGCGAGGAGAGATTCATGCAGGGGTCCCCTACCAGCTAACGCAGCGTGGATCTGCCACCTTGGACTCCTATCGGAGACCAGCAAACAGGGGGTATGAGAAAGCAGCCTCATGGAGCTTCCAGCGGGAGACAAAACAACCGGTAATTTGTGATATATGCTTCCCCACCCCCCACCCTTCTTCACCCCGACTCGGCCTCCTCTGCTTCCTGCGGCCACAGTCTCTTGACTGGGAAACAGTGGCTGCTTGGATTCCACACACCTGAACAGGCCAGCTCTCTGAGTGCCATTTGTTGGCTGCTGGTGTTGCTTTTTTTCCACTTCTTTTTAGTTCTTCCTTGCCTCTCTCCGCCTCCGCCTCCTTTCACTCGAGTATCTCGCTCCATGCGCCATCTTTGCTTCTTCCTGAGGGGCTGCAGAACTCCGGTAATTTGTAATATATGCTTTCCCACTCTCTGCCCTTCTTCACACACACTCGGCCCCCTCTGCTTCCTATGGACACAGTCTCTTGTCCAGAAACACCAGCCCGCGCTAGCTGGCTCTCTGAGTGCCATTTGTTGGCTGCTAGTGTTGCCTTTTTTTCCTGCTTCTTTTGATATCTTACTTGCCTCTTGCCACCTCCCCCTCCCTTCACTCAAGTACCTGGCTCCATGCGCCATCTTTGCTTCTTCCTGAGGCGCTGCGGAGCTCCATTTGAGTGTGGAGCTGCTTCCTGGTCTGGGCTGCCGCGCTGGTGGGATCCCGGGGCTTTTGTTCGTTTGTTTTCTTTTCCTTTTCTTGAGTTGGGAGCCCTTTCTGGCCAGGCTGAGCTGCGTGGCAGGGAGACTCCCCTTCGGCTTCCACAGATGTGCAGAGGGAACCCTGAGGGCATTTCTTTTTACGTTGAGTTTTTTTTTTTTTTTTTTCTGTTTCTTTCGGGGCCTTTCTTGTTTATTTTTTTTTATTTTTAATATGTTTTGTTTTCTTTTTTCTCTTTTTCCCTTTTCGTTTTTCTTTATTGATCAGTTTCTCATCTATCTATATCTTCCTTCTCTTTCTGTTCCCTGAATACCTGGCATTGTATACCGCTATGCCTTCTAGCCAGGCTGTACTGCAACACCTGAGAGCAACTTCCCCAGACCTCATAGCTGCACCGGTGGGATCCCTGGGAACTTTGCAGTTCTTTAACCTTTCTGATTCTTATTTATTCATTATTTTCTTTTCTTCCTCCTCCCCTTTCTGTGTTTCTCCATTTCATAGTCTCTCATGTCTCCACTCCAACAGCAAGCTCCCCTAGCATTCTTTTTAGTTTGTTTGTATGTTTTTGGCTCCTGTTCCTCTCTCCTCTCTCCCATATCCATCCTGGCTCCACACATAACAATCTCCCCACTGCATCCTGCCTACCTGCACTGTGTGCTAGACATCACACCACCAAGCAGCACAGGCACGGCCTACTGGAACCTGCCCTGCACTGATTACCGATCCGCTCTGGTGTCTGTAGTAAGAGCCACAAACAACCCGTCCCAGTAACTCCTCTTCAGCAAGACCTGCCCTGCCATACCATATCTGAGTGACTGACCCTACCAGTTGAAGAAGGAGGTGAAAAGTATTGTACCCACAGACGAGCAAACAACAAAGAACACACAGTCTTCCTGCTCAGACATAGTCAAATTTAAAAAAAAAGGGATGAAACAAACAAATCTACAATCAATAAACAAGAAAAATACCAAATGCCATGAAGAGAGCAGACAATATCAAAACATTTACAAAAACAGGATAGGATGGTTCCAGTAGGCATCCAAAATAAAACACCAGATGACTCTCCAGTGGAAGAAAATCCACTAGAACTATCTGATAGGGAATTCAAATCTCTAATACTCAGAATTCTCCAAGA
>NW_004443939.1:625356-628125 GCF_000243295.1 Trichechus manatus latirostris
AAAAAAGTGTACTGACTGTTTAATGAGAAACTATTTTCACCAAAAAAAAAAAAAAAAAATTTGAGAAGTTAGAGGGTTGATATGTTGTGGGGTTTTTAACCAATGTCATAAAACAACATCTGTACTTCTGTTTCATAAGAAACTTTGTTCTGTAAGCCTTCACCTGAAGTACAACAAAAAAAATAAAAAATAAAAAAAAGAAGCCCCAAGAAGCAGCTTCCTCCTTTGCTCTGCAAGCTAAGGATCAGGGAAAAATAGCTCAGAGGTCAAGTCTAGGGTCCTCAGAAAGGATGGCTGGAAAATGGGTCTTCAAGGACATCACAACAGAACTCTTCCAGAAAGACAGTCAAAGGTCTCTTATGGTTCAGCTTTTTTAAAGTTTTTGTTTTAAACGTTTTATTGTGTTCTGGTGAATGTTTACACAGGAAATTAGTTTTCCATTCAATAATTCTACATAAATTGCCCCAGGACATTGGTTGCAATTCCCTCAAAAGTATCAGGACTCTCGCCATTTCCACCCTGGCTTCCTTACTTCTATTCGTCAGGTTTCCCGGCCTCTCCTTGCCTTTTCATCTTTGCTTTTGGGGAAATGTTGCCCTTTTGGTCTCATATAGTTGGCTGTTCTAAGGAGTACATTCTTCACGGGTGTTATTGTTTATTTCATAGGCCGATCTATTATTTGGTTGAAAAGTAGCCTCCAAGAGTGGTTTCAGTTCCATGTTAGTAGGTTGTGTTAGAACAATAATCTCAGGGGTTTCCCTAGTACCTATTAGACCAGTAAGCCTCATCATTTTTTGAATTTGAATTTTATTCTACATTTTTCACCCATTCTAACTGGAACCCTCTATTGTGATTGTTATGGTTCAATTTTGTCTACTGAGTATGCCACTCTTTCTTCTTTAAAAGTATTGGATGTCAAAACATATCATACTAGAAGCAGTGAATCAAGCAATTCAAGGGTTTACTACTCACTCAGGCAGAGGCAAAGTGAGGGGGTCTCTGGGCTGGGAGAGGGGGAGACCATCAGAAAGGGTTTTCTGATGATGTTAGAGTGCACGCCTGGTCCTGGGAATATCTATCCATCTATATACCCGCTTGATCCTCATTATTCTTAGATCCTGTGTTTGCAAGTTTGCCTACTCACTAAAATCTTAGTCTAAGTCTCTTAATTCTTACAGTGGTTTCGAAGTCATTCGCAGATATGCACATGCACTGAGGGGTGAAAACATTGAGCTGTTTAATGCTCACATTCCCAGCTGAGGTTGACAAGAGATTCTTTAAAATACCTTGGTAGAGAAGAGATTCTAGAAGAGAGGTATATCCTATTTATGTTGAAATATGGCCCTAGTTTCTGGGTGGGATCTCCAAAGTGGGGTCAAAATCTATCATGGGTTTAAGAGTTAACTACTGTCAAAGTTGAAGGTAGCGTCATTTTTTTTTTTTTTAGGTATCATTTCTCAGTCTGCTCAAATACTGAGGCCCTACGTAGCCTCTGAAGGCCAACCCAGTACAGACAAGACAGGCTTAGATGAATTACTATAGGCACTCCCCACCCTCCCAGTAAATGTTTAAAATCCTCAGAACAAGGTCCTGAATGCAGAAATTCTGAAGATAGTTTGTAGAAGGACATTAAGATGAATACAGATGCGGTCTCAAACATGAAGGTTTAATTCTTATTGTTAGACTAGGTTGTATCCCATTGTCAGCGAATCTCTCTAGTTACTAAGGCAAAGATGTTGATGTTTAAATCTATGAACTCTTCACAAATCAATATAATCGGGGCAAGTTTTTCTTTTAAATCTCTTCTTCTGGAGCAATCTTCCTTAGATCAACTGACTGAACAAAATGTCAGAATTACCATCCCAGGTCCAGTTTGGGACTTACATTGTCATCAGCCCCAGAATGCTAAAATTTGTGAAGACTGGGGGAGGGAGGTCAATAGAAAGGACCATATAAATGAAAATGAGTGTCTCAGTCTGAGAGCATGATAATAATTGGAAATTTGCATTAGATGCTTTCATTGTCTAGGATCTAAGTAAGATTAACTATAAATAAGATCAGGACTAGTAGTAAGAAGTTTCCCAGATAATAACTAAAGAGCAAGTATTCAAAACGCCTTCTCCACAGGGCAATGGGAGGAGAGGGAAGAGAAAAATTCAACACTAAGCCAGCAACAATTCCAGGAAAAGTCAGTGGAGCTCTGAGACAACGAAAAGGACAAGAACAGGGCTGTGTGAGAAGTGAAGTTCTGTTTAGGGACAGCCTAAACATGGTCCATATAGCTCTCTTGTACATGAGTGAAGTCCAATAGTAGGACAAGAGTATAAACCTAAAAGGTCTTTGAACGAAAGGGATGCAATTCCTGGTATGAGAAGTTCTGGGGTAAATGAGAATTTTTAACCTATTGAAATGCAGAGCATAGAGTTTCTGAACGGAGACACTGTATGAAGATGGATACTGGAAACTTCTTGTCTGATAGGTTTTGAGGCTTGTACTAGCAGGAATCAAAAATGCAGAGGTAGGAGAATTAATATGCAAACAGGCATTCCTGAGGGAAAAAGGTGAGAGAGTGAAACTAATTACACAAGTGATAGAAGAAAGTTTCCCTGAGTTGACCTTTCTGAAAGGGCAATTCAGGCAGGATTGATGAGAAAAGAAACACCTATGTGTATCTCAGCAAATTTGCTGAGATTTAATAAAGGGAAAAAAAAATTGCAAGTCTTTAGGGAAGATAAAGAATATTTACCAAGAGGGACTCCGGCAAGATGG
>NW_004443939.1:637098-660041 GCF_000243295.1 Trichechus manatus latirostris
ATCTGTTCTGTAAGCCTTCACCTGAAGTACAATAAAATATTAAAAAAATAAAAAAAAAATAAAAAAGAATATTTACCAAGAAATACCGACTTTTTGGCATTTGGCACTCATATCCACTATCAAGAACTGAAAGACAACAGAATATCTTCTGTCTTCTTCCAGCTAGCTTTATGAGTGACGTGCTAAGGGCAGGGCTCAGAACAAGAGAAGTTCTACAGTCGGTTCAGGTTGTGGGAAATGCTTGCTCATTGGACCTTATGGCTTAGCAGATCCAGTGATATTGCAAGTGTCTGTTGCAGAGAGGGATGCTGAATGGAGCATCTGGCAAGCCCTTATAAACCATGCCTTCTAGCAACAATTATACTCCATTTGAAAAGTAACCCCTGGATCATTACAAGGTTCTTGTAGAGATTAATACACCAAGTAATTACGCAGCCTGACCTGCCTATCATGAACTGAGTGCTTGATGATCCAAGCAGCTATGAGGTCAGACACTGTAGCAGCAATTCATCAAGTAGAAAAGTATGCACAATGCTATGCTCTGGGCAGGTAAAGAAGGTGTCACAAACAGCTTTCCAGAAGCAGATATTAAAAAGGAATTAGGAGTGCACAAAGTTTATTGGTGAATAATATGAAGTAAGGGGAGGAAGCTGGATTGGGCAGGGAGAACTGTCAGACTACCAGACTTGCCAAGTAAAATCTCTGCCAGCCCCATATGAAGTTTTAGAGCCCATTAGTGGAGTCCTGCCTGGGGTAAAAATGGTACCTTGTACTGCTGCCATGCCTGGTCTTTGGCTGGAGTCTGTCTTGAGAAGAGTAATCTTAGCTACCACCGCCTGGCTCAATTATCAGCCAGGAGTCTCCTAGAAAAGAGCATTCCACTCCAACCCCCCCTCAGCCAATGACTGATAGAAGTTGGTGTATAAATACACCAGCTCCCTTCACACCTCAGGTGGGGGAATTCCAAGGTGTATTTTACACCACTTCCCAGAGTTTCTTATGGGATTAGGCTGCAATCACCCACTGTGGTGACTGGCATAATAAGATACCATTACTGGATGCCTTTCTCTTCCTGTTGTCACTTCCCTACTCTTTTGCCAGTTTTCCTGTACCTCCCAACTAAAATACTTGCAATCAAATTTGCAACTCAGGATCTGCTTCTGGGAGAAACCGTAAGACACTTTTTCTATATGACTGAAATAGAGCAAATCTCTCTGCTCATTTAGAGAAAAGTGAAATCAAAGAGGCCATTCTGTACACTTGTTTGTGCCAGAGAAGAGATATTTGAAACTATAAATAGGCTACTATGATGGATACAGATGGACCTGGGAGGTATCTTGGGCACTATGATTAGTCTACAGAAGGTTCTTTGAGATGAGCCATCCACCATCACCCCCAGCTTTTAAATTATGCAAACTAGATTATGCTCAAACCTGAATGCCTGTATAAGGCACAAAATCCTTAGACTTAAATAATTTGCACTGCTTGTTACAAGAAGTTACTGAAGCTGAGGACAAAGCCTCACTTTCTCCCACCTTCAGGGACCACTGATTGACAGTTTCTTTCCCAAAGCAATTTCCAACCTATGCTTATGGAAGGAAGGCTGGGCCGAACCACAAACCACACCACAGAAGTTTGAATCTAGTGGTACCAGAATAAAGGCAGTACTCTAACATTGTAGAATTACATGATCTTTTGCCAAGAACAAACTTCCATTCTGTGACCAAATTTTGTTCATTGAGGATATATGACCCATCACATGGCTAAGTTCATAATAGGACTCAAGCATGAGGTAGTAAGGCTAGACACCACTGGAATATGCCATAATTTTTTTTTAAGAAAGATAGCATCATCATGAACCTGTTCCTCTATTCTATTATTTCCTAAGTTTGCCTAATAAGAATCATCTGGGGTTGTTACTAGACATTCAGCCTCCAGGTAACTGACCTGGGGATTTATATTAAAGTACCTTCAGGTCATCATCAGTCATGTTGCAGAAATAGTATCATTCTATCCTGGGAAAATAAACTCAGAAGAGTGAGTTCCTGTGTATTGATATAAAAAATGGTGTTGGAAAAAATATCCACTACACATTGGTGATTTAGAAAATGCTGATTTCAGTTTTAGTCTACAGATGGACATCCATGAAAGGTACTGTGATCTGTAAATCCAGTGGGCCTTTATTATTCCTGATCAAGATGTACTATACGTGCAGTTTAAGAGGCCAATTCAGTCCTAGGACAAGCAAGACTAAATTCAGAGTTCTAGTACAGTCATTTTTTTTTTTTTTTTTCCTACCAGGCTTCACATGTAACTGAACCAAAATCAAACCAATTCAGCTTTGGACTGGACTCAATCCAAAGGCTTATTCAAGAGTTAGTAGTTATTCATGGTACTAACCTAAAAGAATAGAGACCAGCAATGGTTATTGCTTACAAAAGAAAAATGTTCAAATTCTAGATTAAATTGTGTCTAAGCTATCTCCTAGAATGACTTATAAACAAGTTAGTCACCAATATCCAAACCTGGATCGGTCTGGATCAAGATGATCACAACTAAAAGTCAAGTCATCTTTTATGGTTCCAAATGAGACTAAAGAGAAATCTGATTGCCAGAAGGAAGCAGAAAGGGACAGAGAAGAAAGTGAGAATGAATCAGGATGATGAAACTTTTCAATGCTTTTGTACCTAAGAACTTTTCAGGCAAGAAGAACATTAAAATTCTTCCTGTTTGATGCACAAAACTGTCTGACAACAAACTCATGGAATTTGGGACAGAACCACTGAGAATGTACCTTTACTTGCTAGAACATAATGTTACTAGAAGACAGACCAGTATACACCTGAAGCCATTCATTGTAAAAAACCTTCACTATCTCAGGGGAATATCTAAAGGAATGTTCCAAGTGGAAGATATGAAGTGCTTTTTCATGGAACATCTCACTGGAATGAACATGGCATCTCTTGACAAATTACTAGCAGCTTCATTTTTACAGAAGTAAGGCTTTTCATCTTTATTTGCTTTAGATACTCTTGCTAATAATTTTTGGTGTCTTAAATAATTATTCCACCCAGAGAATAAGGAAGAGATTTCACTGTAGAAACCCAGTATCTAAACAACTTGAAACCAGAGTTCACCTAATAGCAAACACTAACATCAGAATGAATTTTTCACAGCAAAAAAATTGGAGCTCATGAATCCAATGGGAGCCAATGCTATATTTCTCGCTGAAAGAGTTGGCGCTTCTTTCCATATGTGGAGTTGGTCCAGGACAATGTGTTGTTGTTAGGTGCTGTCCACTTGTTTCCGACTCATAGCGACCCCATGTAAAACAGAACAAAACACTGCCCAATCCTTCACAATCATTGTTATGCTTGAGCCCATTGTTGCAGCCACAGTGTCAATCCATCTCATTGAGGGTCTTCCACTTTTCTACTGACCCTCTAATTTACCAAGCATGATGTCCTTCTCCAGGGACTGGTCCCTCTTGATAACATGTCAAAAGTATGTGAGATGAAGTCTTGCCATCCTTGCTTCTAATGAGCATTCTGGCTGTACTTCTTCCAAAACAGATTTGTTCTTTCTTCTGGAAGTCCATGGTATATTCAATATTCTTTGTCAACACCATAGTTCAAAGGTGTCAATTCTTTAGTCTTCCTTATTCATTGTCCAGATTTCACATGAATATGAGCTGATTGAAAACACCATGGCTTGGGTCAGGTGCACCTTCATCCTCCAAGTGATGTCTTTGATTTTTAACACTTTAAAGAGGTCTTTTGCAGCAGATTTGCCCAGTGCAATGTGTGGTTTGATTTCTTGACTGCTGCTTCCATGGGTGTTGACCGTGGATCCATGTAAAATGAAATCCTTGACAACTTCAATCTTTTCTCCATTTATCATAATGTTGCTTATTGGTCCAATTGTGAGGATTTTGTTTTCTTTATGTTGTGGTGTAATCCATACTGAAGGCTATAGTCTTTGATCTTCATTAGTAAGTGCTTCACGTCCTCTTCACTTTCAGCAAGCAAGTTTGTGTTATCTGCATATTGCAGGCTATTAATGAGTCTTCCTTCAGTCCTGATGCTGAGTTCTTCCTATAGTCCACTTTCTGAGATTATATGCTCAGCATACAGATTGAATAATAATGGTGAAAGGATACAGCATAGTCATATGAAATAGGACCCCTTCACCCAAAGGCATGAGATGAGCTTGTCTTACCACTTTTTACCTGTTTCTGTGCAACTCAGCTGTTATAAACTATTCAAGCTAGTCTGGGCTTGTAAAAGAGGCTTCATATATGCTTATAAGTGTCAGAGATCAGAGCAAAGGTCTAGGATCATAATACCTTAGACTATACAAGGAAGATATGCTTGATGTATTAAAAGACAGAGTTTTTGATGGGTGATGTCTTATCTATAATCTCACATTAACTGCACTCAGATTATCATTACTGAAGTCAATCTATTCCCTACAGAGATAACCCTCTCCACAGCCAAGAGACTAAATTATAAGATGAAGCCAAAAACTTTAGCCTCTGCTACTACTACCTTTGTTTCATCCTACCCTAGAATAAGGTAGTGGTTTGTGGTTTGTCAATTCTTTCTCGGACTGCATTGTCTACAGCCTGAAATTTTAGTGTTGTTTGCTATGGATTCTTTTAGAGAAGAAAGTAGCATCTATAAGAAAAGAGCATACAGCTTCTCTAGTGAGTCTTTGAAATATGAATACTCAGCATCATGCTCTTGGAATGTTAACAACGTGGTAGTGACTTCCCTTGGCAAGATTCATAGGTAGAAGATGGTGCTGAATACTGTAAAAACAAAGCTTTGCTAGTTAGTGTTTTCTATTATTGTGTCTTAATTTTGGGTTGCCTTAAATTGAGTCACTGATATTTCAGAGCTCTATGGAAGAATTACCTTACACTGATAAACAAGATATTTCATAATTGGTAGATCAAGTCTCTTTGGGTATAGACTCCCTTTAAGAGGCAGCCACTACTACACATAGGTTTAACCAGGGATGATGTATGTAAATATACACATATGGTTTCTAGGTGATCCATCAGATGTAGAGTTTCTCCATAACAGTGTAGCTTTTAATAAGGCTATTGTCCATAGTGACTAGAGAATATCCTACAATCTACTATTTTGCTCGCATCTCCCGATTATTTCAGCTATGCATCACTATTTGAGCAAGCATAGGTTGCTAAAGATAACCAGCAAATCAGCTATGTTGGTCAGGAAAATTTAAGAGCATCTCAGCCTAAAGACTGAGGTCTATCTCAAGTTATTGGAAAACTAAGCCTCTTTGTAGAACACTGAAATCTGAACTTGCCTGTACTCAGAAACCCTCCTCATAGTGCTGAACCCAGCGCATGCAGATACCCAAGGGAAGAGTCCAACTGAATGTGTCAAAGACAAATTAAAGCACTATTCTTTTCTGACATTGCTATTCATGTCAGACATCTTTGTATGTACTAAGAGCTTAAACAGCTACATTTTGTGGATTCCAGGGAGGCTTACTCAAGTTTTTACCAACCCCAGATGGTAGAAGTCAACTGAATCCCTAGTTATTAATTCCAGAATATGTTTTCTAATAAAACCTAACCCCAAGAGGTTGGGGAATGTCAATTTTAGAATGGGTAACTTGGAAGCATCAGTTTGTTTTTGTTTTTTTCAGGCCTGCCTAGATACAAGTCTAGCTGTTTCTGACATACTTCTTTGTCATTTTGTTGGTAATAAACCTTTGATTTCTTTTGCGTAATTTCACTCCCTTATTGCCTACAGTTTTAGGACTAATTGTCTTGGTCCACTGCTTTCCCCAGGAATACTGTGACCAGAGGTAGTTCAGTCATTACTCTCCTGGGAAATAAGTTCTTAGGGGTATTCATTCCAATGGGCAGGGGAGAGAGGACAACAATTTAGAGAGATTATCCATTAGGGCATACTCTTCTGGTAGACGTCTTTTCCAAATTTGGTCTTTCAGTTTTCCTCTTCAGTCTGTGAGCTGTACCGTATCCTTCCTATATATGTATTTAAGCTACCCAGTTTTTTTTTTTTTTTTTTGGCTAAAGTCCAAAGAGCACTAGATGTAGTGCCCATTGAGGTGCCCTGCTCAAAGTCTCCTTCTAGAGAACCCATCTACTGCAGGAAGCTTTTCTGATTGACAATCTCCAGCTCCTATAGCACTGGATGCACTGTGGTGTTAAGGCCACTCCATGCTTACCCTATGGTCCTCCAAACCAATGAATGAGTGCAGTGTTGGTATTAGATATAGACCATGTCAGCTAAACATGGGATTCCTTTAATGGTAACTCTAGCTCAGGAACTCCCCATTGATCTGGATAAGACTCTCAGAACTGAGTTGCAGTCAGAGGTTTCTACCCAATCTCCCTTTCCTGTCTGGTGTTTACAAGTATCAGACCTACATCATAGTGTGAAGGCCTTCTCTTCCTACTCTTGGCCCCTCATTGCTTTCTTCATAGGATTTTCCCCAATAAATCTCTTGCTCTTCTGGTTGCATCCTAATGGACCCAAGCTGATGCACTAGCTTTAATACATTGCCACTGATAGCCTGACATACATGAATCACCTTTATACTAAGCCTGCCACTTCTACCTGTCAATGGCCAGCCTGAATTAAGATAGAAGAAATCTTTAAGGATTGGCAATAGCTACTATGTTCAAAAGGATCAATGAGTCCAACTCATATACATTTTATATATCCATAATGTGAGTTAAAATTTTGTTGTTCCATTCTCAGGAGGAGGAATGTTTAAAATAAGTTACTATAAGCTGATACTATTAGGCAAATACTGATATGTGTAGAGGTCTTCTCTACATGCTTTGAAGAGGTTAAGCTACGGTAACAGCTTTAGGGAACTTCTCAGATAAACCTAATGACCTTGTCACATAGGAAGCTTGTTGGGTTAAATCAAGGATCAGCAAGCTAAGATATCTAGGCTAAATCTGACTGTAGTCTGTTTTTTTATGGCTAAGAACAGTTTTTAAATTTTTAAAAGGTTGTTAAAAAATAAAAGATGCATCAGAAACATTTTGTGGTCCCCAAAGCCTAAATATTTACTACCTGGCCCTTTACAGAAAATGTTTTCCAACTCTGGATTAGTCATCAAGTCTAAGATAGGGGAAAAGGGTAGAGCTGTTTAAATCCTTGTCGGTACCCCCTGGAAGTTTCCCACCAGCCAGCACACATGGTCTCAATGACGAGAACTGTGGTAGAGATGCCCAAGCTGCCTGGTGGTAATGCTCCATTGGGCTCTTCACCTAATATTTTAGTCTGCTGGTCATGGCTCATGAGTATTTGGGTGGGATCAAGTAAATCATGTCTATCATTTAATGATGATAGAAATTCAGTATCACTCATAGTAGTAGGCATAAGTTGTTTCACAAAGCTTGTTTCATTCATAAACGTTGATGCATGTGTTCTGAGTTTATGCTATATGGTACTTACTACTACAGGTTGCAATCAAAAGTTTGATTGCCAAATTCTCACATTTACCAACCAAAACCAAACCAAACTCATTGCCGAGGAGTCGATTCTGACTCATAGTGACCCTACGGTTTATACATACGCACATGCACGCATGCACGCACAATTTATATATTCACTTTAGTCTCAAATGAATAGCAAATTTTAGCCCACCTTTAGCAAAAAATAAAACAATGACTTTACTGAATCCACAGACATTCCTCTCTATCTAAACTCACTACTCAAATTTTCTTTGTTGACCTACAAAGATTTTTACTCAAGAAAGAACCATCTGAGTCATATGCAACTCATCTTAATTATTCTCTCAGTGGGGTCGTAAATGCATTGTGCATTTTGGCCATCATCTTTTCCTCTTTTCCTGAGTGGGTTAGCCCCTCATGAATCTAAGAGTTCTCTTCTGCTAGCGTTAAGATATCTTAATTCTTTTCCAGTACTGTTATAGTATTGTTGATACTGTACAAACACACAAATAGTGAAATCATTAGTGAGTGAGCTAGTTTATTGGTGTTTTAACTGTATTGTCATGAAAATCCTTGATGTATTGTTATGTAGACGTTTGTGGATGTTTTAGTGATATTTGAAGAAATTGGTTGGGGTTTTTGAATGGGCTCGGAATGCTTTAATGTTTTTCCCATTTAAAATGTTATTCTCATTCCTGCTATCCAAGAGTGTTCTATCCAACATGTTTTCAGGAGCAGATTAATGTTTGATAAGAAAATAAGATAAAACTGAACATGTGTATTATATAAGTTCTCAGACTCAACTACAGTAGAAGACTTAACAAAGTAGTCAGATGCTTGTAGGGATATGTAGAAACTCCACTATGTGACAACTATACATGCAGACCACTGCAAGTCTACATTATCTTCAATAAAATGAGTTTTTGAAGTGAATGTACTTTATTTTCAGAACTTTCCTAATAATCCATCTCTTCTTGAGATGCTGTATTCTCAACATTACCCATGGTGTTGAGCTGTCATGTATTTTGAGCCTCTACCCAGTAACTGCCAGTAGTGACATTTCCCAATAGTTGTGACAACCAAAATTGTCCCCATAAATTTCCAAATGCTCTGAGGTGCCACTCTCCCCCTTGGAAGTTTCTGTATCATACTAGTACACCTTAGTTTCACGGTCCACAATTTGAGAGAGGACTAAAATGCCAGAGTCTCAGCTGACAGACAGGACTAGGAGGTTCCTCACAACAACCCTGTTGTCAAAATACATAAATAGTGGACAATACTAGAGAAGAAACATTTCCTTGATCTAATCTTGTTATCGTTGTGTGCCGTCGAGTCAATTCCGACTCATAGCAACCCTATAGAACAGAGTAGAACTGCCTCATAGTGTTTTCTAGGATGTTAATATTTATGGAAGCAGATTGCCACATCTTTCCAAGGTGCGAATAGTGGGTTCAGACGACGGTACCACCAGGGTTCCTTCTGATCTAATCTTAGTGGGTGCAAGCACTTTGAAGTGTAGTGATCCTAAGCTTTCTTTAAAGTACCAAAGCAGATTATTGATAAAGCTCTTATTATGCTGAGGACAACACTAGGTGAAATGCAAGAATAATCATGCTATTAAATAACACATGAGCTTCTAGAGGCCAGAATCCCTCTGACATATGAAAGAGCGTAAAGTAGTAAAAGGAAATGGCTTTGGAGTAAGACTGCCTATGGTTAAGACTCAGTTTCTCTACTTTCCCAGCAATGTGAGAATAGTCTATTTGCTTACTACTCTATTCCTCAGCTTTCCCGTCTGTCAATAATTAAAAAAAACACAAAAACCCATTCTTGTTGAGTCGATTCCTACTCATAGCAACCCTGTAGGACAGAGTAGAACTGCCCCATAGGGATTCCAAGGAGAGGCTGGTGGATTCGAACTGTCACCTTTGGTTAGCTGCCAAACATTTAACCACTGGGCCACCAGGGCCCCATCATCTATCAACAGAGTATGCTAATTTTACCTAGGGTTGTGAGGTTACCCTATCAAGTCCCTAACTAATTTTTTGAACGGCAGCAACAACAAAAAACAGAACACGAATGTTGCTGTTTGCTCCTTCCTAGGCTAGTGCTACCAAGTTAGGGAACTTGTATATTAGAAATATACAAGTGTTATTCAATAACTCACACCAGAGGAAGTAAGTAGTTCCTGACAAGAAGATTTATTACCTGAAAACTGAATGTTTTGACTGCTTTCCAGCATCCAGAATTGCATTTATGTAAAGGGAGATGTGTACGCAAGTGCTCATTGATCTGAGCATATTTTCAAGGTTCTTTGTTAGTTTTTTTTTGCTTTGTTATTTCCAAGAATCTGTTTTTTTTTTTTTTTTTTTATGATTGTGTTGGGCCACTGTTGGTTCATGTTTTGATTTGTGTTTACCATTCTATTGTTACGTATTTATTTTACTGTACTTTAGATGGTTTACAGAACAAACTAACTTCTCATTAAACAGTATACATATTGTTTTATGACATTGCTTAACAACCCCACGACATGTCAACACTCCTCCTCCTCGACCTTGGGTTCCCTATTACCAGCTCTCCTGTCCCCTCCTGCCTTCTAGTCCTTGTCCCTGGGCTGTTGTACCCTTTTAGTCTCGTTTTATTTATGGGCCTGTCTAATCTTTAGCTGAAGGGTGAACCTCGAGAGTGACTTCATTACTAAGCTAAAAGGGTGTCCGGGGCCTACTCTTGGGGTTTCTGCAGACTCTGTCAGGCCAGTAAGTCTGGTCTTTTTTTCTGAGTTAGTATTTTGTTCTACATTTTTCTCCAACTCTGTCCGGGGCCCTCTATTGTGATCCCTGTCAGAGCAGCCAACACTCCATATTTTTAAGAAACATGTACTTGTTATGACTAGACAATATTTTAGGTTTTTTCTTTTTTTTTTAACAACTCTTGGTATTCATGAAAAAAGACTAAACATTTGCATCTGTCTTTCCCACTAAGTTTAAGATAAGCTCATCATTGATCAAAATGAAGTTAGACTTCCAAAGGTGAAGGCACCTGTTTTACATTATGCTTTATGGTTTGCAATATTTGACTGGTATCTCTACTGGGGTGCAAATGCTTGAGGAGAAACATCTATGGTCTTCTGCTTTCCAAAACTATAAGAACACTGTGACTGCCTTCAGTCCTGGGGGGGCAATTTGCATGTGAACAACTGATTAGTCAGCTGCTCTGTTCAGTATTACATGAACTGCATGTCAGACGGAGCCTCACATCTTATTAGAGGCCCCCATTTCCATTTGGGGAGTTTCAAGAACTTGGTGTCCTGGAATAATCTGTGTTCTGAGAAAAAAATGAGTGGATATTTTCCATTCTTATCATTGATGAGCCGTAAAGTTCAAGGTGCAGATGGGATTAGACCTTTAAAAGTCTTTCCATTGTATTTCATGTAAATATTCCCTCTCCTGGCCCCAAGAAGTAAGAGTTTGAACCTAAAAAAAGGAGATTAGACTCTTAGCCTTCAAATGTCTCCAGCTTTTCAGCCTTAATGGATAATTTGCTGTTCCCAGCGCCATTTATCATGCATCTTCTTAAAGCACCGTGCCCTAATTTTAGCTTGTTATTAGTACTTGTCGCAAGACCAAGTCAAATGACAGCCTCTAAGAGGACACTACATTCAAAAAATTAAAAAAGGGAAACAATGTGACAAATAAGAAAATCTATTTTCAGTTGGAATTAGTCTTCACCACTGGACAGTGATACCTCTATGGAAACCTTAAATCATTTTACCCTGTATATATACAACTGACAGGTGTGGTTTTTACCTGAACACCTTAAAAACTCAAATTGCCTCTTTCTTGGAGCTTTGTGCCTACGAGTACACATTCCAAAATTTCTAATACAGATGAATTGAAACCTATCATTCTATGGAAGAAATGAACAAGTAGTAGCCAAACATGATCAGATAAACATGAATAAACAGATTAAAGGCTAACTACTTAGTTTGCCTTTTGTTTGTTGAAATAATAAAAACACGGATATTTTTCTCACCTTATGAATATAACCACTAGAAAAATTCTAGTTTGGCTTTCCTCAGCTGTAAAGTTTTCTGATGAATTACAAGAGCCAGGAGTCAACATTAATTTCTGTATTCAAATGTCCGGTATCCTTAAATCAACTGTGGTGGCCCAGATGTGCCACTGAGATTTCCTTAGAGAACCTGCTGCAGGGAACATACCAACCGACAGTCTTCAGTGACCAACCACGGCACGTACAGTAAGGCCGTGCTTCCTCCACTGGCCTCAGCTATAGACTGAGTGGGAGGATTACCACTAGCCTCCTGCTGTCTGACGCAGAGCTCCTCCAATTGGCGACCTTTGCTCTGGGACTCCATTACCCGGCCAAGATTTTCTCAGAAAGGAATTGTAATCTGAGACTCTTCCTACTCAGTTCTGCCTTCTCTTTGCTTCACGGGTGTTAGATGTTATGCGGGTCTGAAGGCTCTCCCCGCTTTTGCTGTTACTTTCCTATCTATCTTTCACAGGTGTGTCTCTAATCTCATCTTGGCTTCTTCTCAGAGGTCCTGTACTGATGAGGGTGGTACTGGGAATGATATGAGAAAACAGGCAGTAGGATGGCTTGGGGACTAACTAACTGCTTGACTGACAAGAAAAAATGCTGAGTAGACTAAGCAAGGATAATCTGTGGCATACAGTGGTGGCCCTGTTGAATTACTGATCAGTGTGACCTGGAAAAATGTCCCAGTGGAGGGAAAGACCCTAGTCAATGAAATGTGACTAGTCTTGTACACAAATGTTCATGGCAGCATTAAATAATCGCCAAAAAGTGGAAACGCCCAAAGTCCATCAACTAATGATTGAATAAACAAAATATGGATATCCATACAGTGGAATACTATTGAGCAAAAAAAAGGAATGAAGTAGTGATATATGCTACAACATGTATGAACATGCAATACACATATACAGGTGAAAGCATTTCACTTCATGGAGCTCTGGCAGCACTAAGCTTGAATAGGTTGCCTGTGAGAGCCACAGTTGATTACATCTCACACGTTATACTAGAGTATAAATCTATTCTAGAAAAGAAATAGACGGAGAAGCTAACTCCAAGGTAGACAGTTAGGCAGACCTAAGTTTGAACCCCAGGGCCACCATTTACCATATGACCATGGTCAGGTATTACAGACAGAGGGGCCATTTCTTGATCTGTACTGATACTACCACCTCTCATGTTAATATGTGAATATTTAAGAATTATCTGTTAAGTGCCCAAATACTCCTTGCTGCTTCTAAGTGGCCTTTATATAAGCCCAGTCATCTCACCCTACAAGAAACCTACCACCTACCACCTACACCTCATTCACAAGTTAGGATTTGGCATAAGTAGCTTTTTAAAAACAACTCTTCTTTCTCCAAGAGATGAATTATGTCACAGTCTCCAGTACAAGAACGATCTGTTTTTATGCTTGAAACCAGATAAACTATGAGTTCAAAAATAAACTGCTCACCTTGAGCACTAGTATCCACTTCTGGGCAGTCACCTTCCTACTCGAGATACTCTTCTTGGTTAGAAACAAAATGTTTTCCTCCATATACCAAGAGACTATAAATTATAACATTGGGGGAAAAAATCACAGTTCAGTAGCACTGGCCATAATTGTGACTTCTCAAGGGAACAAGATTATTACATGACATTTCACAACAAGAGGTTGCCAAATGCATTCCCTGTGCTATTGGCAATGTCTTCTTGATTTAAAGCAGGTAAGTTGTGTTTAATCACCTGAAGAGAAATGGTTCTCTTGAGATTCTCTGAAGCATAACAGCATGATCAGACAGTGGCTAGGCCAATGGGAAGATACAGAAAAGGAGAGGAAGCAGGCATTAATTTGGCCTGGCCCTCAAGTTTAGCCCCTTAGTGGTTTCCTGGCATTTGAATGTTCTTACCGTATTTGGTATCAGCTGAGACACTGCAGGAGGACTGAATTTTTCTTCAGAATATTTGAACATAAAAGAGGTCCCAAGACATGTGAGACTGTTGGGGCAATAGAGGTCATAAAGGCATGTTCCCCTGTTATGACCTTTCCTTTGTTATGACTGAGGAAAACTGATAAATCTAGAATAGATCTTGTCTTCAAAGCCTCAATGGGCCTGCCACTCGATTACTATTATCTTACCAGTAGGATAGATTTCTTGAGTTGCATTCCCACTTACCGTCAAATTTGGTTCAGTAGGAAAGCTTTGACAGGTATACAGAATCAGGGGTGGCCAGCTATCTGCTTGTGGGCTCTAATGTGGAGACATTTCTTCCATTTTGCTTGGCCTTTGCAGTTTGAGACAGTCACTAGACTCCTTGTCCTCACTGCAACACAAGTAGTTAGCACATTGTCTTATAGATCTCCTCTGTGCCTTTATGACCTGTATTGCCCTCTGCAGGGATCGGCATTTACAACACAAGTTCTACAGGTTACCCTTAATATCAGATATTTCCTTCTCTGCTATACTCAAGCTAGTTTATTTTTAATGTTAGAAATTCAAAGACTGAACTGAATATGCAGATAAACATCAATTTTGAGTGTCTACTGGTATAAAGTAGCAGTAGCAAAAGGACAAGGAGTTCCCTTCCATCATAGAACTCAGCTGGGCTGATGGATGCTGTCAGATGTAATGGATGCTGCACCAGACAGAGCTGCTTTAGAGACACTCAAGACTACCCTCAAGGCGGTCATGTTCACACTTCACAGATGAAACCAAGTCTTCAAATTTAATCCACTGGAGTCACGTAGCACTTGGATTTGTTCTGAGATCCAGCTTTGAAGTCCATACTTATCATACCCCTGCACTTCAGTGACCTCAGAAAGGGCTGAGGAGGCAGCACCATTGGAACTACATGCCAAATGAGAGCAAAATTAACAGGGGGGAAGGGGAGGCGAAAGCTTTCTAAACAGAGGTAACAGCTTGACCTGAACCACAGGGCTGAGAGTTTATGGTATATTCAGGACAGCGTGGCTAGCTCCAAGGCTGGAGGCTGGAGCCCACTAGGATGAAAATAAAGTGGCCCAAGGTTCTAAAAGCAGATGAAAGCATTTTACCAGAAGGTGAAGATAGCTTTCAGTACGGAGCTTTTAAATGGATGCCAAATCCACTCCCCACTCTCCAGCCTTGTTCCTCCACAGCATATTCACTTTTAACTGCTATACTTCTCACATGACCTGTGCCCAGGTAAATTCTACCCGCCCCCCAAACCTAATTGACAATTCATATTTTCCCTAACCAGAAAATTTGTTCTCAAATCCTTTCATACAATTAGGAGCTAACTTGTTTGCACAAAGTTCAGTTGTAGAATCCTTTCTCCTCGAATGGGAGACCTGACATTCCTTTGTGGAAAGTGCCCTGATGCTCTACTCAGCTCTGGATATTAAAAATAGCTATTCCTGATGATTAAAACTTTTCCAGGCAACTTTTTAGAGGCTATCATCAAGTAGCAATGTTTGAGGACTTTGAAGAATACTTATTGTGATTGTATTATAAAAGATAAATTAACCCAAACACTAGTTTTCCAAACTCCTTGCAAGTTTGCATCTCCCCTCACCCATCACCAGCAAAAGAGGTTTACTTGCTATGATTATAGCCCAGATGTCCCTTATTTGCCAAATAACCACCTCCATACAGTTCATCTGTTCACCTTAAAACCTTTATATGGGTGATAAGAAAAATGACTCAGATTTCCATGGAGGTTCATAAACTTGTTACAAGTCTTACAGCACCACATGTCATGAGAATCAGTTCAGTCCTCCTTAAATGGTTTTACCAGCTGGTTGCCCATAACTCTGCTTGGCAGAAATAAATCACTGGATTGCAAGAGCTCGTGGCCACAAACTACGGAAACCAGAGTCTGTGCAAAGTGAGGAGGTATAGTCAAAAAGGGAGAGGCAACCTCTTCCCTAAGAGTTTTTTGACACTGGATATCAGAGTATTGTAAGGCTTTATCCCTTTAAATTATGATCATTTGTCTTAATTTTTATTCATAAGCTAGCATTTCTTAAGATTAGAGAATACAAGGCTACAGACCATTGCTTGCTTGATTCAAAACATTTCAATTAGGCGTCAGCATCTGTCTGGAGTCACAGCTGAGGATAAGTTCACTTGATAGCCCTCCCACTAAGAATGACTAGGTAGCTGCAGCACCCTAGAAGTTCCAAAAGTGAGCATTCTTTAATGTCTTCAACTTAATTCTCAGCTACTGGTAAGAGCCATAATTTCAGAGACCATGTACTTTAGGATTTGATTAGAAATGGAACACACTGAGGTGCCTGAACTTTTAGAATCTGAGAGCCTTAAAGTCAAGGATGGCAAGTTGAAAAACTTCTCTTTAATATCTACTCAGTATTGATGGAAGCAGTCTGTATGTGTAGCAATCAGAGACTATAATGTCTAGTACCAAATGAATATTCAATGTTTCTTGGAGGACTTGCTGTTTGTCGGTTTGGTCCCCACTTTGGCTTGCTTTGAACTTAGAATACCCAACTAAATCCCTATTTGGCCACTTTATTACTCTACATAACATCTGGATGAAGTTATTTCACACCCAATTCTCAGTATCTTTCTTTTGGAAAACCTAGTGAGTTAAGTGATAAACAGTGCACGGCCTGTCACAAAGATGCTTAATCTTTTCTTGTCCCTCTCCCTAAAACAGACGTTATGTGTAGTTTATCCTGTTTCCCTCTACTCAGCTAATAATTATCATTTAACTATTATGAGTACAAATAAATTCTAGTGACTTGTTAGCATCAGCTTGGCATTTAATTTGGCTAAAATTTCGGTACAAACAGAGCCCCCAAAGCAGCAGTGTTACCCACAGTACAATCTGAGCTCTTGCTTGCTCCATTTATGGAAAATCCAAACCCAGAGGAACAGAATGCTCCAAAGAGAAATGCCTAGCTCCATGCCCAAGCCTGGGCCATGAGTCTGCTCTAACAAACCCTGGTATAGGAGAGCAGGACCATATTATGCAGACCCCTGTAGTTAGAAACATCCAGTGTAAGAACTTCTCAGCACTACCCCAGGTCCCTTCTAAGCTTAAGACAGGCACAGGCAGTGTTTGGGCTTTATTTTTTAAGAGGGAGACTGACAGGGAAGGTCAGAGGTTGCTGGACAGTTCATTTAAGGAGCATCCCTTCAGGGAGTATAAGTTTTCCTGCTAAAGCACATGGTAAGCCCTTATCAGTAATAGGCCCCTCCCCATTCAGGGAATGGGGAAGCTTCAACCTCGCTTAAAACAGACCAGGCAAAGTCTGAACAAAAACGAGGAAGAAATCATCACAGGTTGTGCAGTCTCCCACTGCTTTAGAGAACCGTCCTGTTCAGAATTATGGTAGATGGAGGGGAAGGAGACGAGCCAATTCTTCTGAGGAAGTGAAAACATAATCCTTTGAAAGAGAAGCCAAAGGGAAAAGAGACGTTAATAAGACAGACTTCCAAGTCTTGGAGTCAGGACTGAGAAGGAAAGTTCTTGCAGAAAGGGAGGGAAAGAAAGCAAGCTGGTTATCATTTCCTTGCCTCTTCCTGTTTCCCCCGTCGCTATCTCATTACAAATCTACTAATCTACAAGGAGGGCAGTAAGTTACCCTTGTACCCTGACCCAAGTGGAAACAGGAACCCTACCTCCTCCAGAAGACTCCCAGGAGCCCAGAAGGCAGCGAAGCCTCCACTTTAAAGGAAGCGAGATTGGCACATGCTCACTATGAGATGAAGTAGTGTCAGGAAGGGGAGAAAAACACCTGGTAACTCTTATGTCCTCCATCCCTCATCTTGCTCTCCACTTCAAAGGCATCCACCTCATTAAGGAAGAAAAAGGAAAAGCTGAGAATAACTGAGACAGACAGTTTATCTGTAAGGTAATTGTGCAGAGTTGTGCCTCCCTCTCCACTTTAGTGTTCAGGGATAGGTGGTTCTCAAAGACTAGCTTTGAAGAACTTGGGATTATTTTACCAAATAAATACAAGAATTCTTCTATGGGCATCATGACTCATGGATAAGTTTGCCAGATTTAGCAAATAAAAATACAGAACATTCAGAAAAATTTGAATATCAGATATACAACAATTTTTTTAGTATAAGTACATCCCATTTGTGTTCTACTGTACTTGTGTGGAGAATTACTTGTTGAACATTTGAAATTCAAATTTAACTAGACATCCTACATGTTGCCTGGCAACCCTACTCCAAGGGCCAAAGAACACCCAGAAGACACCCCATTCAGGTGTTCCAAAGTGTTATTTTGAGTTGAGTTCCTTAGAATGATAATGAGGGACAAGACGAGACTCATTGCCACCAGTCTATTGCATCTGAAACTTTGATCACCAAACACATCCAGCTCTGCCCTGAAAGGAGCTGCTCTCACTTTCAGCAGAGTCTCCAGAGTAGTCTAAAGCTTGAAGCTATCCCTTTAGGAAGAACTCTGTATTAAACTTCCTACGTGACTTGGAATAAATTTTATTTTCTCTGTTGGTATTCATTTCCTCAACTGTTAAGTGACTTGATGAATTCAACAATAATAATGGCCACTAAGCACTGAGCTGGACACTTTCTACTCATTATTTCTAATTATCTCAACAGTGCTGCTAATTATAATATTAATAATATAAATATAATATTTATTTTACAGATTTACATTTTACAGAACTCAGAGAAACCAAGGTCCCTCTGGTAGAGTTGGGTCTGAACTCAGATCAATTTGATCTGATCCTGGGATCTTTTCAGTTCTTTATACCAATTCTTCTTTAAGCTTATCTAGGTTGTTTATTTACATTTCTTAGATTGTTTGCCTGATGGTTGGTTGGTTGTTTAAAATTAGGTAATATAGCACCCAAACGAAAAACCCACTGCCATCGAGTCGATTCTGACTCATACTGAGTGACCCTATCAGACAGGGTAGAACTGCCCCATAGGGTTTCCAAGGAGCGGCTGGTGGATTCGAACCACTAACCTTTTGATTAGCAGCTGAGCTTTTAACCACTGCACCACCAGGGCTCCTACATAGCACATGATACAAAAATCAAAAGGTATAAAAGGATGAAAAGACTCTCTTCCTCCCCTATCCACTCAATTCTCCTCCCAGCGGCAATTAGCCAGTTAATTGTTTTCAGACATAGTCTGTCCATTTTCTTTTTCACATGAGGTGGCCTTGTTTGCAAATTTTTCTGACTTCCCGTTTTTCACTTAACATATGCTGGAGATCTTTCGATTTCAGTAAATACAGAAGAGTCTCATTACTTTAATGGCTGTCTATTATTTCATTGTATGGATGTACTATAATTTATTTTACTGGTGCTTTATAGAAATACACTTAGGTTTCTTTTCCACCTTTTGTCATTTTTAAAAGCAGTGCTGTAATAAATATTCTTCTACATGCTTATTTTCATATATGTGCTATCTGTAGGATGCATATTTAGGAGTGGAATCACTTGCTCAAAGCATATGTGTACTATAAACTTTTAGAGATCCTGCCAAATTGCCCTCTGTGGAGATTGAGGCAATAATTTACACTCCCTTTAGCAATATATGAGTACCTGTTGGCCAGCAGAGCTCATTACCAACGTTTGTGATCTCCGCCAATCTGATAGGTGAAAAAAAGATGTCCCACAGTTTTAATTTGCATTTAATTTATTATAAATTTTACAAGAGAACCTTTTATGTGTTTGAGCCCTTTTTATTTCCCTTTTCGAAATTGTCCATCTGGGTGGTCTGGGGTCCCAGGAATGCAGATGATACACTGGTGAATTCTTGTGTTCAGTTGGTAAAATAATGTCAAGTTGTTGGACTTTTTCTTAATGATTTGTAGAACTACATCATATTCTCAGAAAAATTATCCCTTTGCCTGTGATTTGAGTTTAAAATATTTGTAGGTTGTCTTTTAATTTTGTGTATTGTGATTTTTCTAATTCAGATTATTTTATTTTTATATAATCAAAATTTAGGAGCCCTGGTGGCGCAGGGGTTAAGTCACTCGACTGCTAACCAAAAGGTTGGCGATTCAAACCCACCAGCCACTCCATGGGAGAAAGATGTGGTAGTCCGCTTCCGTGAAGATTTACAGCCTTGGAAACACTATGGGGTAGTTCTACTCGGTCCTATAGGGTCACTGTGAGTCAGAATCAACTCAACGGTGGTGGGTCTTTTGGGTTATGGTCAAATTTATGTCTTTGAATTTTATGTGAAATCCCTACTTCAAGCTTATAAAACAAATTCTCCAATTTCTTTTTGTCTAGTACTCTCATATTTTTAAGTATTTAGATATTTTGACCTATCAGAAACTTACATGTCTGTCATCTGCATCTCAAATATTTCCTCAGATCTATAATTTTCTATTGACTTTTTTTGCAGTAGATTGTTCTATTATTCCTGCCTCTCTATAAGAGGATTATACATCATTTCCTGTAGATCTGCAGTACTTCCCACCTCCTGGGGATGGGAGAGGAGTACATATCCCACCACACTGATACGTGCTTGGCAGTGTTCACCTTTTTTTTAATAAAATGAGATCATATTATACTTTTGTTTGTTTGTTTCTTCTAAAAGGCATCATGAGTTTTTACGAGCTCTCTTGTCTTTTCCCTTTGCCACAAAAATGGCATGTCCCAAGTAAAAGCTGTTCCTTCTTCCTAGGGCTAGTAGACCCTAGCCACCAAGAAGTAATATGAGTGAGATATAAATATTTTTTGTTGTGAACTACTGAGACTTTAGCATTGTTTGTTATTTCAGCAAAGCTAATTCGCATTGTGAACGTTTGTACTATAAAGTATAATATATGTACAAAAAAGGAAACAAACAAATGTACAATGCCAGAAATTACCAGTAAGTTAAACCCCATGTAACCACCACCACTCAGGTCAAGAAATAAAATATTGACAGCCATCATAAACAATATTGCACTCTTTACCCATCATCTCTCTCTACCTGCTAGCAATAATGTCTATACTTACTTCCAACGCTAGAGTTTAGATTGCTTTTTTTTTTAACATTCATAGAAATACAATCATACACTGTGATTTTCTGTGTGTGCCTAGCTTCTTTTGCTCAAGATTATGTTTGTGAATTTCATCAGCTTCTTTGCTGTAAAAATATCCTACAATATATTAACCCATTCTACTGTTGGTGGATTTGGGGGTTGTTTCCAGTCTGGGGCTAGTATGAATAATGCTGCTATAAAATTTTTGTGTACTTTTTTTGGTGCTTTTGTGCATACATTTCTCTTGGGTACATACCGAGGAGTAGAATTTCTGGATTATAGGGTGTGTGTATCTTTAACTTTGGTAGACAATGTCAAATAGTTTTCCAAAGTGATTTTATCAATTTGCATTCCCACCAGCAATTCAGAAGAGTCTCTTCTGTTCCATATCCTTGTCAACAGTTCTTATTGTCAGATGTATTAATTTTTGTCATTCAAAAGCATATATTGGTTTCTTATTATGATTTGAATTTCAATGATTAAAAATTAGTTTAAGTACTTATCCGTATATTGATTAGCCATTAAAAAAAAACAAACTATTGCTGTCAAGTCAATTCTGACTCATAGAGGTTCTATAGGTCAGAGTAGAACTGCTCCATAGGGTTTCCAAGACTGCAAATCTTTACAGAAGCAGGCTGCCACATCTTTCTCCTTCAGAGTGACTGGTTTGAACTGCCAACCTTTGGATTAGCAGCCGAGCACTTAACTACTGTGACACCAGGGCTCCTACAGATTGGCCATTAGAATATCCAATTCCAGGAAGACTTTTTTCAGTAATCTTGCATGTTTCTATTGGATTGTCAGTATTTTTTGTACTAATTTATAGATATTCTTTACATATTGTGAAAGTGAGCCCCCTTTGTTGGTTCTATACATGGTAAATATATTCTTCCACTTTGTGAAAATGTAAACTTGTCCCCTACCTTATGCCATATGCAAAAATTAATGCCAGTAGATAGTAGGTCTAAATATAAAAGTAAACACAATATAACTTTTAGAAAATAATATAGGACAATATCTTCATGATCCTGGGATAGGAGAATCTTCTTAACCAGGACACAAAAAATAGACTGGTAAATTTTACCATGAGTATGATATCACTCATACGAAAGTACTGTTAAAAAAACAAAAAAAAAAAACCCATTGCTGTTGAGTCAATTCTGACTCATAGGGACCCTACAATGACCCTATTAGGACAGAGTAGAACTACCCCATAGGGTTTCCAAGGAGCAGTTGGTGGTTTCAAACTGCTGACCTTTTGGTGGCAGCCATAGCTCTTAACCACTGCACCACTAGGGCTCCAAAAAGTACTGTTAAGAGGATGAAAAGGCAAACTCACAGAGGAGATGATATTTTTTAGGGGTATCTAAGTGAGGTAAATTTTAATTTAATATATGAGGAAGTTAATGGGTAATATTTGATGTTGATTCATCAATAACTGATAATATAAACATTATTTAAAAATTGAAAAGCACAGAAACACAGAATAAGCCACTGTTTCTTGGAGTAGGACTGGAGGTAAGGATGGATGGGAAGGGGATGGAGAACTGCTGTGTTTCGTTACAAGCCCTGTATACTATTTGATTTGCTAATTATGTACATGTATTACTTTGATTTTTTTTTTTTTAAGATACACCTTTAAAATGAAAGATAAACCATTTCTTTAACACTTACTGAAGTACATTTCTAGTGGTGAATGAGCACACATTCCCAGGAATGTAAGCAGGGCCTAGAGCTGCAACAGAAAACTCGAAAGTACTTTCAGGCCTTGCCTTTTATATGAAAATCAGGATAATTTCCATAATATGTTATGAAAATTTTCATAATATATTCACATTAATTTTAATGTGAAACAATCTTTTATTTAAAGTACTTACATATTTTCTAAATCTTCAAGTAAATTGTATGCTCAGGAAGATCCGGCAGGTTTATTCTTTCGCATCAAGTAGCCCCAGGACATCCCTGTGCACCCTTCTGGGGCTATAAGTAACCCAGTTTGAGAAGGATATTTCTAACTTGTTAATGCTGCCATAATGGCTAAATACATTATGTCTTCCAGATGTTGTATCCACTTTAGATGTTAGATAAGGAGCACAGAGTAGTGTAATTGAAACAATATTCATTTTGCAATCAGAAGATATGTTTGAGTCCATACTGGGACCTTACTTTGAGCAAGTCACTTGAAGTCCCAAGACTTTGGCCACCTCAACTATAAAATGAGTCTAATAAATACTAATTTTATTTACTACCCTGCAAAGTTGTTCTGCGGCTTATGTGAGAAATTACTTTGTAAACTATGGACCGTTTGCCTTGCATAGTATTGGCAGGAAATTTGTATGACACAATTTAATGTCAATATTTTAAACATAAGGTAAGTACTTATGATATGTGATTTTTTTTTTTAATATTTTATTGTACTTCAGGTGAAGGCTTACAGAACAAATAGTTTCTCATGTAACAG
>NW_004443939.1:670368-673089 GCF_000243295.1 Trichechus manatus latirostris
TAGGGTTTCAGGATTGTTGATTCTCTGTTTGGCTTAGTTTTTCGGATCTTTGTTGTGGAGGGATGGCGTGGTGCTTCTGCCTAGACCGCCATCTTGCCAGAAGTCCGATATGTGATGTATTTTTATTGCTTCTCTATGCCTCCTACTCCAAGAAGCAGCTCAGTTAGGGAACTCCAAGTGACAAACATTTACAGAGCACTTACTTCATACCAGACTACGTGCTAGGAGCAATCAGTATACAAGGAGGAGCCTCCGACCTGAAGCAATGTGCAATCTAGGAATCTGCATTCATAGCTTTGGTAGAAACACCTTTCACATGAGTGAGCGTGTGACACATTTTCCTGGTCGTGTTTTCTTGGTAGTCATTTCCCTTTTCTGGGCTTCAATTTTCTTATCCATAAAATGAGAATCTTGGCCCTTTATATATACTTTGTTTTCATAGATTTCCAATATCCTGTATGTACCACAACACTTAAATACCCCCCACCCCCTTTTTTTAATCAGTGGCAATTATTGAGCAGCTTCTCAATCCTCAATATATGAGTCAGGGTTCAGCCAGTAGGCACTCAGTATTTAACACAGAGGAAACTGGTTACACTGGTAAAAGAAGAGCTCAGAAGCCAAGCGTGGGGCAGGGAGGCACCCAGAGATGAGCAACAGTAGAAAACCACTATCACTCTCTAGGCTGGAGGGACAAAGTTTGCCAGAGCCCAGGGGTCAAAGTTACCTTAAGGGAGATGGACCATAACAGGTCTCTCTAGTGCCCTGAGAGGAGATACAGCCTGAGACAGAGAAGGGGGTAGGATTTTTCTCTCCTCTGCTTATCTCCTGCCTGTGCTCCTCAGTGGCCAAATCCAACAGGAATCTCTAACATAGGAGTCTGGGAAATACAGCCTTCGGATGGTCCCCAGTGGTACAAAGCAAAGCAGGAGAAGGGCTAGGAATGGAATTGAGTACAAACAGGGAAGAGATGGACCCCCTCGCCATTGTGCTTGGTACACCTTCAAGTAGCTTGTGATTTACTGGAGGAAAACATGCTGATATTAGCACAGCAACAAAAATAAAAATAATGGTAGTCATACTGTCTCATTTATATATGTTATCTAAGAGCTAGAAATTATTGTCTTCATTTTTCAGATGAGGAAACAGGCTCAGAAAGGTGAATTGCCCAAATTCACAGAACAAGTGAAAATGAAGCAAGAATCGGAACCCACAACAACTTGCCTTCAAAGGACGTAATCTTTCTTCTGTACCATATTAGGTATGGCAAGTTCTCAGTAAGATGGGTGTTCAGAGAACAACAAAGTCTCTATGTCCTCATATGGGAAATGGGATTTAATACAGCTCCCACAAGAATCCTTTATCAGCATAGGCTGGAATCATCTATGAAAAGGTAGGGCTCTTTGGGGCCTTGAAGGATATGTAGGACTCACAGAGAAAGGATATGAATAAATTTCCTTTTGTCTTTCCCTCAGAAACCCCTTCTTTCTACAGATTTGATTTGAGTTTTGAGCAATAAAGGGTAATATTGCTTCCAGGGACCAAAAAAGGCTCTTCTTAGTCCAGGCCTAGGGTATGCAAAACAATTGTCACATCATGTAGCCCCAGAGCCTTGGGGGCTTCCCAGAGAGTGTATCCAGTCCAGCCTTCTTCCCCGTTGCCTTATGCCTTAACTGTGGGTACCTGCATGTTCGACATTAGCTCTCCTGGGCAACAGGATTCCTATTGGCCATACATCTGAGAACTCTCAAGAACACTGTTTACTCCTTGAGAAATCTGGAATGAATTAGGCTGAATAAATTGGCTCTCAAGTTGGCTGTTTCAGATGGCAGCAAAGAAATAACATATGCTGCTTTTCCCCCTTTTTCTTTTTTCCTTTATAGAAAGGGAAATGAAAACACACCCATATCCACACAAAAATTAGACTTTGTCAAATCATGCTTCACGTCTCTAGCAAGGAGAAACCTTTGATCAGAAGACCTAGGTGTGTCTCAGAAGAGCATTAGGATAGCAAGAGGCCTGGGGAGTTTGTTCTAATGCATGTCTGCAACTGGTGCAGCATAAATCTAAGTTGACCTGGGGTGTCACAGAGCCAACCTGTAGCTCAGTTGCTGGGGCTACTGCTGCAGTGAGCAAACACAACAAAGATTTTTCCCTTCTTAATCTCCCACTGATCTTACCTTTCCCCATGTGGGCCAAACATTCATCACAAGAAAGCCTTGTGAGGACTTTGAAACATTATTCAGAAAGAAATTAGAAGCTTCTCCCCTACCTTCCCCCCTCCAAAAAAAATAGAAATAATCTGGGAGTCATTAATCATTATTAAGCCTGATACATACATTATCTTAACCGTTTGATCTCTGTTTACAAATAATTAATGATAACTGGTGTTCCTGATCACCATGCTAAGTTCTTGGCATATTTTACCTTTTTTACATGTAAAAACAGCCTTATAATCTAACAGACTTTATAGTTTACTTTACAGACGATGAAACTGAGCCTTAGAGAGTTTAAGTAGGTTTTCTGAGCAGAAAGTAAAGGAGTCAAATTTCAACATTAAGTCGTTACTGTGATGCCCCAACTCTTAACCATTATACCATACCATACTTATTCAATCTGTACGTGAGCAAACAATCGAGAAGCTGGACTATATGAAGAAGAATGGGGCATCAGGGTTGGAGGAAGACTCCTTAACAACCTGCATTATGCAGATGACACAAC
>NW_004443939.1:673481-676196 GCF_000243295.1 Trichechus manatus latirostris
ATTTTCAATTGCCTCATATGCATATAAAAGCTGGACAATGAATAAGGAAGAACAAAGAAGGTTTGATACATTTGAATTACGGTATTGGTGAAGAATATTGAATATGCCATGAACTGTCAGAAGAACAAACAAATCTCTCTTGGAAGAAGCACAGTCAGAATGCTCCTTAGAAGTGAGGTTGGTGAGACTACTTTGGACATGTTATCAGGGGGGACTAATCTTTGGTGAAGTAGAGGGTCAGCAGAAAAGAGGAAGACCCTCAATGAGATAAATTGACACAGTGACTGCAACAATGAGCTCAAACATAGCAACGATTGTGAGGATGGTGCAGGACTGGACAGTGTTTGGTTCTGTTGTACATAGGGTTGCTATAAGTAGGAACCAACTCAATGGCACCTAACAACAAAAAGATGTGATGGACGTGGAAATGTGCTTCCCAGATTGCCCCTTCAAGGCAGGATATGTTGCCCCAACTGCTGGGAGTTCTGTTTGTGGGCAGATAGGCTTCAGCTGTCAGCCTTCTGGGATTCATCTCACCTACAGAGAGCTGCCCCACTCAGGGTCACAACCTTTCCCAGGGCAGTTCACATCCAATGACTAGTGAGCAGTCCTGGGCCCATGATCACTTGGTATCCCATGGTCAAGCTGGCAGCCTTTCACATTGCCAGAGCAATATTCCTAGGTGTGGAATGTTACATCTCTGGAACCTGAAGAGTCCTACCAAGTGTTTTTCTTCCTTCTTTGTGGTAGCAGATGCAAAATTCAACAATTTGTCTTTCACTTTGGAGGGAATGTTCCAGCACACCCCTGACCTCTTGACCCCTAAGAAGTTTACTGAAGTGGCAGATCTCTGAATCTTTGTAGGGATTATCCCCCACCCTCTGGAGCACATGTGTCTTCCCAAGGTCTCCGGTGTATTAAATACTTCTTGCTTAAGCTGCTCAGTTACCATGAAGTCATCGATGTAATGCATCATATGATGTTCCCCAGGATGTCCAGGAGGTTCATATCTCTTTGGACTATGATATGTGATGGAGTTCAAACCGCTGACCTTTTGGTTAGCAGCTGAGCACTTAACCACTATGCCACCAGGGCTCCTACAAATAAACATGGCATTGGAGTCACTGGGTAGCACAAATGGTTAAGTACTGTGCTACTAACTGAAAGATTGGCAGTTCGAATCCACCCAGAGCCTCCTCAGACAAAAGGTCTGGGGATTTACTTCCAAAAGGTCACAGTCATGAAGTCCCTATGGAGAGTAGTTCTACTCTGAAACACTAGGTCACCATGAGTCAGAATCAACTCAGTGGAAACTCGTTTGGCTTTTTGGTTTTGGGGCAAAATTACACCTGAGTATATATAATTTTTTATTGTTGTGTTTTAAGTGAAAGTTTACAATTAAAGTTAGTCTCTCATACAGAAATCTATACGTACATTGTTATATGACCCTAGTTGCTCTCACTATACTGTGACAGCACACTCCTCCTTTCCAACCCGGATTTCCCATGTCCATTCAACCAACTCCTGACCCTCTTTGCCTTCTCATCTCACCTCTGGACAGGAGCTGCCAATTTAATCTCATTATCTACTTGAGTTAAGAAGCACACTCCTCACAAGTATCATTTTATGCCCCATAGTCCAGTCTAATCTTTGTCTGCAGAGTTTGCCTCAGGAATGGTTTTAGTTTTGGGTTAACAGAGAGTCTGGGGGCCATGTCTTCCGGGGTCCCTCCGGTCTCAGGCAAACCATTAAGTCTGGTCTTTTTACTAGAATTTGAGTTCTGCACCTTACTTTTCTCCGGCTCCATCAGGGACTCTGTTGTTTTACCTGTCAGGGTGGTCACTGGTGGTAGCCAGGCACCATCTAGTTCTTCTGGCATCAGGCTGATAAAGTCTCTGGTTAATGTGGCCATTTCTGTCTCTTGGGTTAATACTTTCCTTGTGTCCTTGGTGTTCTTCATTCTCCTTTGCTCCAGGTGGGTTAGGACCAACCGATGCATCTTAGATGGCTGCTTGCCAGCTTTTAAGTCCCCAGATGCCCTTCACCAAAGTGGGATGCAGAATATTTTCTTAATAAACTTTGTTATGCCAATTGATCTAGATGCCCCTGAAAGCATGGTCCCCAGAGCCCCACCCTACTACTCGGTCCCCGAAGTGTTTGATTGTATTCAGGAAACTTCTTAGCTTTGGTTTAGTCCAGTTCTGCTGACTTTCCCTGTAGTGGGTGTTGTCCTTCCCTTCACCTAAGATTACTCTTGTCTACTATCTAGCTAGCTCCCTTTCTCCCCACTCTCGTAACCATCAAAGAATGTTTTCTTCTGTGTTTAAACCTTTTCCTGAGTTCTTATAATAGTGGTCTTATACAATAATTGTCCTTGTGTGGCTGACTAAATTTACTCAGCATAATGCCTTCCAGATTCTGCCATGGTATGTTTCACAGCTTCATCACTGTTCTTTATCTTTGCATAGTATTCCATTGTGTGAATATACCATAATTCGTTTATCCATTCATCCGTTGATGGGCATCTAGGTTGTTTCCATCTTTTTGCTATCGTGAACTTTGCTGCAGTGAACATGGGTGTGCATATATCTATTCGTGTGACTGCTCTTATTTCTCTAGGATATATTCCAAGGAGGGGGATTGCTGGATTGTATAGTACTTCTAACTTTTTAAGGAAGCGCCAAATCAGTTTCCAAAGAGGTTGTACCATTTTAC
>NW_004443939.1:676723-678645 GCF_000243295.1 Trichechus manatus latirostris
TGGACTGCTGTGCCTCATTAGTCTCATTTTGTTTTATGGGACAGTCCAATCCCTGGCTGAACGGTGAACCTTGGAAGTGACTTCATCACTGAGCTAAAAGGGTGTGTCTGGGGGCCATACTCTCAGGGTTTGTCCAGACTGTTTCAGGCCAGTAAATCTGGTCTTTTTGTGTGTGTGTGTTAGAATTCTGTTCTAACATCCTTCTCCAGCTCTGTCCAAAAACATCTGTTGTGATCCCGGTCAGAGCAGTCAGTGGTGGTAGCCGGGTACCATCTAGCTGTGCTGGACTCAGTCTGGTGGAGGCCTTGGTAGCTGCGGTCCATTAGTCCTTTGGACTAGTCTTTTCCTTGTATCCTGTTCTCTTCATTCTTCCTTGCTCCCAAAGGGGTGAGACCAGTGGAGTATCTTAGAAGGCCACTCACAGGCTTTTAAGACCCCAGACGCTACTCACCAAGGTAGAATGTAGAACATTGTCTTTATAAACTGTGTTACGCCACTTGAGCTAGATGTTCCCTGAGACCATGGTCCCCATAGCCCTTCGCCGAGCAATTCAGTCCCTCAGGGAGTTTGGATGTGTCTACGGAGCTTCCATGACCTTTCCTTGTACAAGTTGTGCTGGTTTCCCCAGTATTGTGTGCTGTCTCACCCTTCACCAAAGATATCACCTATCTATTGCCTATTTAGTATTCCCCCCCACCCCTCCCATCCCTCATAACCAACAAAGACTGTTACTTTTTGTGTGTGAACTTTTTCATGAGTTTGTATAATAGAGGTCTCATACAATATTTGTCCTTCAGCATAATGTCCTCCAGTTTCATCCATGTTATGAGATGCTTCACAGATTCATCAGTGTTCTTTATTGTTGCTTAGTACTCCATTGTGTGTATGTACCATAGTTTGTTTATCCATTCTTCTGTTGATGGGCATCTAGGTTGTTTCCATCTTTTTGCTATTATGAACCATGCTGCCATAAACATGGGTGTGCATATGTCTATTCGAGTGATGGCTCTTATTTCTCTAGGATATATTCCCAGGAGTGGGATTGCTGGATCGTATTGTAATTCTATTTCTAGCTTTCTAAGGAAGTACCATATCATTCTCCAAAATGGTTGTATCATTTTGCATTCCCACCAGCAGTGCATAAGAGTTCCAATCTCCCCACATCCTCTCCAACATTTGTTATTTCCAGTGTTTTTGATTCGTGCCAGTAATGCCGGGGTAAGATGGTATCTCATTGTGGTTTTAATTTGCATTTCTCTAATGGCTAGTGATCTCAAGCATTTCCTCATGTGTCTGTTGGCTGCTTGAATGTTGTCTTTGGTGAAGTGTCTGTTCATTTCCTTTGCCTGTTTTTTAATAGGGTTGTCTTTTTGTTGTAGAGGTGTTGGATTTTCTTGTAGATTATGGAGATTAGAACTTTGTCTGACTTGTAGTGTCCAAAAATTTTTTCCCAGTCTTCGTTGTAGTTTTGATTTGCATTTCTCTGATGGCTAATGATCATGAGCATTTCCTCATATGTCTGTTAGCCACCTGAATGTCTTCATTGGTGAAGTGCTTGTTCATATCCTGTGCCCATTTTTTAATTGGGTTATTTGTCTTTTTGTTGTTGAGGTTTTGCAGTATCTTGTAGATTTTAGAGATTAGACACTGATCAGATTTTTCATAGCCAAAAATTCTTTCTCAGTCTGTAGGTTGTCTTTTTACTTTTTTGGTGAAGTCTTTTGATGAGCGTTAAGTGTTTGATTTTTAAGAGCGCCCAGTTATCAAGTTTCTCTTCTGGTGTTTGTGCATTGTTACTTATGGTTCTTATTGTGTTTATGCCATGTATTAGGGCTCCTATCATTGTCCCTATTTTTTCTTCCATGATCTTTATCATTTTAGATTTTATGTTTAGGTCTTTGATCCATTTGGAGTTAGTTTTT
>NW_004443939.1:684895-696209 GCF_000243295.1 Trichechus manatus latirostris
ATCATGTTTTTTTTATCCAGTCTGCCACTCTCTGTCTCTTTATTGGTGCATTTAGTCCATTTACATTCAGCGTAATTATTGATAGGTATGAGATTAGTGCTGTCATTTTGATGTCTTTTTTTGTGTGTTGTTCACGGTTTCTTTGTTCCACTTGATTTTCTGTGTTGAGATGTTTTTCTTTATGTATTTTCTTTTCATCTTTTTCATTGTTGTTGATTTTGTATTTGCTGAGTCTTTACGTTTTTCTAGTTTTTTTATTTTGGCTTGTAGGATTGTTAGTTTCCTTTGTGGTTACCTTAATATTTACCCCTATTTTTCTAAGTTTAAAGCAGTCTTTCCTTTCTTTATATTACCTTGACTTACTCTCCCTGTGAAAAATCTATGACTACATTTTTTATTTTATTTTATTTTTTATTATACTTTCGATGAAGGTTTACAGAACAAATAGTTTCTCATTAAACAGTCTACATATTGTTTTATGACAATGGTTAAGAACCCCACGACATGTCAACACTGTCCCTTCTCAACCTTGAGTTCCCTATTACCAGCTTTCCTGTCCCCTGCTGCCTTCTTGTGCTTGTCCCTGGACTGCTGTGCCCCATTCATCTCATTTTGTTTTATGGGGCTGTCTAATCTTGGGCTGAATGGTGAACCTCGAGAGTGACTTCATTAGTGAGCTAAAAGGATATCTGGGGTCCATAGTCTCAGGGTTTCTCCAGTCTCTGTCAGGCCAGTAAATCTGGTCTTTTTTTTTGTGAGTTAAAATTTGGGTCTACCCTTTCCTCCAGCTCTGTCCAGGAGCTTTTGTTGTGACCCCGTTCAGAGCAATGACTACATTTTTTAGTCCCTCGTTTTTGTTTTAATATTGTCGTCTTTTACGTACTGACGTCTCTGTTTCCCTATTTTCAGTGTTTTAGATTTGATTTATTTTTGTGACTTCCCTTTCTGGGTTTATACCTGGTTGCTCTGTCCTGTGTTCTAGTCTTGGGTTGTTATGATGTTATTGATTTTCTAATCCGAGGATTCCCTTTAGTATTTCTTATAATTTTGGTTTGGTTTTTACAAATTCCCTAAACTTCTGTTCATCTGAAAATGCCCTAATGTCACCATCATATCTGAGAGACAGTTTTGCTGGATATATAATTCTTGGCTGGTAATTTTTTTCCTACAAGGCTTTATATATATCATCCCATTACCTTCTTGTCTGCATGGTTTCTGCTGAGTATTCTGAGGTTAGTCTTATTGACTATCCTCTGTAGATGACTTCGTTTATCCCTAGTCACTCTTCAAATTCTCTCTTTATCTTTGGTTTCGGCAAGTTTGATTATAATATGTCTTGGTGACTTTCTTTTGGAATCTACCTTATGTGGGGTCTGATGAGCACCTTGGATAGATATCTTCTCATCTTTCATGATATCAGGGAAGTTTTCTGCCAACAAATCTTCATCAATTCTCTCTGTATTTTCAATTATCTCCCCCCCCCCCATTCTGGTACTCCAATCACTCAGTTTATTCCTCTTGATAGAGTGCCACATAATTCTTAGAGTTTCTTCATTTTTTAAAATTCTTTTATCTGATTTTTCCTCAGATAAGTTGGTGTCAAGTTCTTTATCTTCAGTTTCACTAATTTTGACTCCTGTTGCCTCAGTTCTGCTCCTATGACTTTCTATTGGGTTGTCTAATTCTGAAATTTTGTTGTTAACCTTCTGGATTTCTGACTGCTGTCTGTCTATGGATTCTTGCAGCTTATTAAATTTATCATTATGCTCTTGAATAACCTTCTTGAGATCCTCTATTGCTTTGTCTGCATGTTCTTTAGCTTGTTCTGTGTTTTGCATGATCTCCTTCCTGATCTCTTTAAGAGTTCTTTATATTAATCTTCTGTATTCTACCTCTGGCAATTCCAAGAAATTCTCTTCCTCTGGAAAATTTCTTGATTCTTTATTTTGGGAGCTTACTGAAGCCATCATGGTCCACCTCTTTATGTGATTTGATATTGATTGTTGTCTCCGAGCCATCAATAAGGTATTATATTCATTTATTTTATGTTTGCTTACTGTGTCCTAGCTTCTTCTTCCATTTTATTTTGCTATGCCTAAATAGACTGCTTATGTGAGCTAGTTTGATTATTGGCACCTTTGAAGCTCTAAGGTCCTGTCAGCAGGTGGTTAGAGCTGTTACTAGGTATGTAAGCCCAGGTGTCTATTTTTTTGTATGAATTTATCTCAGGTGTCCAGCTAGTCAGTTACCAAGTGTGTGGTGGAAGCTCTCACCTACGGTCCTAGACAGGCATGGGTGATTGGTGTAGGTACAGGTACCTGGCTGCAGTAGGGGGTCAAGCACTGAGAAAGGCACGGGGCTGACGGCTCCCCCTGAGTGTCTGGTAAGAAAGCGTATCCCTGTTCCCTAAAGTGCATAGGTGGATGGGTTTTGCAGCCAAACTATGAGCACCCAGTGCTGTTGGCTGTAAGGACTAGAGGGCACTACCTATTCTTGGACACCTGTCATGGGTGGCTAAGTGATGTGGGTGGAACCATCAGTCCTCAGGTCCCTGATGTAGGTGAGTGAGAACAATGCTTAATGGGCAGAGCAGTGTCAAATGTCATGAACCTGCCACTTCACCATATAGCTGAAATAGTTGAAGTGAGACTTCAGGTATATACCCTGTTGTACTGTAGTAATGGGCCCACACAGTCTGTGCAGGGGTGAAAGGCATTCAGAGTCTGTGGACCCCTTATGCCTGTGCCTAGGCAAAGGAGCTGTGCCTACCCTGAGTTCCTGGTTTAGGGGAGCTGGCAGATTATTTTTTCCCTGTTTGTTAATTTGTTCCCTCTCCAAGGCCAGGAGAATGGCTCAGGGCACGTGACAGGTCCTACTTCTTGTCCAGGGGACTTAGCAATCACTGAAGCCAGCCTGGGACCCAGTGCAGAGCGGGGAGGGGAGAGGCAAATGGGAGAGAAATTTTTCTCAAATGGGGTGTTTTTTTTTGATTCGTGCCTTGGCCAGATGCAAGCACTTATCTTTCACTGATCGAGTGCTGCTTCTCACTGGTTCTGGATGCCTGCGTAGACTCTCTGCTGCTGGTTCTCTCCCAATGTGGAAAACGCCTACTAAGTGCCACTGCTTGCCTCATTGTGCATGTGAGCCGATCAGGCCTGAAGGGTGGGTCAGGTCTGGTATCTCCTCGCTGCTTCTGAACCATCTCTCCCTCCCTCTACCACTCGGTCTGATTCCTCAACTTTGCCTTTGATACTCAGGACTCCTAGATTGTCATATATAATCGATTCACTTGTTTTTTCGTCTGACTACTCCATCACCTTGGCCCCGCCTCCTATACATGAATATTTTGTCTCTTTTATGTGAATGTAAACTTTGTTTGATCCTCTTTTCTGATTGGAATAGAAAAGAACACATTTTCCAAATCAGTGTAGCTGAGGTCCTATTAATCTTCTCTAGAAAAGATACCATATTTGAACAGCAGCAGCATTGGAGCTACTTCTTGATGGAGTTTGCAGTAACCTACAGTCATTCTCCAGAATCTATTTAGTTTCAGCAGGGGGGTGGACTGGTGAATTTAATACAATAGTGACCATTACCCCTACATCCTTGAAATTCTTAAGGGTGACACTAATTACCTTCATTCCCATGGGGATGTGATATTGTTTCTGATTTACCATATTGACCAGGATGAGGGGAGTATTGTCAGAGGCTTACCTTGTTTTTTCCACTATGATGTATCTTACCCCATAGGCCAAGGACCTAATGTAGGGACTCTTCTGACAGCCAAGTATGTCAAGGCCACTTATACATTCAGGGTTAGGGAAGTGAGTGCTAGGTGGTCCTGTGGACCCAGTGGACTGATTGCTGTTCAACCTTTGGCCAGGATTTCATTTACAGGACCATTATATGCCCGTACTCTAATAGGGGATCTGTGATAATTTTCCATGTCTCTCAGTATTCCGCTTTCCCCAGTCAATCAGATAAATAGGGGAAGGACTGTGTGAATCAATATAGTATAAACATGTTGTGCTGTGACAGGCTCTTTCCTCTTGGGGACTGAGCCACATCTTCAATCAACAAGCTCTGGGTCTGAAAGCTAGCCTAAGTATGGGAACTGGGCAAGGTATTGTGATAAACTTCCTTCATTCTCTTTTCTCTTCATTCTTGCTTTCTTTGGATTATATGTATTAAGTAGTACCCTCATTGACTGCCCATCTATTTTGCCCCTAGGGATGTGGTATTCTGTTAACTATCTCCACATCTCTCTATGGCTCATGTCACCTTGGCTGTCATGCTGCCTTACCAGTCATTATGATAATTGTGAACCCCTGGTTTCTGGAAGTTTAGCACCACCCCCGATCTTTATTGCTTTGTTGTGGGTATCATCACTGTTACTATCAAAAAAATCAATCTCTTTGACAAGTTTCCTACTTATGTGACAAGTCTTCAGGTATTCAAGTGTCTTAGTTATCTAGTGTTGCTATAACAGAAATACCACAAGTAGATGATATTAACAAAGAGAAATTTATTCTCTCACAGTCTAGGAGGCTAGAAGTCCCTATTCAGCTCCAGGGGAAGGCTCTCTCTCTGCTGGCTCTGGGGGAAGGTCCTTGTTATCAATCTTCCTCTGGTCTAGGAGCTTCTCAGTGCAGGAACTCTGGGTCCAAAGGACATGCTCTGCTCCCAGAGCTTCTTTCTTGGTGGTATGAGGTCCCCCTGTGTCTCTGCTCACTTCTCTCTTTTATATCTCAAAAGAGATTGACTTAAGACACAACCTAATCTTGTAGATTGAGTCCTGCCTCATTAACACAACTGCCTCTAATCCTGCCTCATTAACTTCATAGAGGTAGGATTTACAACGCATAGGAAAATCACATCAGATGACAAAACGGTGGACAATCACACAATACTGAGAATCATGGCCTACCCAAATTGACACATATTTTGGGGGGGATACAATTCAATCTGTAGCATCAAGAGAACAGGGAACAGAGAGTACTTTGTTCTTCAGATCCCAGATTTGAAGCGCAGCATCATGAATTGGATGTGTTCCCATTTGCTTTCAACTATCCTTAAGAGACGGGCATCAGGTCTGTCCTCTTATGGGGCCAGCTGGGTATGAGCCTCATTTTTGTCTGAATTAGCTAAGAAATAGGAGCCAGATCGAATTCCTAATCATTACGGGGGTGTCTAGGCATTCGGTGGGCTGGATCTTCTCAACAAAAAATAATGCACAAATCTTTCACACACACACAAACACATATATAGATATATAAGCTAAGCATGGTTCAAAAATCCAAACTACTGAATTAAAATCAAATTACTTTATAGGTACATCTTTACTTCACCAATAGAAAGACAACAAAAAGAAAACTCTCTTTCATAGTGATCTTCTCTTGGGTAGCCCTAAGTGTCATTGGGGAGTATCTCCAGGGTCACCTCACCAGTCTAGGAACTTATTACACAAGAAATTGTTTAACATTTGTTACTCCACCTACCTTCAAGCTCCCTAAGGTAAGGCCTACGTGTATCTTGTTCACTTCTGTATCACCATGCTTAGTATAGTGCATGGTGCCTGACAATAATTTTTTATTCATTTATTCAGTAATTAACTCATTTATTATTCAGTAAACACTGGATGAGTAAGCAAATGGATGCATAGATAAATATAGTCTATCAAATCAAAGTTAGATTCTTAGCCATTCATTGCTTAGTGGATGTTTTCTCTCTTTCTCAGTCACAAATACATACTTCATCTCTCTAGCCCTTTAAGTGAAAGAAACCAAGGAGGATATAGCCTTTTACCCAGAGAGCCAAAGGAGGAAAGAATACATTACATGTAAACAATTGGGTATCACTCCCACCTCAAGTTTGCTAGCCTTTTAATGAGACAGACCCATATCCACTTCCTTTTGCCCCATCCACCTCTCTCCTATATCATATATTGAATCTTATTCTCAGCACATCTAATACTAGCCTTAATATGTCAGCAGAAATAATCTTCTTAGGTTTGACATTGCCCATTTGTGAACTGGTCTCAGTTAATTTGGTTAACTTCTACATCATGAGCCTTTATTTTCAGGACACTTCTAGCTCTTTGTCTTATCATCTCATTTGATCCTCTCAATGAGGTAAGAGATAGATACCATGTGTGGAAAGATCAGTGAACCAGGAAACCAGAAGACAAGAATTGTCAATTTTCTGTACAACTGGTTAGTTTTGGGATCTATGGCAACTCTTATGACATTCATAAAATAAGTGGATTTTATTAGATTCAACACTCAAAAAACACTTAAGTGCTCCTTATCTGTGTTGTTCTAGATGCTGGAGGTACAGTGATATGTCAGAGATGTTAGGTCTCCTCTCTTGTAGAGCTTACATTCTATAATGGGGTAGAGACAAATGAAATGCCAGTAAATAGATAAGAAAATTTCAAATAAAATTTAAAAAAAAAAAGAGTGATGTACTAGACAGTGACCAATAGAGCCTGCTTCGATTGGCGGTCAGAGAAGTCCTCTCTGAAGAGATGACATTTTTGCCTACTTAAAGACAAAAATAAGTCAGTCATGTGAAGATGCATGTGACAAGCTTTCCAAACAGAGAGAATAGATATTGAGAACTGGTTACAAAAGATCTAAGATGGCTCAAACTTGGCTTTCCCTGACAGTTCTTATCATCAGTGGTTTCCATTTTGCAGATGATGCTCCTAAAGCTTAGAGCAGTAAAGCAACTTGCTCAAGGGTAAATGTTGAATTCTTGGAAAAACAGGAATTCAGAACCATAACTTCTGACTCTCAAAGAGAATGTTCTTCACCATTGACACTCTTAGATACCTTAGCTTATGCCCTCATGACCCTCCCCTGATTATTTCAGGAGATTCCTAACTGGTCACTCAGCATCCTTGTCCACCTCTTCTTCCTTTCCCAACTCAACCCCAGTTTATCCTCTATGGCCAGTGTTATGATTCTAATACACAAGTCTAATCATGCCACTTCCTTGATTTAAAAACCTCTTGTGGCTGCCAGCAGCCTAAGGGATAAAGTTCAAGCACCCCAAAACATTATTCAATCTGTTGAGCCTTATCACCCATCATCACATTTCTTCACATCCTTCTCTAGCCACAGTAAACCAAATGTCATGCCATTTTATGCCACCATGTCTTTCAACATACTATTCTTTTTCATTGGCAAATTACAATAATCTTGCAAGTGCTCACTCAGACGACATTTACCCTGTAAAGCCTATCATAACTCCCACTGGAGTCACTACCAGTGCATCATTCCCTTATCTATGTCAGCATAATAATTTTGCTCTATTAGAGTAGTTTCCACAACTATTTCAGTGATTCATTTACTTGCCCTGGTAGACTATGAGATCCTGAAGGGCAGAAAACACATTGTTTTTCTTCCTGTATCCCCAAGTCTCCTTTTAGTAGTTGACATTTAGTAGATGCTTGAAAATATTTGTGAACACAAGGTGTGAACAAATGAATGAATGAAGTTACAAAGACTGTTGAAATTTGTGTAGATTTTTTCTTCATTAATTCAAGGATAACTAAATTATATTTTTTAAAATTATGTTTTTATTATAATATATTTCAAAAACATAGTTAATTCTAGAGAACTGCATAATTAGTGCTTATGTACCCATTATCTATCAGATCCTAATATTTTTGACTATTGATTTGGTATTTTCTTATTTATTAAGGAAAAAAAAAAAGAGGCAATTTCAGTTTTGTTATCCTATCTCCTTCTTTCCTGAATTTTGTATTATCATTTCCAGATTTTTATGCAAATACTACATATGGGTGTATTTATAAAAGTTTACAACATTATTTTCCATGCTTTCAGACTTTATCTAAATGGTATTGTACTATACATATTATTTGGCCAAGTGTTTCTAACCCTCAACATTGAGTACTCACTTAGAATTACCAAACTTTTTAACAAATCAACATGTTGAAATAAAATTTAAGTACAACAAAATGCACTCAATTCACGGGTATAGTTCAATGAATTTTGATAAATGTATTTAACTCTGTAAGCAATCACAATCCAGATATAGAATAATCCCATCACTCCCCCAAATTTCTTGTAACTCTTTGACATCAATACTTCCTCCCAGGAGGTGGGGCCAAGATGGCAGAGTAGTCAGACGCTTCAAGTGGACCTTCTTACAACAAAGACCCAAAAAAACAAGTGATTCAATTATATATGGCAATCTGGGAGCCCTGGACATCAAAGGCAGAGTTGAGGAACCAGACTGAGTGGCAGGGGGAGGGAGAGATGGTTCGGAAACAGCAAGGAGTTGCCAGACCTGACCCAGCAAGAGCCTGAGCCCTTCAGGCCTGATCAGCTTGGGAGTGAGCAGTAAGCCAGGCAAGCAGTGGTGCCAGGGAGGCACGTTTTCCACACTGGGAGAGTCACAGTGCCAGAGAGTCTACACAGCCACCCAGAACCAGTGAGAAGCAGCCCTCATTGGCAAAAGATAAATACTTGCATATGGCTTACCGCGTGGATCAAAAATGTCCCCCTTAGGGAAAAACCTTTCTCCCATTTACCTCACGGCTCCCTGCTCTGCACTCGGTCCCAGACTGGCTTCGGCAATTGCTGAGTCCCCTGGGCTGGAAGTAGGATCTGTCACATGCCAAGAGCCATTCTCCCTGCCTTGGAGAGTGAACAAATTAACAAACAGGGGAAGAAATAAACTGCCAGCTCCCCTAAGCCAGGAACCCAGGGTAGGCACACCTCCTTTGCTTAGGCACAGGCATAAGGGATCCACAGACTTTGAGTGCCTTTTCCCCTACATAGACTTGTGTGGGCCCATCTCAACAGCATAGGCCCTCATTACCGCAGTACAACAGGGTATATACTGAAACTCTAACTTCAACTGTTTCAGCTGTGAAGTGGCAGATTCTTGACAGTTGACACTGCTCAGCCCATTAAGCATGGTCTTCACCTACCCACATCAGGGGCCTGAGGACTGGTGGCTCCACCCATGCCACCTAGCAACCTGCGATGGGGACCCATGAATAAGAGGTGCCCCCTAGTCCTTACAGCCAACAGCATTAGGTGCTCATAGTCAGGCTGCAAAAACCACCCACCTACACACTCTAGGGAACAGGGACACACTTTCCTCCTGGACACTAGGGGGCAGCCGTCAGCACCCTGCCTTGCTCAGAGTGTGTCCCCCTGCTGCAGCCAGATGCTTGTGCCTACACCAATCACGCATGCCTGTCTAGGACTGTAAGTGAGAGCCTATACCACACAATTGGTGGTTATCTACCTGGGCACCTGAGCTGAATCTATACAGGAGAAGTGGGTGGACTCCTGAGCTTACATACCTAGTAACAGATCTAAACACCTGGTGACAGAACATTAGAGCTTCAAAGGTGCCAACACTCAAACTAGCTCATACAAGCAGCCTATTTGGGCATATTGAAACAAAAAAAGAAGCTAGGACACAGTAAGCAAATATAAAATAAATAAATATAATAACTTATCGATGGCTCGGAGACAACAATCAGTATCAAATCACATAAAGAGGCAATCCATGATGACTTCAGCAAGCTCTCAAAATAAAGAATCTAGAAATTTTCCAGAGGAGAAAAATTTCTTGGAATTACTGGAGGCAGAATACAAAAGATTAATACACAGAACTCTTCAAGAAATTAGGAAGGAAACTAAGCAAAACGCAGAACACCCAATAGAGGAAATTAAAAAGATTACAGAAGAACATAATCAAAAATTTAACAGGCTGCAAGAATCTATAGAGAGACAGCAATCAGACATCCAGAAGATTAACAATAAAATTTCTGAATTAGACAACTTAATAGAAAGTCATAGGGGCAGAAATGAGGCAATGGAAGTCAGAATTAAGGAGACTGAAGATAAAACACTTGACACCAACTTATTTGAGGAAAAATCAGATAAAAGGCTTAAAAAAAAAATGAAGAAACCCTAAGAATTATATGGGACTCTATCAAGACGAATAACCTATGAGTGATTGGAGCACCAGAACAGGGTGGGGGGGATAACAGAAAATACAGAGAGAATGGTTGAAGATTTGTTGGCAGAAAACTTCCTTGATATCATGAAAGATGAAAAGATATCTATCCAAGATGATCATCAAATCCCACATACGGTAGATCCGAAGAGAAAGTCACTAAGACATATTATAATCAAACTTACCAAAACCAAAGATAAAGACAGAATTTTAAGAGCATCTAGGGATAAACAAAAAGTCATCTACAAAGGAGAGTCAATTAGAATAAGCTCAGACTACTCATCAGAAACCATGCAGGCAAGAAGGCAATGGGATAACATATATAAAGCTTTGAAGGAGAAAAACTGCCAACCAAGAATTGTATATCCAGGAAAACTGTCTCTAAAATGTGATGGCAGAATTAGGCCATTTCCAGATAAACAGAAGTTTAATTTGCAAAAACCAAACCAAAATTACAAGAAATATTAAAGGGAGTCTTCCAGTTGGAAAATTAATAACATCAGATAAAAACCCAAGACTAGAACACAGGACAGAGCAACCAGATATCAACCCAGATAGGGAAGTCACAAAAGTAAATCAAAGCTAAAACACTGCAAACGGGGAAACAGATGTCAATATATAAAAGATGACAACATTAAAACAAAAAAGAAGGTCTTAAAAAGTGTAGACGTAGATTTTTCATATGGAGAGGAAGTCAAGGCAATATAAAGAAATAAAAGACTGGTATAAACTTTGAAAAATAGGGGTAAATATTAGGGTAACCACAAAGGAAACTAACAATCCTACAAGTCAAAATAAAAAACTAGAATCATATAAGACTCAGCAGACACAAAATCAACAACAATGAAAAAGATGAAAAGAAAATACGTAAAGAATAATGACTCAGCTCAGAAAATTAACTGGAACAAAGAAACTATGAACAACACACAAAAAAAGACATCAACATGACAGCACTAAACTCATACCTATCAATAATTACAGTGAGTGTAAAAGGACTCAATGCACCAATAAAGTGACAGAGAGTGGCATACTGGATAAAAAAACACGATCTGTCTATATGCTGCCTATAAGAGACACACCTTAGACTTAAAGACACAAACAAACTAAAACTCAAAGTTTGAAAAAATTACATCAAGCAAACAACACTCAAAAAAGAGCAGGAGTGGCAATATTAATCTCTGAAAAAATAGACTTTAAAGTAAAATCTACCACAAAGGATAAGGAAGGACACTTCATAATGATTAAAGGATCAATACACCAGGAAGACATAACTATAATAAATATTTACTCACCCAACGACAGGGCTCCA
>NW_004443939.1:697040-698490 GCF_000243295.1 Trichechus manatus latirostris
CAGACCCAAGTGAAATTAAAAGAATCATAACAGGATACTATGAAAAATTGTACTCTAACAAATTTGAAAACCTAGAGGAAATGGACAAATTTCTACAAACTCACTACCTACCTAAACTAACACAAACAGAGGCAGAACAACTAAATAAACCCATAACAAATGAAGAGATTGAAAAGGTAATTAAAAAAACTATGAGCAAAAAAAGCTCTGGTCTGGATGGCTTCACTGAAGAATTCTACCAAACTTTCAGAGAAGAGTTAACACCACTACTACTAAAAGTATTACAGAGAGTAGAAAAGGATAGAATATTCCCAAACTCATTCTATGAGCCCAGCATAACCCTGATACCAAAACCAGGTAAAGACACCACAAAAAACGAAAGTTACAGACCAATGTACCTGCTGAACATAGATGCAAAAATCCTCAACAAAATTCTAGCCAATAGAATTCAACAATATATCAAAAAAATAATTCACTGTGATCAAGTAGGATTTATACCAGGTATGCAGGGATGGTTCAACATTAGAAAAACAATCAACGTAATCCATCACAAAAATAAAACAAAAGACAAGAACTACATGATCTTATCAATCGATGCAGAAAAGGCATTTGACAAAGTCCAACACCCATTCATGATAAAAACTCTCAACAAAATAGGAATAGAGGGGAAATTCCTCATTATAATTAAGGGCATTTATACCAAGCCAACAGCCGACATCATCCTAAATGGAGAGACTTTGAAAGCATTCCTCTTGAGAACGGGAACCAGACAAGGGTGCCCTTTATCACCACTCTTATTCAACAGTGTGCCGGAGGTCCTAGCCAGAGCAATTAGGCTAGAAAAAGTAATAATGGCATCCAAACTGGTAGGGAAGAAGTCAAAGTATCTCTATTTGCAGATGATATGATCTTATACACAGAAAACCTCAAAGACTCCACAGGAAAACTACTGGAACTAATAGAAGATTTCAGCAAAGTTTCAGGATACAAGCTAAACATACAAAAAATCAGTTGCATTCCTTTACACCAACAAAGAGAACTTGAAGAGGAAATTACCAAATCAATACCATTTACAATAGCCCCCAAGAAGATAAAATACTTAGGAATAAATCTAACCAGGGATGTAAAAGACCTATACAATGAAAAATACAAGACACTACTGCAAGACACCAAAAGAGACTTTCATAAGTGGAAAAACTTACCTGGGTCATGGATAGGTAGACTCAACATTGTGAAAATGTCAATCTACCCAAAGTGATCTACAGATACAATGCAATCCCGATCCAAATTCCACCGACATTGTTAAATGAGATGGAGAAACAAATCACCAACTTAATATGGAAAGGGAAGAGGCCCCAAATATGTAAAGCATTACTCAAGATGAAGAACACAGTGGGAGGCCTCACACTACCTGATTTTAGAACCTATTATACCACCATGGTAGTCAAAA
>NW_004443939.1:698907-703124 GCF_000243295.1 Trichechus manatus latirostris
AAATCCGATCAGCATCTCATCTCTAAAATCTACAAGATACTGCAAAACCTCAAAACAAAAAGACAAATAACCCAATTAAAAAACGGGCAGAAATATGAACAGGCACTTTGCTGAAAAGATATTCAGGGGGCTAACAGACATATGAAGAAATGCTCACGATCATAAGCCATTAGAGAAATGCATATCAAAACTACAATGAGATATAATCTCACCCCAAGTAGGCTAGCATTAATCCAAAAAACACAAAATAATAAAGGCTGGAAAGGTTGCAGAAAGACTGGAACACTTATACACTGTTGGTGGGAATGTAAAATGATACAACCACTTTGGAAATTGATCTGGTGCTTCCTAAAAAGCTAGAAATTGAAGTACCATATGATCCAGCTATCCCGCTCCTTGGAATATATCCTAGAGAAATAAGAGCCATCACACGAATAGGTATATGCACACCCATGTTCACTGCAGCACTGTTCACAATAGCAAGAAGATGGAAACAACCTAGGTGCCCATCAATGGGCTAATGGATAAACAAATTGTGGTATATCCACACAATGGAATACTACGCAATGATGAAGAACAACCATGAAGGCTTAAAACATCTTAAAACATGGAGGAAGCTGGAAGTCATTATGCTAAGTGAACTTAGTCACAGGACAAATATGATATAAGACCACTATTATAAGAACTCAAGAAAAGGTTTAAACACAGAAGAAAACATTCTTTGATGGTTACTAGAATGGGCGTGGGGGGGGTGAGGGTTATTTACTAACTAGATAGTAGATAAGAATTATCTTAGGTGAAGGGAAGGACAGCACACACTACAGAGGAAGTCAGCACAACTGGACTAAACCAAAACTAAGAAGTTTCCTGAATACAGTTAACACTTTGAGGGACAGATTAGCCGGGGTAGGGGTCTGGGGACCATGCTCTCAGGGTAAATCTAGGTCAATTGGCATAACAAAGCTTATTGAGAAAGTGTTCTGCATCCTACTTTGGTGAGTGGCGTCTGGGGTCTTAAAAGCTTGCAAGTGGACATCTAAGATGTATCAATTGGTCCCAATCACCTGGAGTAAAGGAGAATGAAAAGTACCAAAGATACAAGGATACTATTATCCCAAGAGACAGAAAGGGCCACGTAAACCAGAAACTTCATCAACCTGATACCAGAAGAACTAGATGGTGCTCAGCTACCACCAATGATCTCTATGACAGGGAACACAACACGGAGTCCCAGATGGAGCAGGAGAAATGTGGGGTGCAGAACTCAAATTCTAGTAAGAAGGCCAGACTTAATGGTCTGACTGAGACAGGAGGACCCTGGAAAGCATGGCCCTGGATTCTCTAACAGCCCAGAAATAAAACAGTTTCCAAGGCCAACTCTTCAGACAGGGATTGGACTGGACTGTGGGACATAAGATGATACTCATAAGGAGTGTGCCTCTTAGCTCAAGTAGATATAAGAGACTAAACAGGCAGCTTCTGTCCGGAGGTGAGATGGGAAGGCAGAGAAGTTTAGGAGCTGGTTAAATGGACATGGGGAATCAGGGGTGGAAAGGAGGAGTGTGCTGTCTCTGTATGGGGAGAGCAATTAGAGTTACATAATAATGTATGTATAAATTTTTGTATGGGAAAAATATTAAAAAAAAGAAAATGATGTAAAGCAAAATAAGAATAAAATTGGGTTTATTATGTAAAAAAAATAATTACTCCCTCCCAGTCCTGGTCCCAGCCAACCACTCATCTTCTTTCTGTCACTATAGATTAGTTTTGACTTTTCTTGAATTTTATTTCAAGGAATTATGCAGCATGTACCCATTTTGTCCGACTTCTTTCATTTAGCATAATGTAGCTTTTTTTTTTTCTTGAAGTCTTTGTTTTCACTATCAGCATAATACTGGCCTCATAAAATGAACTGAAAAGTGTTTGATTCTCCTCTATTTTCTAAAACATTTTTATAGGATTGGTTTTATTTGTTCTTTAAATATTTCATAGAATTCACCAGGGAAGCTATCTGGGTATGGAGATTTCTTTGTGAGATTTCTTTGTGTCTGTCAGTTTGTCGTACTGTGGGTGCTTGCATGTTGCTGTGATGTTGGAAGTTATGCCACTGGTATTCAGACACCAGAAGGATAACCTATGGTAGACAGGTTTCAGAGTGGCTTCCAGAGTAAGACAGACTAGGAGGAAGGAACCTGGAAGTCTTCTTCTGAAAAGAATTGGCCAGTGAAAACCTTATGAATAGCAGCAGAACATTGTCTGATATAGTGCTGGAAGATGAGCTCCCCCAGGTTGGAAGGCACTCAAAAGACGATTGGGGAAGAGCTGCCTCCTGAAAGTAGAGTCGACCTTAATGACATGGATGAAGACAAGCTTTTGGGACCTTCATTTGCTGATGTGGCATGACTGAAAACGAGAAGAAATAGCTACAAACATCCATTAATAATCAGAATGTGGACTGTACGAAGTATGAATCTAGGAAAATTGGAAATCTTCAAAAATGCAATGGAACACATAAACATCAATATCCTAGCATTAGTGAGATGAAATGGACTGGTATTGGCCATTTTAAATTCGACAATCATATGGTCTACTATGCCAGGAATGACAGCTTGAAGAGGAATGGCACTGCATTCATTGTCAAAAAGAACTTTTCAAGATCTGTCCTGAAGTACAACGCTGACAATGATAGAATAATATCCATACACCAACGGGGAAGACCAGTTAATACGACTATTATGCAAATTTACCCACCAAACATTAAGGCCAAAGATAAATAAATTGAAGATTTTTACCAGCTTCTGAAGTCTGAAATTGACTGAACATGCAATCGGGATGCATTGAGAATTACTGGTAATTGGAATGCAAAAGTTGGAAACAAAGAAGAAGGATTGGTAGTTGGAAAATATGGCCTTGGTGATAGAAACGATGCTGGAGATCACATGATAGAATTTTGCAAGACTAACGATTTCTTCATTGCAAAAACCTTTTTCTACCAGCGTAAATGGTGACCATACACCTGGACCTCGCCAGATGGAATACATAAGATTCAAATAGACTACATCTGTGGAAAGAGACGATGGAAAAGCTCAATACCATCAGTCAGAACAAGGCCAGGGGCTGACTGCTGAACAGATCATCAATAGCTCATATGCAAGTTCAAGATGAAAATTAAGAAAATTAGAACAAGTCCACAGGAGCCAAAGTATGACCTTGAGTATATCCCACTTCAATTTAGAGACCATCTCAAGAATAGATTTGACACTCTGAACACTAATGACCGAAGACCAGACGAGTTGTGGAATGACATCAAGAACATCATACATGAAGAAAACAAGAGGCCATTAAAAAGACAGGAAAGAAATAAAAGACCAAAATGGATGTCAGAAGAGACTCTAAAACTTGCTCTTGAACATAGATTAGCTAAAGCAAAAGGAAGAAATGTTAAAGTAAAAGAACTGAACAGAAGATTTCAGAGGGCGGCTCGAGAAGACAAAGTAAAGTATTATAATGACATGTGCAAAGAGCTGGAGATAGAAAACCAAAAGGGAAGAACAGGCTCAGCATTTCTCAAGCTGTAAGAACTATAGAAAAAAATCCAAGCATCGAGTTGCAATGGTGAAGGATTCTATGGGGAAAATATTAAATGACTCAGGAAGCATCAAAAGAAGATGGAAGGAATACACAGAGTTATTGTACCAAAAAGAATTTGACATTTAACTATTTCAAGAGGTGGCATATGATCGGGAATGGATGGTACTGAAGGAAGAAGTCCAAGCTGCACTGAAGGCATTGGCGAAAAAGGCTCCAGGATTTGATGGAATGCCAACTGAGACGTTTCAACAAATGGATGCAGCGCTGGAAGTGCTCACTTGTCTATGCCAACAAAGTTGGAAGACAACTACCTGGCCGACTGACTGGAAGAGATCTATATTTATGATTATTCCCAAGAAAGGTGATCCAACCGAATGAGGAAATTATCAAACAATATCATTAATATCATATGCAAGTAAAATTTTGCTGAAGATCATTCGAAAGCGTCTGCAGTAGTGTATCAACAGGGAACTGCCAGAAATTCAGGTCAGATTCAGAAGAGGATGTGGAACCAGGGATATCATTTCTGATGTCAGATGGATCCTGGCTGAAAGCAGAGAATACCAGAAAGATGTTTACCTGTGTTTTATTGAGTATGCAAAGGCATTCGACTGTGTGGATCATAA
>NW_004443939.1:704634-731521 GCF_000243295.1 Trichechus manatus latirostris
TCCCTCAGGGAGTTTGGATGTGTCTATGGAGCTTCCATGACCTTTCCTTGTACAAGTTGTGCTGGTTTCCCCAGTATTGTGTACTGTTTCACCCTTGCCACAGTGTTTTCAATCGCATCATATGCATGCGAAAGCTGGACAATGAATAAGAAGACAGAAGAATTGACACCTTTGAGTTGTGGTGTTGGCAAAGAATGTTGAATATACCATGGACTGCCAAAAGAATGAACAAATCTATCTTGGAAGAAGTATAACCAGAATACTCCTTAGAAGCAAGGATGCAGAGACTGCATCTTACATACTTTGGACATGTTATCAGGATGGATTGGTCCCTAGAGAAGAACATCATGTGTGGTAAAGTAGAGGGTCAGAGAAAAAGAGGAAGACCCTCAGCGAGATGGATTGACACAGTGTCTGCAACAATGAATGTAAGAATAACAACGATTGTGAGCATGGCACAGGACAAGGTAGTGTTTTGTTATGTAGTACATAGTGTCGCTATGAGTAGGAACTGACTCAATGCCACATAACAACAAAAACAAGGAAGGCTATTAATTACTAATTCATATAATTTAATAGATATAGATATTCATATTTTCTGTTTTTTCTTCAATCTATTTTGCTAATTTGCATCTTTCATTGAATTTGCCCATTTCGTCTACGTTGCTGAATTTAGTAGTATAGAGTTGTTTATTATATTCCATTATTATCTTTTCAATGTTGTAGGATTTGTAGTGTTGTCCTATATTTCATGTCTGATATTGGTAATATAGGTCTTCCCTCTTTTTTTCTTAATCAGTATAGCTAGAGATTTATCAATTTTATTGACCATTTCAAGGAAACAGCTTTAGGTTTTATTAATTTTTCTCTTCTGCTTGTCTATGTTCCATTTCATTGATTTCCACTCTTTTTCTCCTTTCTATTTACCATTTATTCAGATTTTCTTAATAATCTTCCATAATATTTTATAATTTCCCTCATAAAGGTCATTAATATCTTTGTATTACATTTATTCCTATATAAGTCAGTTTTGTTGCTAATCGAATGGAATCTATTTTTCTATTCCATTTTTTTGTTGTTGCACTTGTATATATGTGTATTTGATTTTAGTAGTTGATCTTTATCAACTTTGCTGAATTATTTAATTAGATTTAATATAGAGTCTATGACTGTTGAGATTTTTACATAGACAATTATATTGTCTTCAAATAAGAACAGTAGTGTCCTCTTTTATAATTGCTATTTCTATTTTTTTCTTTTTCTTTCCTAACTGCATTGTGTAGGGCTCTTAGTACACTATTTATTAGGAGCAGACTTTTTTTTGTTTAACCATCAAATATAATATTTACAGGTTTTGATGGATACTTTCATCAGGTTAAGGAAGTTCCTTTCTAATCAGAGTTGATAAGGGATTTTTATTTTCATTTTGAAGGAGTGTTGACCATCTATTGAGATCTAATTTTTGTTTTATAATATATTAATGTAATATAGTATAGCAAGAGATTTTGTGGTGGTGAACCATTCCCGGTTCTTGAGTAAACATTACTTACTCATGACGTCTTTTTTTTTTTTTAACTAAGCTGATAGCTGCAAGTTATTATTTTATTTAGTAATTTTGCATCTGGGCCTGTTTTTATTTTATATAGGGAAACTTTTGATTGCTATCCAGTTTTCTTTAATGGCTATTGGTTTATTTTAGATTTCTACTTTTTCTTGAGTCAATTTTGGTAATTTATATTTTTCCTGAAACATATCAGTTTCAACTGAGTTTGCAAATGTACTCACATAAAGTTATTCTTTTTAATCCCTTCATTCTTCATGCTAAATTATGTTTGTCAGAGGTATTTGAATATTTTTACGGTGGTTTGAGTGTCTATATATTTGTTTCATGAAAGTGGTATTAGACTGAATTCAGCACCACCCTTCCTTCTCAACATAGCTGCCAAACCCAGTGACGTCTTCACACAGACTATCACTAAAACTACCATCCTGTGTAAACATTGCTCAATGATCTAGTAGTGTGGAAGTATGTATTATTGTCTTCTTTTTATGGGTAAGAATTTGAAGCTCAGGGAGTTTAAGAAAGCTGGCAAAGCTTAAAAATTATTTAGCGTGGAGTCAGGTGTTTCAAACTTCAAATCCAAATCTTTCCATCATAGTGGTCCTTCTCACTGTGTGGTCTAACAACCAACAACCTGCATCAGAATCACCTAAAGTGCTAGATAAAAATTTTCATTCCTGAGTCCCACTCCAGATATACTGAATCAGAATAACTGGAGGCTGGGATCTGGGAATCTTTACTATAAACCAGTTACATAGATGATTCATACTTAGTAAATTTGGAGAACCTCTGCACCCGTAGTGACTTTCTTATTAAGTCATTCAACAAAGTAGAGTACTTAACAAGTCATTGACTACTGAATTTCCATCCCTGGTGGCTGGCTTTCCTGGCTGAGGAAATTATAACCAAATTTCTCATGCACTTATACAATTTAAAAGACAAAAAAAGAAAAGGTACTGCTGACTTCAATGTAAATATCCAAAACAGGGCATTTCTGTAACTTGCTGTTAGTCCCAAATGCACACACAGCACCAGCAAAGGAGTTTCACAAACTTGGGGTTGTGGAAATATTAGAAAAGGAAATGAAGTAAGAAATGGATGTAAAAATGGGACTTTTGCAGAGCTCCATATTACAATAAGAAATATTATACCAGGGTTCCAATAAAAAGGCCATTAAAAGTCTTTACAGGTTCTTTATCAGCTAAGAGATTTTTCTTTTTTTTCTTTTATCTGTGGTTCAGTCTCTCTTTTGTATTTGTTTTCTTGGATTTGGATTTCTGGGATTCTTGGAAGTTCCTGTATGTTGATTTTCCTGGAAAAGGATTAAAGAAGGACAATCTCTCTTCTTCATTCTTTACCTTTACTCACTATAGCCTACCTCTGTGTTCCTTCATTCAGTCGTTGATACCATATCTCCTTCACCTTCATTCAGCAAATATTCATTGAGTATCAGACACTGGGCTGAGTGCTGCAGCCCTTACCTTTGTAGATAGTATCATTTACTGGAGGGGAATAATAAGTAATTGCAATTAAAAATTGAAAATGCTCAAATAAATAAATGTGTCTTTCTGCCTAAGAGAACTGGAGACATTTAAAAAAGGACCACAGGGAAGAATAGGAGCCAAAGTGATTGAGAGTACTAGACTGCCTGAATAAGAATCTTGTCTCCTCCACTTACTAGTTGTGTTCCCTTAATCTCTTTGTGCCTCAGTCTCCTTATCTGTAATGGGAAAAATAATTGTATCTGCCTCATAGGTTTATTTGTTGTGAGATTAAATGTGTCAATATATGTAAAGTGTTTAGAGTAGTTCCAGTGTGTAGTCATATATAAATGTTAACTGTTACTTTTATTATTGTTGTGAAAGAATTCAAGAAAGAAATATATTTATTTCCCCAAGAACCATGAGAAAAATAGCCCAGAGGCATGTGAAGGACTGTGCTGTTCAAGCCATGACAAGAAGTTCTGTGTAATTGGAGTGTATCGTTCAAGTGTGCATTGTGTATGCACATGAGTGTTACATGTGTATGGGTAGTTATGAGGTGGTCCTGGGAGTAGGGGACAGGGACTTGCATCTGTGGAACATGACATTGGAAATCATGAGTGGGGCCAGATGGAGAAGATTCATGAGCAACATTTGAAAAGGTAGTATCTCACAGTGGATCAGAGCATCAACTCTGGGACCAGATGACTTGGGTGTGAATCCCAACTTTCCAACTCACTGAGTAGGCTTGGGAAATTACTAATTTATCTGTACCTCACTTCCCTTATCTGTACAATGCAGATAATCTTAACACATCTCCCTCATTGGGTGGTGAGGAGTAAGTGAATTAATATGTATAAAACACCAAGAACTCTGCTTCATGCAGAGTAAGCTTGATTTGTATGTTAGTTATTATTACAAGAGTGTGCATCTTATAATATGAGCAAAGAAAATCTATGGAGCTTTTCAAGCAGGGGATGATACGATCATATTTTTATGTCCCAGGAATTAATGAAACTGTAAGAACACTTACCTTGTTATTTTCTGGAAAGTGGGAAAAAATATATTTGAAGAATCTTTCCTCATTATGTCAAAGATAGAACGAGCACTCATCATCTTAACAGAGTTTTCACAACCTAGGATTTTGATTTGTTAGCAATCCATAAAACTCAGACTCTGTCTGAAATTAAAAGCAAAGAGGTTTATTACAGGAGAAAACAACTCATGAATTGGGAAACACAGAGTCGAGAGGCTGTCAACACAGTCGTCCCCCAGTCAGAGGCCATGCAGGGCTTAAATATTAAAATATCAGGAACTAACAGTAAAAAATACTCTGATTGGCTAGCTAAAGTAAGTTCTTCTGATTGGCAATTTTGGTAAATCCTCAAGGACATGTCCAAACAAGCTCTTTGTCCTCTTTGTGTAAGAAGGTCATTCCTTGGCAAGTTCCCTACTTCTTTGTGTAAGAAGGACATGCCCAGCAAGTTCCTTGCGTAAGCACTTTTTGCATACTAGTTAATCTACTTTCAACCACATTCTTCCTGAAGGCAAGCTGCCCCTCCCTTGTTTACCCACCAATAGTCATGGGTCACCTTCTCAAAAACAGAAGCAGAGCCTAGAACAAAATGCAGTGAGTCAGACTTTCTGTAAACCATTTTAGTCATGCCAAGCACCCCAGATTTTAGAGTGCCCTTACACAGGTTTTACAATGAGTAAGAAAAATGGCAGTCCCATGTACTCCCTGCTGGCTGAAGCACACTGAGGGTCAAGTTCATTTCTGGGAAGCACCCTGGGTCAAGACAGAGACTCCCAGCTTGTATTTAGAGGAGAGTACCCAAGATGGTAAGGAGGCTGGAAACCATTTCAAAGGAGAAGCAGTGAGAGGAACTGGAGATGTTTAACTGAAGGCAAAAGATTGAGAGCGGAGGCTGGTGGCAGGAATATGATGACTGCCCTAAATATATGAAGGGATGTCAAGTGAAAGAGGAAGTAGACTAGTTCGGTATGGTTCCAGGAGATGGAAAATAAACTGATAGGTGAAAACTACAAAAATGTGGATTTCAACTCAGTTTTTAAAAGGAGCGCATTCAGTATATCTGAAACTGTTCTAAACACTTAAACTATTTCATTTAATCTTATAATAATCCGATGAATTATATACTATTATTACCCAAAATTTACAGATAAGGAAACTGAGACTCAGAAAACTTTAGCTAACTTAAAGTTACATCGGTAATAAGTGGCAGAACAGGGGTTGGAACTCCACTTTTAAGAATTATGCAACACTCCCTTCTCTGTGAGCTGTACAAAGGTAGAATGAGATGATTCAGCAGGGCTTACAACTTTCTTCTTCCCTTCTCCTCTAGCAACTCCTATTTCTTTTGTTGGTCACTTTACATATTATTTCTAAACTGACACCTTCCTTGACCTAGCTTGGTTGTCCCTATTACTTTCCCATAATATACTGTTTATTCCACTTTATAACATTTATCCAGCTTTGAATTGCTTGTTCATTTTTGCCTTTCCTACTAAATTAACTCTACACTGGCTGATTGACTTATTCACCATCATATCTCACTGCCTAGAATTGTGCCTGGCTCAGAACAGGGCTCAATACCTACTTTCTGAATAAACTAATTGTGAGTTACCCAGTACTGGAGATGTTCAAGTTGAGATGGACTGATGGATTATAAACGCCATTCAAATATCTGGCTAAATTAGCTTAATTTTAAAGTTTCTGCATTTTCTGTATTTCATGACTCTAGGAACAGTACATCTCACTAGAGAATTTTTAGAAGAGGTGAAAATAATTATAGCATGAATCCAATGGATGCCAAGCTATTCTCCTTTCATAGAATGTATTTATCATTGCACGTAAAATCATGAGACTATGGACATTTATTGCTTTGGTTGAATAAGGGATTCTCTAAACAATTATTTATTGGGTGCTTACTATATATAAAGGGTTCCTGGGTGGCACAAACAGTTAAGCACTGGTCTACTAGCCAAAAGGTTGGTGGTTTGAACCCACCTAGAGGCTCCTCAAAAGACAGCCCTGACGATCTGCTTCTGAAAGGTCATAGCCTTTAAAATCCTATGGAGCAGCTCTACTCTGCACAAGTGTGGTTGCCATGAGTGAGAATCGACTTGGTGGCAACTAACAACAACACAACAACTATATATAGGCACTATTGTAAAGAACAAGAGCCCTGGTGGCATAACAGTTAAGCACTTGGCTGCTAATCAAAAGGTTGGCAGTTCAAACACACTCAACAGCTCCACAGGAGAAAGACCTGGAGATCTGCTCTCGAAAAGATTACATCCTAGAAAACCCTATTGGGGTAGTTCTACTGTGTCACAAGGGATTGCCATGAGTCAAAACTGACTTGACGGCACCTAACAACAACAACATTGTGAACAAAAGAGACAAATATCCCTGTCTTTGAAGAGTTTATATTGTAGTGGGAGCATGGGGAAAAAGACAATAAACAATAACTAAGCAAACCATAGAGAATATCAGATAATGATAAAGCACTATGAAGAAAAATAAACTAGGAAAGGAAATAGGAAGCGCTCGGGCCAAGGTGGGGTGGGAGAGTGACGTTTTCAATAGGAGGTCAGGGAAGGCCTCGCTAAGGAGGTAAAATTTGCAAAAAAGCTAGAAAAGGTATAGGAGCAGGAGTAAACCAGGCAAATATTTGGGATCCAAGGAAACGTTTCAGGCAGAGGGAACAGTAAGTGCAAAGGCCCTGAGATGAGCTTGCCATACATGATCAAGAATAGCAAGGAGGCCAATGTGGTTGAAGAGTAGAAGGAAATAGGCAACAATGTCATAGGTCAGATGTGTCACAGGGGCCAGATAGTGTAGATCCTTGTGGGGTTATATGTGGATTATTTGGGGTTTGACTCTGACTCAGGGAGAAATGGGAGCCACTGAAGCATCTTGGGCAGAGGAGGACATGGTTTGACTTACATTTTTAAAGGCCCATTCTGGCAGCAATGAGAATATGACTGGAAGCTGTATATGTTCTGGATATATCCAAGCAGTTACAGAAGTTCTCAATTCTCTAGGTGCCATACCAGGAGCATCCTTCCTTTTCATATGGTGAATTTTTTGTGCATGCATTTTTGTTTTAAACAGATTTATTGAGGTATAATTGACATAAAATAAGCTGCATCTGTTTAAAGTGTGCAGTCTGATACACTTTGACATGTATACACACTTTTGAAACCCTCACCACGTTTGAGATAGTGAAATATCCATCACCTCTGTGTATGTGCTGTGTTTCACTCAGTTGCTATTTTAAAAGCAGGGTGGGTGGGTGGTGTATAGAATAAAGGTGGTGGCCATTTGTTCTATATCTTTGGCAAGAATCTGGACACCATTCCATATAACTATTATGGTGGGTTTCCCTTCTCCTTTGCTTACTTTAGGAGTACTTAGATGGGTATTTATAGAGCCAATTTCAACTATTACAAATATTTCATTGTATTGGAAAGATGCAGCCTACAGTTCTGAGCAGAAAGGGAGAGTGACATGTTTTATGTGGCAAATATTTCTTGCCAAAATTGTTTGATAGACTCACATCCAACCTTTGCTGCTAATTTGGTCCTGTCACAGGGAAAAAGTAAGCTATTTGGTTTGGAATTGCATACGTTTCTGACAAATATAAGCCAATTTAAATGGATGAAAAGATGTGGCAGACGGAAGAATTTTTATTTTTTCTTCCTGAGGAATAAAGACATTCCAACTTCTGCATCATTACTCTTGGCAATAATTTTCCCCTTTGAAGGTAATTAAGAAATGTGGGTGGGTTATTTTTAACTTCCTTAATTCTACCTTTGATTCTCCTCTCACCCACCCCTCCCCATCCCTGAGGAGCAATATATTTTCTTACCAGGTGAGGGGAAATTCCTTAATAACTTAAGAATGTACCTTGCCAATATTATCCACAGCACCTTGGAATTTCCTTCTGTCTGATGTGCTGCCTCTCCAAGTTCTTTCTTACCCCCAGCCAGATAATGATTTCTTCCTCCTTACTCTGCACCACCTCCTCAAATATCCCATGACTTTCACTGTCAACCAAATAGCTAACCAAGATTTATCTTCTGAAGTCCAGATCTACCCACCTATCCATATGTTCACTTGCAAATTTTTTGTACAATAATTATTTACTGAATATGTCCTGTATTAGTTAGGGTTCCAGCAGGAAACAGATGGTACGTACAAATGGAGTAATTTGAAAAAAATTTAATATAGGGATGACGTACAAAAGCATAGTGAGTGTAAGGAACCCGGTGGAATTATTATAGAATCCTGAAGATAGTAGCAATGGGATTCGTTACTATCGCCAGGCCTGAAGGGATGGGGAGGACCAGTTATTAGAACTTTATACAGAGAGAGAACGAGAATGATTGACTGTCAGGAGCAGTGGCCTCTGATCAAGGAATGCAGCTAACCTACAACATTATGGCTGGGAAGAAGTCTGGGAAATAAATTAAAAAAAAAAAAAAATAATCAAGTCAACTCTGACTGACGGCAACCCCATATGTGTCAGAGTAGAACTGTGCTCGATAGGGTTTCAATAGCTGTTTTTTCAGAAATGGATTTCCAGGCCTTTCTTCTGAGATACTTCTGGGTGAACTCAAACTTTCAACCTTTTGATTAGCAGCTGAGCACTAAAACTGTTTGCAATCCATTGCATATAGAGTTATATAATCATTATTAGCAATTTATCAACTACTCTTTATTGAGTACAGTGACAACCCTGTTCTAAGCACACTTAATGCTCACAACCATGAATTAGGTACTATTACTAGCTCCATTTATATTTGAGAAGACTGAGGATCAGACAGGTTACGTGACTTGACCCAGTTACAGATGATAAGTGGTGAAGACAGGACTCATGTAGGCAGCGTGGCTCCAGGTCAGTATTATTGACCACACCACCCTACTGTCTCCTTTGGCACCACAAATTGGTGCTTGTCTACCCCAGTTGTTTTCTCTCCCACCATGTTTCCTTTTGCCAGTCATTCCTAATATTTGCTAGTCTCCGAACTGGAAGTGCTCATTTATCTCTATTTCTTTGCCTATGTTTGAATCATCTCTCTCCCACATCCACCTGGCTTACTTAAAGCCATACTTTTAGATTAAGCTGAATTGCTACCATCTCCAGGTAACCTGCCACACAGAGTTTGATTTAATGGGCCTTCTTTGCATTTCCACAGAGGAATGAAATCCCTGTGCAAACCCTCATACTTCTAAATGGCACTTATCACCTGATACTGCAACTGTCTCTCTACATGTCTGTCACTCATCATCCACAGCATCTTGAGGGTAGGGACTCTGTCTTATTTACTTTAGGATCCAGTGCCTGACACAAAATAGATGCTTAAAAATGTTTATTGAATAAAGAAAGACCAGAAAAGGGCATGGATTCTATCTAATCAAATACATACCATTTCCCCCTAATTAATTAATTTTAAACTTCCTTGAAAGTAGTGGGTATAATTTCTGTTTAAGCATTGTATTTGGCAGAAGATAGTTTTAGCTATATAAAAAACAAAAAACCAAACCCATTGCCATCGAGTCAATTCTGACTCATAAAGACCCTATAGGACAGAGTAGAACTGCCCCGTAGTGTTTCCAAGGGGCAGCTGGTGCATTCGAACTGCCGACCTTTGGGTTAGCAGCCAAGCTCTTAACTACTGTGCAACCAGGGCTCCTTTAGCTATATAGCAGATATTTAATAACTGCAGGAGTTGAATTAAATAATGTAGCAATTTAATATTTATATGAATTCTTCCAAAAAAATAAATTCCTGGTCGCAATTTTTCAGGTGCTGCTTTTGGAATCAGCATCTCCTCTCCCAGAGAACTCACTTATACACCAGATCATGCCTACCACTGCACCTATCATGCAAAAAAACAAAACAAATAACCGGGACTTTTTATTATACTAGAGAAAATACTGCTAGGACATTGTCAAGTTGCCTGTCTTATACACTTCCCAGAGGACTTTACAATCATACTAGCAGGAATATTTATACAATCGACCATTGGATTGCCTCGTAGGGAAATGGAAAAAAAGAGCTAATATTTATTGAGCAACACCTCTATGTCTAGTGCTGTCCCTTATTAGGTGAACTCATTGCATCTTAGCAGCAACCATATAAATGAAAAACCATATGAATATGTTTGTGGTTGTTGGGTATAGGCTAAGGAGTTATAACAGAGACCCACAAACGAAGTGGCTCAAACAAAACAGAAGTTTACTTTGCATGTAACAATCCAGAGGGAATTATAGGATAGCTGTACTTTATGAGGTCCTGCAGGGATATTCCTTCTATCTTGATGCTGTTTCATCACCTAAGAAGTTGTCCTTGTCTGCATGGACAAGTCTGGCTCACTGACACTATGTCTACAGTCCAGCCGGTGGGAAAGACCAGGAGGAAGTGGAGCATGATAAGCATTTCCTTCTGTGACCTAGAAGTTGTGCACACCAGTTCTGCTCTCACCCTTTTGGTAGAACTCAGCCACATGCCCACATTTCACTCTAAGGGAGGCTAGGAAATGAGTATTTAGCTGGGAAGCTATTTCCCCAACTAAACTTGGGGAGTGCAAAGAGAATTGGGGTTGCAAAGGTTGACAGGGGCCAGATTACAGAGACCACTGGATTCCAGGCTAGAAGAGGCTTTATAGGCAGCTAATGAGGGTCCCTGCTCTGGAATAAGACTGCCAGGGCTGGAATTCTGGCCCCCACTACTTATTAGTTGGTGACTTTTGATTTCCCAACATCTCTGAGCCTCAGTTTCCTCATCATAAAATGTATGTGGTGATTTGTTATGTAAATTATTGTTGTTGATGCCTTCAAGTCGGTTCCAACTCATAGGGACACTATGTACAACAGAATGAAACACTGCCTGGTCCTATGCCATCCTCATAATCATTTCTTTGTTTGAGTCCGTTGTTGCAGCCGCAGCATCAATCCATCTCCTTGAGGTTCTTCCTCTTTTTCTCTAACCCTCCACTTTACCAAGCATGATGCCCTTCTCCAGGGACTGGTCCCTCCTGATAACATGTCCAAAGTATGTGACGCAAAGTCTCGTCATCCTCACTTCTAAGGAGCTTTCTGGCTGTACTTCTTCCAAGACAGATATGTTCATTCTTTTGGCAGTCCATGGTATATTCAATACTCTTTGCCAACACCACTACTCAAAGGTATCAATTCTTCTTTGATCTTCCTTATTCATTGTCCAGCTTTCGGATGCATATGAGGTAATTGAAAACACCATGGCTTAGCTCAGGCACACCTTAGTCCTCAGAGTGACAGATTGGCTTTTTAACACTTAAAACAGGTCTTTTGCGGCAGATTTGCCTAATACAATGTGTCATTTGATTTCTTGACTGCTGCTTCCATGGATGTTGACTGTGGATTCAAGTAAAATGAAATTCTTGACAACTTCAGTCTTTTCTCCGTTTATCATGATGTTGCTTATTGGTCCAGTTGTGAGGATTTTTATTTTCTTTATATTGAGGTGTTATCCAGACTGAAGGCTGGGGTCTTTGATCTTCATCAGTAAGTGCTTCAAGTCCTCTTCACTTCAGTAAGCAAGGTTGTGTCATCTGCATAATGCAGGCTGTTAATGAGTCTTCCTCCAATCCTGATGCTGCATTCTTCTTTATATAGTTTAGCTTCTAGGATTATTTGCTGAGCCTACAGATTGAATAAATATGATGAATGGATACAAACCTGATGCACACTTTTCCTGACTTTAAAACACACACTAGTATATAGAGTAGAAGCAACAATATTAATATGAGGGGCATCCTCACGTATTCTTGAGATTTCTATGAGCAAAACACTTCCAGCATTTCTCAACACTCCTCCAAAGTAGGAAGGGATATTTATCTGATTTAAAAGTGGCAAGAGTCTGACGTCTATGAATCTATGTTTTGTAAGTGACGGAGTTAATGTGCTGACTTGACTTCCAGTTGAGAAAGCATTGTAAATTCATGCTTAAAGGCCTCTCCTCTGCTCTAAAGAAGGACAGATAAAATATGAAATGAGGACATTTAAAAGGTATTATAAAGATATTGCCAATCAAAAACAAGACACACATTTCAGAGGAGTATAAATAGAAGAAAAATGAAGAGTATTGAGCAAGCTCAAACTGTGGGTCTGCTGGGCGGCAGGTCTTGGAGGCAGAGATGACAGATTGTTGTCTCCTTTAGAGTACAGCAGAGTCCAAATCTGTGCTCACTGGCTGAACAAGGAGGAAGCTGAGAAGATAGACTGTGGCCAACTACTGCCTTGATCTATGGATTGCATAAAACTGTATTTCTAGAGAGTTAAAGGGGAGCAGAAAAAGTTTCATGGTAAGAACCTCAGTATACCTAGCAGCATTGGAGGGCCTGAGCCCCGACCCATCACGGTTTGAAATGGGCATCCAGGAAGCTGTATAATTGTAACTAAAAAAAACAAAAAAAGAGAAACTTATGCTCAAGGATGGGGTGATCATGAAGAGAGAATGGGAGAAAAGAAGACGAACAACACAAAAAATGACTGCGGTAGAAACTGCTGCACATTCACCAAAATCCATTTCCTCCCCTCTGGGCATACAGCATTCTCTAGTGATGTTGCTTGACTTTATTTCTTAGCCTTCCTTGCAGTTAGAAGTCACCTTGTGACTGAATTCTGGCTAATGGAATGTGGACAGAAGTGATGCATCCCATTCACTGGACTGGCCTATGAACATTTCCTACCAGATCCTCTGTTTTCTTTCTCCAAATGTTGTTTGAATGAGGAAGAATTCAAAGGCCTTAGGGAAGGGCAGACCATTAGACAGAAGGAGACTGGTCCCTGAATCACTATGGAGAGGGCTGCTCCAAAGTCTTCTATTGAACTGTTATATGAAAAAGAGATAAACATGTATTGTTTTGAGCCCCTTACATTTGAGCATTACTTTTTTTTCTTACAGTTAACCTACCATGACAAATGTAACTACTACTGATGATGAACCTGTAAACCAAAACATCAAAAATCCAAGAAGAAAATGACACTAAGTAAGAGAGCCAACAAAATGAGCAAATGAGAGTTTATTCACTTTGGTTTAAATAAAAGTAATAGAACATTTGAAATAACTCCAAAGAAGTAAATAAGATCTCCAAAGAGGTAAAGAAGAAATGATATTCATAAAGAATAAATAATTATAAAAAGAAAAGTAGGCAGATATCTAAGAATGAGAATATAAAAAAAATCTAATTTTGAAATTCCAACATGGAAAATATAGCAATTGAAATTGTGTTTAAACCCTCACTAAATGGGTGAAATTCTTCTTTGGGCAACAATGAGTATAGCAATGAGAACATTTCTAAGAATATAGTTCAGAAATATACATAGTATAAAATTTAGAGATCTCTTTTATATGTTGGAAGGTTTTGGTATATGCTATTTAGGAGCTTCAAGCAACATCACTAGAGAAAATGGTACAGAAAAAATATTTAACATATATTCGATAAGAAATTCCCACCAAGGCATGGGCCTCATATTTAAAGTGAGCTCCAATGATAATAAGACAAATACTAATAAGCCCACACCCAGATATATCATAGATAAAAAATTCTTTAAAGCCAATAGATTAAAAAAAAGTAAGATTACTTATAAACATGGCAATTACACTTTTCATCAACAACAACAAAGAACAAAGACAATAGAGTAATATCTTCAACCTGCTGAGGTGAAAACAAGAGTCTCTTAAAAATAAGATACTGTGCTAAACCATTAATCAAAAACTAAGAGAAAGACAATCTTAGGTGTGCAAGGACTACAATTTTTACTAAAAGAAATATTAAAATAGGTACTTCAGCAAGAAGAATGGGTTTGTAAAAGATTGGAAAAAACTTTGCTGAAAAAAAAAGACTCAAAACAAATCCTAAATTATTGCAGAAATATGATAAAGTTGGCAATTATCTCAAAATTAATCTATAAATAGATTATGATACTGATTAAAAATGTCAGAAGTTTGGTTTTTTTCAATAGAACTTGACAAGATGATCATAACATCCATATGGAGTAATAAGAACAGAGAATAGCCAAGATAATCTGAAGAAGGATAATGTGATTTATTACATTTGTCCTACCAGCTATTAAGAGATACCTTTTTTGGTATATTCATTAAAACAGTGTGGAGTAGGCACAAGAATCAACAAGCATAACAATGGAAAAAAATAGAAAGCTCAGAAGCTGGTCTATTTGTTCATAGGAGCTAGGTATGTAACAGAGATGGTGTTTCATATTAGTGGAGAAAGAAATTAGCAATATGAATATCTGTTAAATCTTGGTACTATGTACTTTTCTGTTATATTATTTTTGTATGTACATTTGAACTTAGGGGAACATAATAGGAAGCCTGAGTCTTGCCATAGACTAAACAATCCTCTCTTATCAAAATTTAATAATAATCTGATATATTGATTTCTGTATCTGATTCCTGATTTTATCTCTCAAATGATTCAGAACTCAGAGTTGAGGAGGAAGGAAACTGTAAGTATCAAGTAAAATCTTATCTGTAAATGGGGCTAATGGTAATGCTACTATTGGGTACTGTGATGTTTAAATGAGTTAATACATGTAAAACTCTTAGAGCAGGGTTGTTATGAGTCAGAATCGACCTGACGGCAACGAATTTGGTTCTGTGGTTTTTTTATTAGAATTGTCATCACACCACACTCCTTTCCTTGTTAAACTATTTTGTTGTAGGTACAGAGAGTCTTCTTCAGATCTTTGGGACTCCAATCACTTCACCACTTATAAATTATTAAGAATAAGATGCAAGTCCCAGAATAACCAAGCTCATTTCCCAATCACCAGCGTTACATATTTTGAGACAGGGAACCCAGACCACTTTACCATAATTTAGCTAGACAGTCTAATGGATTTCACAACTGGGTCATGTGCCCATTACAATCAGCAAATTTCCTTCCTAGTTCTGTGCTACATATTCTGAGTTACACATTTTCAGTAAATAATTATTTTCCACCCATATGTGGTATTTAGGCTATCAAATAAAATTTTCTTTTCCCGCATTGATCACTTCACGGAGCTACATAAACATGTATTGTTTTACAGTTAACCTACCATGACAAATGTAACTACTACTGATGATGAACCTGTAAACCAAAACATCAAAAATCCAAGAAGAAAATGACACTAAGTAAGAGAGCCAACAAAATGAGCAAATGAGAGTTTATTCACTTTGGTTTAAATAAAAGTAATAGAACATTTGAAATAACTCCAAAGAAGTAAATAAGATCTCCAAAGAGGTAAAGAAGGAATGGTATTCATAAATAATAAATAAAATTTGTTTGATGTTGTTGAAAAGAACTTGCATTTATCACATTATTTCCTTCAATGTCATTTGGGAATAATAAAATAACTGAGGTCTTCTGAGAATGAATGGGAATAAATTAATTTGACTCTGCCTTTTCTGACCAAAGGCCAGGATTGTTTTGATGCATCTATTAACAATTAGCTGGACACCAGGGATTGTTATGATGTGCTGTTCAACTATCATCTTGATGCCTGGGAGCAAATGTGGACTTGAGAGCATTGCTCATGTTGACTCTTACATTTCATTGCACTAGAATTTATGTACTATACCTTGTTTTGTTTCCTTAGCAACACCAATGCTTTTGTGTTTTTCAGAAGCAACATATACAATATTCCTAGAGGATCAGCTTCTTAAACAGTATGTTCTCAATAAATAAAGTGACTAGAAATTTATCCGAGTATATTAAATTATGTATATTTTTAAACATCTGATATCTGCCACTAAATTGGCTACAAAGATATATAAAATATAGTCCCTGACCTTGAGTGTCTTAATAATCTAGTGAGAGATAGAAGAAATAGAAAAATTTTCAAAGTATACATTTAGCACAGAATAGGAAGTGATTTAGTTTTCTGTGAAGGCAAGGCTTTCCAGAGAATTCTGACATGATAACAGAGTTTTGAAGGATGAGTAGAAGTTCATCAAGCAGATTGGGTCCAAAGTGACATGTTCAAAAGTATTGAATTATGAAATAATATAATGTTTCTGAAATTAGAAGACTTTTCATACCTTCACTTCAACTTTTTCACTGACCATAAACAAATATACGTATATTTAAAATATAAATGTAAATATATCCCATACATCTTGTACTGGTTAGCTTGCTGCATAGCAAATGACCCCAAAACTCAGTGGCTTAAAACAACAGTCATTTATATTTGCTAATGTGTCTGAAAATTCACTGGAGGTCCATTAACAACATATCTAGGCTAGGCTCAGCTAGAGCAGATCTGCTCTACATGTTTCTCATCCTTCTCCTGGGACCAGTAGGCTGCCTGAATATGTTCTTCCATGACAATGGCAGATGTGCAAGAAGAATTACAGAAGATTTCTGAAAACCTAGGCTTAGAGCTGGTACGGTGCCATTTTCACCATCTATCATTGTCCCAAGTGTCTTAGTTATCTAGTGCTGCTATAATAGAAATACCACAAGTGAATGGCTTTAACAAAGAGAAATTTATTTTCTCACAGTCTAGTAAGCTAGAAATTCAAATTCAAGGTGTCAGCTCCGGGGGAAGCTTTTCTCTGTTAGCTCTGAAGGAAGGTCTTTGTCATCAATCTTCCCCTGGACTAGGAGATTCTCCACGCAGGAACCTCAGGTTCCAAAGGACGAGCTCTGCTCACGGGGCGGCTTTCTTGGTAGTATGAGGTCTCCCCACTCTTGCTCGATTCCCTTTCCTTTTGTCTCTTGTAAGATAAAAAGTGGTACAGGCCACACCCCAGGGAAACTCCCTTTACATTGGATCTGGGATGTGACCTTAGTAAGGGTGTTATAATCCCACCCTAATCCCCTTTAACATAATCTAATCTTGCCTCATTAACCACAGGCAGAGACTAGAATTTACAACACATAGGAAAATTACTATCACAAAATGGAGGACTACCACACGATACTGGGAATCATAGCCTAACCAAGTTGACACATATTTTTGGGGGACACAATTCAATCCATGACAGCAAGCAAGTCGCATGGTAGAGCCTATTGTCAAGGGTGGGGAAGTACACTCTACCGGTCAATAGGCCATGGCAAAGACATGGATGCAGGGATGAGTGATGAGTCAAGGCTATTAATAGAATCTACCTGTTATGGACGGGATTGTGTCACCCAAAAAGATAATGCTGAAGTCTTAACCTCTGTACTTGTGAATGTGGTCTTATTTGGGGAACTAGGGTCTTTCTTTGAAGATATTATCAGTTAGGTCATATTGGAGTAGGGTAGGTCCTAGTCGTAATCCCTTCTGAGTGGTGTCTTATAAAAGGGAAGAACAGACAGGAAAGAGAGACATGTAGGGGGAAGACAAATGCCATGCGATGACAAAGGTGATGCATCTACAGGTAGTCCCCGACTTACAATGGATTCCGTTCTGATGACTCTGTGGTAAATTGGTTTTGATATAGAATATCTCATTTTTTTAAAGTTTTCATTCTTATTGCCTTTTATTATCAGTATCTTTCTAAATTTGATCTTTATTTATACTTAAAGCAATATTTTTATAAATCTGAAACTTAGTCACATGACTTCTTTTGCTAGATATATTGTTAGGGGTATAAGCAGTGCAGGTGTTACAGTCAGAGAAACTTGAACAACTCAGCTTCAAATTAACAATTGATGCTTCTTACGGTATGAAATAGTGTGAGATTATGCTATAGGCCTACTCTACAATGAAGTCTGCATCAGCATCATAACAATGAAGTCAGAGTCATAAGGGCTGTTCGGTGCAGTGCAGTTCAATTGTCGTGTGTTGTTAGAGTTTGACATTACCCAACTTTCCATCCGTTATGACTCTTGACACCAACTTCATTGTAGACCCAGCCATAGCCTGCTATACAGCCATGTTTTGAACAGTAAATTATAAAACTGAGCATCTGCAAGTGAACATCTGAGAATAATAATATCAGCAAATTATGTGCTGCAACATTGATATAGTACATATTACTAACAGTATCAAAAACCAAACCTATTGCTGTTGAGTTGATTCTGACTCATAGTGACCCCATAGGACAGAGTAGAACTGCCCCATAGGTTTTCCAAGGAGTGGCTGGTGGGTTCCAACTGCCAACCTTTTGGTTAGCAGCCAAAGACTTAACCACTGTGCCACATTATTAACAATAAGATGTACCAAAAACACAAAAAAAAAGAAGTTTGTAAGTGCTGTTTGTCATAACTTGAAAACATTGTAAGTAGGGGACTACGTGTATAAGTAGTAAGGGAATTCTAAGGATTGCTGGCAGAAGCCAGAAGCTAGGAAAGAAGCATGTAACAGTTCTTTTCTCAGATCCCTCAGGAGGAATTGACATGGCTGATACCCTGACTTGGAATTCTAGCCACCAGAAGTGTGATAAAATAAATTTCTGTTCCGTAAAGCCACCCAGTTTGTTATGCTAGCTCTAGGAAACTAAGACACTGCCTCATACTTCCAGCAAGAATTTACAGAAGTTTACAACAAAAGGAACAGAAGGGTCTGTTATGAAAAGAGCAGGCTATCAGGGGCCATTTACAATAGAAACCTCAGGCCAAGCGAAGCTGTTATAATCAGGCATGGGCATGAGTTCTCAGTTTCCTGACAGTCAAGGCAAAAGGGAAAACAAAATGAGAATATTGCTGTTAAAATCTGAGGAAAGGAAGAGCACCAATTTGTGATGAAAAAGAAATACACACACACACCCCCAACTCAACTGATATATTCACTCTACAAGCACATATTCAGGTTGCAAAGATAAAGGGAATGGTTTGTTCCTTATGATTAAAGGAATCCTACACACAAAGGTTACTCCGAGTGAACGGGGAAGTTCATCAAGTGATTCAGTGGTAGAATTCCTGCCTTTCACGTGGGAGACCTGGGCTTGATTCCTGGCCAATGCACCTCATGTGCAGCCACTACCTGCCTGTCAGTGGAGGCTTGTGTGTTGTTGCTATGATGCTGAACAGGTTTCAGTGGAGCTTCCAGACTAAGATGAAGCAGGAAGGAAGACCTAGAGATCTACTTCCAAAAATCAGCCAATGAAAACTCTGTGGCCCACAAAGGCCCAATCTGCAACTGATTATGGGGATAGTGCAGGACCAGATAGAATTTTATTCTGTTGTCTATAAGGCCGCCATGATTCAGGGGTTTACTCAACGATAGCTAACAACAACAACAATAAGCATATATCCACATTCATCCCAAGTGGCTAGAAAACGGACTGTTATATATAACAAGATAAATTCTTAATCTAAATAATCTTATATATGTCCACCATTCATTTTCTCTCTCTCTTAAATATTGTTCTTATTTAAAAGAAATATTTTAAGAGCTGAGATTGTTTTCCCTTTCACTCAGAGTAACATTTGTGTATAGGATCCCTTGAACTACAAGGAATAAACAATCCCCTTTACCTTTAAAGAATATCCTATTTTTCAGCCAAAGAAGTCCAGACAAAGATAACCAGGCAGACTTTTTTCATCTCTAGTGTCTGACTGGATGACGAAGAAGTCTGGTGCTTTCGCCAAGTTGTCTGCCAACATTTGACTTTCTTTACTTGCTATTAGTTGTCTGGTCGCAAGGCAAAAGCAATGCAAAACTGACTTTAGAAAAATTTGGACATTTTCCCCTTCCACTTAATAAATATTTGTGTCTATCTGTTGCATTACATCCTGTGTGAGTTGGTATGAGAACCACCTTGGCTATTTTATACAGACATAAACTCTTAGATAAGTGCCTTTGGGCTAATATCTGAAACAGTATTAGATATTATTGTTTGGTGATGGCTTATACATGTCTACTGTTTTTAACTTTCTGAAGCAAGGGGCAACATGGTGAGAGTGAAAGCTTTGGAACTGTGACAGGCCTCCAACTGTATTCTAGTTACTCGCTCCATGGGACCCTGAAACATCAGTTAATATATTTGAAGCTCGATTTGCTCATGTGTAAAAGTGATGACAATAATATCTACCTCAAAGCATTGTTATAAAGATTACATTCCGATTGCATATATATGTGTGTGTGTGTGTTTGTGTGTGTCTGTGTGTGTGTACATCTGGCAGGATCAGGGTGATAGCATATATTAGGTGTTTGCCAGAAATAGACCCCTTTCCCGCATGAAGTTTGGAGGACTTTGTCTTATTCATTCATTAAATACATGCTAATAACCTATGACATACTAATAACCTTATTAAACAGATACGTCAATTAAACAAAAAAAACTGAGCTAAAAAATGGCCAAGTGAGTTTCCAGTAGTAATGCAGGGAAAAGGCTCAAGACTAGAAACTAGTTTTCCTGGCTCTCTATCCGGTGTTCATTCTTTTGCTATACTCTTCATTCATTCACTCACTCACCCATTATTCACTTGCACTTACTCTATACTAAAAACTCTACTGATGCTGTGCCTTCAAATAAACAAAAGAGACTTTACCTTTAAGTATCTTATAATCTAGAGGGGAAGAAAGAGAGGAAAGCAATGACCTTGTAATAAAACTTAGAGAGTTTGGTAAAAGACCAAGGAGAAACAGACTAATTTTGAAAGAAAACTTTATCCATGGTTCTCTTTCTGAGAAATCCTTATGAAGAACACCTAGTGTTTGGATGTGGGCCTTAAAAATGGCACACCTTTCAAAAGTGCTAAATTGACAATCATCTAAAAGGAAATTTTGTATGTTAAATCTATAGTGATAAGTTTAAGCTATTATATATTTTGCAACTTATTTGGAAGAGATGGAGCATTTAAAATTTGATATTTCCATTAACTGAAATCTTTGGTAAGAGAAAAAATATTGTCAGATCTGAAAACACTTTGTCTCCTCTGCTTTAACTGCTTCTTCCTTCCACCTTCCCCAACTTCCACCTCCCCTCAGTTGACTTTTGCTCACTAATCCTTGCTGCCTAGATTGTTGTTGTTGTTAGTTGCCAACAAGTCAATTCTGACTCATGGCGACCCCATATGTTACAGAGTAGAACTGCTCCACAGGGTTTTTTTTTCGTTGTAATATTAATGGAAGCAGATTGCCAGGCCTTTCTTCTGCAATATTGCTAGGTGGGTTTGAACCACCAACCTTTAGGTTAGCAGACAAGCGCAAACTGTTGGGTGTTACCTATTCCAAGAAAGTCTGTCGGTGTCTAGTTCATTACATGATTTACCACATGAGTTTTTATTTATTTGGCTATCTTCACAATGACATCGCTAGGGGAGACGTGTGTGTGGGGTGCAGATCACATCCCCTCACAGTTCTGAGGGGGTGACAACAAAATGACCCCAGGTCCGTGGTGGCAGCAGCTGTGGTGGTGGCGGGCGAGCTCTGCACTGTCAGGGGAGGGGTCGCCAAGGCAGTGGCATCACTCGGGTTGGTATCACCTGTCACCCAGTGAGGTAACTCTCATCCCCAACCCCGTCATCCGCCCACCATTGGGCAGAGAGGAGGATCTCTGCCTTGGCGAATGGGAGAGGGGAGGAGCTGTGAGGAGCTGCGAGGTGCAGAGCCAGGAGAGGCAGGGCCACACAGCGAGGTGCTCAGCCCTTCATTGGGACAGGATGAGACAGGGCAACTCCATCCACCAGGGGGTTTTACTGGCCAGCACCGTCTACCCTGGGCTGAATTGGGGGGTGACACATGAGTTACTGCACTGGGTGACATCAACCTTAATGATGCTACTAGTACCTTGTGAGTTATTTTGCATCAGAAATAATTGTAATCAAGGCCACCATGTAGTTGTTTAGGCTTCATACTGCACCTTGTAATCTATATGAATGGTGTCTCCTAATTTTGTGAAATGTACAACCTACACAGCTGTTTTTAGTTTTCTGAATTAAACCAAGCAGAGAAATTCCTTTAAGCCTCAAGTGCCCTTCTAATTTTATTAAGTTCTTTAAGAAATTAATTATTGAGCAATATTACTTTTTAAATTACTGTACTATTCAGTTCTATTACATTCTATTATGTTCTCTAACCACCCTTCATCTGTCACTTTGTTGTACTCGGGTGGCTTGCATGTTGCTGTGATATTTGAAGCTATGCCACTGGTATTTCAAATACCAGCATAGTCATCCACGGTGGACAGGTATCAGGAAAGATTCCACACTAAGATACTAGAAAGAAGGACTTGGCAGTCTGCTACTAAAAAAACTGGCCAGTGAAAACCTTATGAATTGCAGCTGAACACTGTCTGACATAGTGTCAGAATATGAACCTCTCAGGTTGGTAAAACAAAAACCCATTGCCATCGTGTTGATTCCGACTCATAGTGACCCTAGAAGAACTACCCCATAGAGTTTCCGAGGAGCACCTGGTGGATTCATCTGCTGGACTTTTGGTTACCAGCCATAGCTCTTAACCACTACACCACCAAGGCTTCCCTCAGTTTGAAAGTCACTCAAAATATGACTGGGGAAGAGCTGTCTCTTCAAAATAGAGTCTACCTTAACGATGTGGAGGGAGTAAAGCCATCAGGACCTTCATTTGCTAATGTGGCATGACTCAAAATGAGAAGAAACAGCTGCAAATATCCATTAATAACCAGAACATGGAATGTATGAAGTATGAACCTAGGAAAATTGGAAGTCATCAAAAATAAAATGGAGCACATAAAGATCAATATCCCAGGCATTAGTGAGCTGAAATTGACTGATACTGATCATTTTGAATTGGACAACCATATCATCTACTCTGCCAGGAATGACGAATTGAAGTGGAATGGCATCACATTCATTGTCAAAAAGAACATGTCAAGATCTGTCCTGAAGTACAACACTGCCAGTGACAGGATAACATCCATACCCCTACAAGGAAGACCAGTTAATATGACTATTATTCAAATTTATGCAGCAACCACTAATGACAAAGGTGAAGAAATTGAAGATTTTTACCAACTTCTGCAGTCTGAAATTGATTAAACATGCAATCAAAATGCTTTGATAATTACTGGTGATTGGAATGCAAAAGTTGGAAACAAAGAAGAAGGATCAGTAGTTGGAAAATATGGTATTTGTGAAAGAAATGATGCCTGAGATCGCATTATAGAATTTCACAAGACCAACAAATTATTCATTGCAAATACCTTTTTTCAACAACATAAATGGCAACTATACACGTGGATCTCACCAGATGGAATACACAGGAACCAAATTGACTACATCAGTGGAAGGAAATGATGGAGACGCTCAATATCATCAGTCAGAACAAGGCCAGGGGCCAGCTACGGAACAGTCCATCAATTGCTCGTATGCAAGTTCAAGTCGAAGCTGAAGAAAATTAAAACAAGTCCATGAGAGCCAAAGTACAACCTTGAGTATATCCCACCGGAATTTAGAGACCATCTCAAGAATAGATTTGAGGCATTGAACACTAATGACTGAAGACCAGACGAGTTGTGAAGAAAGCAAGAGGTCATTAAAAAGACAGAAAAGAAAGAAAAGACCAAAATGGATGTCAGAAGAGACTCTGAAACTTGCTCTTGAACGTAGAATAGCTAAAGCAAAACGAAGAAATGATGAAGTAAAAGAGCTGAGTAGAAGATTTCAAAGGGCAGCTCTAGAAGACAAAGTAAAGTATAATGAAAAGTGCAAAGACCTGGAGTTAGAAAACCAAAAGGGAAGAACACACTCGTCATTTCTCAAGCTGAAAGAACTGAAGAAAAAATTCAAGCCTCAAGTTGCAATTTTGAAGGATTCTATGGGCAAAGTATTGAATGATGCAGGAAGCATCAAAAGAAGATGGAAGGAATACACAGCGTCACTGTACCGGAAAGAACTGGTTGATGTTCAATCATTTCAAGAGGTAGCATATGATCAAGAACCAAAAGTACTGAAAAAAGAAGTCCAAGCTGTACTGAAGACATTGGTGAAAAACAAGTCTTCAGGAATTGATGGAATATTAACTGAGATGTTTCAAGAAATGGATACAACACTGGAAGCACTTACTCATCTATGCCGAGAAATTTGGAAGACAGCTACCTGGTCAACTGACAAGAAGAGATCTGTATTTGTGCCCATTCTAAGGAAAGATGATCCAACAGAATGCAGAAATTGTCCAACAATATCATTAATATCACATGCAAGTAAAATTTTGATGCAGATGATTCAATGCCATCTGTAGCAGTACATTGACAGGGAACTGCCAGAAATTCAAGTGGGATTTGGAAGAGGACATGGAACAAGGCTATCATTGCTGATGTCAGATGGATCTTAGCTGAAAGCAGAGAATACCAGAAGATGTTTACCTGTGTTTTATTGACTGTACAAAGGCATTCAACTGCGTGGATCATAACAAATTGTGGATAACATTGGGAGGAATGGGAATTTCAGAACACTTAATTGTGCACATGAGGAACCTGTACATAGATCAAGAAGCAGTTGTTTGAACAGAACAAGGGGACACTGCCTGGTTTAAATTCAGGAAAGGTGTGCATCAGGGTTGCGTACTTTTACCATTCTTACTCACTTTGTATGCTGAGTAAATAATCTGAGAAGCTGGACTATATGAAGAAAAACGGGGCATCAGAATTGGAGGAAGACTCACTAACAACCTGCAATATGCAGATGACACAACTTTGCTTGCTGAAAATGAAGAGAACATGAAGCACTTACTTTTGAAGATCAAAGACTACAGCCATCAATACAGATTATACCTCTACATAAGGAAAACAAAAATCCTCACAACTGGGCCAATAAGCAACACCATGATACACAGAGAAAATATTGAAGTTGTCAAGGATTTCATTTTACTTGGATCCACAATCAATGCCCATGCAAGCAGCTGTTAAGAAAGCAAATGATGTATTGTGTTGGGCAAATCTGCTGCAAAAGACTTCTTTAAAGTGTTAAAAAGCCAAGATGTCACTTTGAGGACTAAGGTGCACCTGACTCAAGTCGTGGTATTTTCAGTCACCTCACATGCATGCAAAAGCTGGACAATGAATAAGAAAGAAGGAAGAATTGCTACATTTAAATTACGGTGTTGGCGAAGAATATTGAATAGACCATGGACTGCCAGAAGAATGAACAAATCTGTCTTGGAAGAAGTACAGCCAGAATGCTCCTTAGAAGCTAGGATGGAGAGACTTTATTTCACCTACTTTGGATAAGTTATCAAGACAGACCAGTCCCTGGAGAAGGACATCATATTTGGTAGAGACTCAGTGGAAAAGAGGAAGACCATCAACGAGATGGAGTGATGCAGTAGCTACAACAATGGTCTCAAACATAGCAGCAGTTGTGAAGATGGCACAGAACCGGGCAGTGTTTCATCCTGTTGCACATAGGGTCACTATGAGTCAGATTGGATTAAAAGGCACCTAACAACAATAACAAATACATTTTAATTGTTTGCCTTCATTTTGGTGTGCTACATGTTTTTAACTTCCTATCGTTTGCTGGTAGACCCCACATCTTTTCTGAAAACTTTCATGTCAGGGTTGCAGCTAATAGCTCAACATTTAAAAATCATCAGTCATCCATATCTTCAGCAATATGTAATAGAGTTTGAATTATCCAGATAATGGCTCTGGCACTCATATTCTTTTATCTACATAGACATGGCCTGAGAATTAAAAAAAAAAGAAAAAATGAAATGCAGTTCATATTTGGCATTAAATTTATTTTTCCTTGAGGGAATAAAGCTTGTGTCTCTTTGCGATTAAATACTTTATGGGAACACTATGTCTTGGATGTTTTGTCCTAGTCAAGTCATTGGGGCACATTCAAGAAATAGAACCATTTAGATTAGAGAAGATGAGCCAAGCTAAGAGTGATGAAGATTGCTATCTTGAGCCTGTTGGGGTTCTCAGAGAATTCTGAATTCTAGCCCATCAATAGAACACACAATGGGGCAAAGGTTGTAATAATTACATATTATACGGAGAAACTGAAAAACAAAATACATAAATAATGGGATTGGAATTCTACAGAAGAATTTTTTTTATAAGCTATGCAAGCAGACATATAAATACACATGGTTCTGTAATGATTTTTCTGTATGTATTCTTTTATAAATTTTAATTGGGAGAAATACTTTGCTTTTGCTTCTGCCTTTATAATAACATATCACAAAGGTGTTGTACAGTCCCAAAACCCTTTAATGGAGAAGTTTTAACTGTCTCAGTTCCAAACACTACCAGTTTAGTTTGTTTTTTTTTCCCAAGATTTCATAATGTTGTGTGGTTTTCTCTAGGTGCTTTGACATATAAACAAAACAAAAAGTTTAATATCATTCTCTTCAAAAACTTTCATAATAAGATAGCATCTTTGTCTCATTGCTGGCTTAGTAAGGCTTATCTTGTCTGTACCTGTTCATTCAGGACATTTGTCTGAATTGAGCTATTTGGTGATCCATTTTACAAGATGGAAGAGAGAACACTCAGGTTTCTGTGATGGCCTGTTGAAGCTCTAAATGGTCAGATTTTCTGCTAAAGAACTTACAACTTCCCCACTGTTTACAGAATAAAACACAGAAAATTTGGCCCTATTTACAGAAAATTTGGGCTGGGACCATGGTTTCAGGGGACATCTAGGTCAATTGGCGTAACAAAGTTTATTAAGAAAATGTTCTATATCCCACTTTGGTGAGTGGTGTTTGGGGTCTTAAAAGCTAGTCAGTGGCCATCTAAGATGCATCAATTGGTCCCAACCACCTGGAGCAAAGGAGAATGAAGAACACCAAAGACACGAGGAAAGTAGTAGCCCAAGAGACAGAAAGGGCCACATAAACCAGAGACTCCATCAGCCTGAGACCAGAAGAACTAGATGGTGCCCGGCTACCACCAAT
>NW_004443939.1:731822-735507 GCF_000243295.1 Trichechus manatus latirostris
GTGCTGTCACATTATAGGGAGAGCAGCTAGGGTCACATAGCAATGTGTGTATACATTTTTGTATGAGAAACTGACTTGAACTGTAAACTTTCACTTAAAGCACAATTAAAAAAAGAAAAGAAAATTTGGCCCCAACTTCTTTTCTAAATGGTGACATATTCTATGATACTTAAAAGTATAAAGAATAATATTACAAACACCTACGTACCCACAACCAAGGCTTGCTAAATCTTAACATCTTGCTATGATTGTATCAAATCCCAAAAATGAGAGTTATTACAGTTATAGACTCCAGTGATACAATCGTTTATGTCATCCCCTTATTCTCCTCCCCAGAAGTAAACAATGTCCTGATTTTGATGTGCATCATTTTCACACGTGCTTTTTTTCCATACTTTTACTACCTATGAAATATATCCAAAAACAATTTATGGCATTTTCCAGGTTTAAAAATTATATCAATGTTATATTCTTTATGTCCAACTGAAATTTAAGTTTATGTGTAGTGTGAGATAGGGATATAATTTTATTTTTCTTTCTAAATGAATACTTAATTTTCGCATCCCTTTTCTCTATGTATAGATTATAATCCATCCTACCTCCTTTGGTAGATTTGTTCAGGTTTCCTTTTTTAAAATTTTTTCTTGAGTCTATTGTGGTAAGTTATATTTTTCTGGGAAATAGTCCATTTCTTTTACATTTTCAAACTTGCTGATATACAGTTGTTCATGGAATTGCTCCAATATTTTTCATTCTCCGTTATTTTTATAGTTATGTCAATTTCTTTAAGACCTATTATTAACTGATGCATTTGAATTATGGTGTTGGTGAAGAATACTGAATATACCATGGACTGCCATAAGAACAAACAAATTTGCCTTGAAAAAAGTACAGCCAGAATGTTCCTTAAAAGCCAGGATGGAAAGTCTTTGTCTCATGTACTTTCGACATGTTATCAGGAGGAACCAGTCCCTGGAGAAGGACATCATACTTGGTAAAGTAGAAGGTCAGCAGAAAAGAGGAAGACTCTTGATGAGATGGATTGACACAGTGACTGCAACAATTGTCTCAAACATAGCAACGGTTGTGAGGATGGCGCAGGACCAGGCAGTATTTCGTTCTCTTATGCAAAGGAACTGACTCAACGGCACCTGATAACAATAACAGCATCATTAACTTTGCCTCTCCTTTTGTTTCATGACCAATGTCTCTAGAGGTTTTCCTATTAAATTAATTTAAAAAAATGAAAAATAGCTTTTGATCTGAGTGATCCTCTCTAATAGAGCATTGTGTTCTGTTTCTTAAATTTATGTTCTTATGTCTTTTATTTTTCCTTTGAGTTTCCTTTGCATTTAGACTTTAAAAATGTTTTATAATTTTTTTTAATTTTATGCCTAGCATTTTAATTTTAAGGCTTCTTTAATAACATAGAAAATTAAAATTTTAATGTTTCTTTAAGAACTGCTTTAGCCAGTTTCCCTAGTTTCGACATTATCATTCACAAAGCTTATTTCTTGGGTGTGGTGGTAGAAGGTGTTGGATAGCAATAAATGAGTAAAATATATTTTAGAAGCGACAAGTGATATTGAAAAATTGAGCAAGAAAAGGGAGTACGGAGTGCTGGTGTGGAGAAGAAGTTTTGCAATTTTAAATAAAGGTGTTATACAAGGCCTCACCCATAAGGTGAAATTTGTACAAAGACCTGAAAAATATGAAGGAAAGGACCATGCAGATGTCTGGGGAAAGAACGTTCTCAGCACAGGGAATTGCAAGTTCAAAAGCTGTGAGGTGGATGCATGGTTAAAGTGTTTGAAGAACAATAAGGAGGCAGGTATGGCTGCTGCAGAGTGAACATGAAAGATAGTAGAAAGAATGTGTTCAAAGAGTTAACAGGGGCCATGTTATATAGGGCTGTATATGCTATTGTAAATACTTTTACTGTTAATAGAATAAGAAGCTACCGGACAGTTTTAAGCAGAGGATTGACATAATCTGACTTATTTTTTAAGGTTCAAATATTAAGACCAGAGTGTAGGGGCAAAGGTAGAAGTAGGAAGTTTGGGTAGGAGGCTATTGAAATAATCCTGGTGATAGGTGATGATGGGTTAAATTGTGTTAGTGGTGGTGAAGTCAGTGAGAAATGAGAAGTCAACAGGATTTTCTGACTTTTGGATTTAAGTTGTGAGAAAAAGATAAGTCAAGAACAACACCAAGATTTTTGGCCTGAGCAACAAGAACGATAAAGCTGTCATATACTGAGATGAAGGGGAAGACTGTGGGAGAAAGAAAAGGTTTATGGGGAAGATCTGGAGTTCCATGATAAGGCTGAGATTAAAGTCAAAAAGTCAAGCCTTCTCTCAGACAAGGCTGCATGCAGTTCTGTCGAGAGATCCAGGCTAAAAGTATGCATTTGTGAGTCAACCATGTAGAGCTGGTCATTGCAGCTATGAGTCAGAATGTATGAATGTGTAACTGATATCTTCCCACAAAGTAAAGGCCTTCTAAGCGCTTCCTTCCAAGCGATATTTGCGGGAGTAAGTGTAAATAGAGAGGAGAAAAAGTCCAAGAGTCCTCAGCCTTTCTGGCATCAGAGGATCTGTAAAATGAGAAAGAACCAGCAGAAGTGACAGAGAAGGAGTGGCTAGTGCAGTAGGAGGGAAACTAGGAGAATGTGGTATCCGGGAAGATGAATAAAGTGCTTTAAGAAAGAGGGACCGATGAATTAGGTCAAAGGCTCTTCTAGGGCTAGTTCAATGACAACTGAAAATTGACCTTAGGGTTCAATCACGTAGTGATTGATGATTTCTGACAAAAGCAGTTCTGATGTAGTAGTGGAGAAAAACCCAGGTTGGAGTGAGTTGGGAGGAGAGGATTTGGAGAAAGGGAGTATGGATAATTTATTTTGAGAATTTTGTTACAAAAGAAAAACAAAGAAATGGTATAGTTGTTGAAATCGGATGTTGTTCCTTCCTTTCATACTTGTTACACAATTTTAGTTCCAACTTGTTTTTATACCACTTAATTTAGTTATAATTATCATTGTCTTACATTGACAAAACTTGTTCAATTTACCCTTAAGTTTGTCAATTTTTTTTCAATTTCATTCTTCTCTCTTGAGTTTGATTGCCTTCTTTCTGTACATTCTGTACCTCTTGTACTTCCTTTGCTAGTTTTTATAATGACTGTTTTTTAATAGAAGTTTTATCTTTGTTTTTTGGAGTGTGTTTTTGCTGGCATTATTTTTGAGGTACAATAAATACTAAATTGAAATTTTTGTCTCAGCACATTGAAGACATTGTTTCATGGTGTCTTCAGATATTATTGTTGGTGACTATTCTCATCATTCTAAATGACATTCCTTTAGGAATAATATGTCATTTTTCTCTAATAATATTTAATGTGTATATTTTTTATCTTTAGTGTTCTCCAGTTTCACTATGATCTAAGGGTAGATTTAATTTCATTTATTCTAAAATATGGAAAAATTTAAGCTATCAACTTTTCAATTATTACTCCCACTTATGTTTATGTTTATGTTACAATTTTGAATTCCATTTTTATCTCTCTTAATTTATTTTTAATGTTATCTCTTTATACTATATTCTTGGTAATTTCTTCAGGTCTATTTTCCAGTTCACTAATTCTTTTTTCAGTTTACTCTAGCCTGCTGTTTATATTATATATT
>NW_004443939.1:736553-738276 GCF_000243295.1 Trichechus manatus latirostris
ACTCAGCATAATGACCTCCTGCTTCCTCCATGTTATAAGATGTTTCACGCCTTCATCTTTGTTCTTTATCATTGCTTAGTAGTCCATTGTGTGGATATACCATAATTTGTTTATCCATTCACCCACTGATGGACACCTAGGTTGTTTCCATCTTTTTGCTATTGTGAACAGTGCTGCAATGAACATGGATGTGCATAGATCATTGGTGTGACAGCTCTTCTTTCTCTAGGATATATTCCAAGGAGAGGGATAGCTTGATCATATGGTACTTCTATTTCTAGCTTTTTTAAGGAAGCACCAAATTGATTTCCAAAGTTGTTTTACCATTTTACATTCCCACCTACAGTGTATAAGTGTTCCAGTCTCTCTACAACCTCTCCAGCCTTTATTATTTTGTGTTTTTTGGATTAATGCTAGCCTTTTTGGGGTGAGATGATATCTCACTGTAGTTTTGATCTGCATTTCTCTAATGGCTAATGATCGTGAGTATTTCTTCATGTGTCTGTTAGCCACCTGAATATCTTCTTTGGGGAAGTGTCTGTTCATATCTTTGCCCATTTTTTAATTGCATTATTTGTCTTTCTGTTGTTGAGGTTTTGCAGTATCTTATAGATTTTAGAGATTAGACACTGATTGGATTTGTAGTAGCCAAAAATTTTTTCCCAGTCTGTAGGTTGTCTTTTGACTCTTTTGATGAAGTCTTCTAATGAGCATAAGTGTTTGACCTTTTTTGCTCCCATTTATCTAGTCTCTCTTCTGGTGCTGGTCCATTGTTACCTATGGTTCCTATTGTGTTTATGTCATGTATTAGAGCTCCTAGCGTTGTCCCTGTTTTTTCTTCCATGATCTTTATCGTTTTCAATTTTATATTTAAGTCTTTGATACATTTTGAGTTACTTTTTGTGCATGGTGTGAGGTGTGGGTCTTGTTTTGTTTTTTTGCTGGTGGATATCCAGTTATGCCAACACCATTTGTTAAAGAGACTGTCTTTTCCCCAGTTAATGGACTTTGGGCCTTTGTCAAAAATCAGCTGATCATAGGTGGATGAATTTACATCTGTATTCTCAATTCTGTTCCATTGGTCTATGTATCTGTTGTTGTACCAGTACCAGGCTGTTCTGACTACCGTGGGGGTATAATAGGTTCTAAAATCAGGTAATGTGAGGCCTCCCACTTTGTTCTTCTTCTTGAGTAATTCTCTACCTATTCAGGGTCTCTTCCTTTTCCATATTAAGTTGGTGATTTGTTTCTCCATCTCATTTAAAAATGCTGGTGGGATTTGGATTGGGATTGCATTGTATCTTTAGATCGCTTTGGGAAGAATTGACATTTTCACAATTTTGAGTCTACCTATCCATGAGTCAGATATGTTTTTCTACTTATGAAGGTCTCTTTTGGTTTCTTGCAGTAGTGTCTTGCAGTTTTCTTTGTGTAGGTCTTTCACATCTCTGGTTAGATTCATTCCTAAGTATTTTATCTTCTTGGAGGCTATTGTAAATGGTACTGATTTGGTGATTTCCTCTTCGAGGTTCTCTTTGTTGGTGTAAAGGAATGCAACAGATTTTTGTATCTTTATCTTGTACCCTGAAACTTTGCTGAAATCTTCTATTAGTTCCAGTAGTTTTCCTGTGGAGTCGTTGAGGTTTTCTGTGTATAAGAGCATATCATCTGCAAATAGAGATACTTTGACTTCTTCCCTACCAATTTGGATGCCCTTTATTTC
>NW_004443939.1:751846-756140 GCF_000243295.1 Trichechus manatus latirostris
CAAAGTTCCCAGGGATCCCACCGATGCAGCTATGAGGTCTGGGGAAGTCGCTCTCAGGTGTCGCAGCACAGCCTGGCCAGAAGGCACAGAGGCATACAACGCCTAGTATTCAGGGATCAGAAAGAGAAGGAAGATATAGAGAGACAAGAAGCTGAGCAATGAAGAAAGACAAAAAGATAAAAAGAGGGAAAACAAACAAACAAAAAAGAACAAGAAAGGCTCCCCAAAAAAACGGAAAAAAAAACCAAAACCAACGGAAAAAAAAATGCTCTCAGGGATCCCTCTGAACATCTGTGCAAGCCGAGGGGGTAGTCTTCTTGCCACACAGCACCGCCTGGCCAGAAAGGGCTCCCAACTCAAGAAAAGGAAAAGAAAACAAAGAAACAATTCAAAACAAACAAACAAAAGCCCCGGCATCCCACCAGTGTGGCAGCCCAGAGTAGGAAGCAGCTCCACACTTGAACAGAGCTCTACAGCCCCTCAGGAAGAAGCAAAGATGGCACACGAAGCCAGGTATTTGAGCCAAAGGAGGGGAAGTTGGTGAGAGCTAAGAAAGAAATCAAAAGAAGTGGAAAAAAGCAACACCAGCAGCCAACAAATGGCACTCAGACAGCCGGCCCGTTCAGGTGTGAGGAATCCAAGCAGCCGGTGTTTCCTGGACAAGAGATTGTGGCCGTGGGAAGCAGAGGAGTCCGAGTGGGGGTGAAGAAGGGTGGGAAAGCGTATATCGCAAATTACTGGTTGTTTTGTCTCCTACTGGAAGCTCGGTGAAGCTGCTTTCTCGTACCCCCTGTTTGCTGCTCTCCGATAGAAGTCCAAGATGGCGGATCCGCACTTAGTTAGCTGGTAGGGGATGCCTGTATTAATCTCTCCTCGCTCTCCATTCTCTGTCAGTTTTCTCACTCCATTTGGTTCTTGGCTGAGTTCTTTATCTCTTCATTTGATGTTTTAGGGTTTCGGGATTTTTTTTTTTCTCTGGCTTAGTTTTTCGGATCTTTTCTGTGGCGGGACGGCGTAGTGCTTCTGCCTAGAGCACCATTTTGTGATCCCTCTGGAAAATTTCTTGATTTTTTATTTTGGGAGCTTGCTGAAGTCATCATGGATTGCCTCTTTATGTGATTTGATATTGACTGTTGTCTCTGAGCCATCATTAAGTTATATTTATTTATTTTATGTTTGCTTACTATGTCCTATCTTCTTGTTTTGTTTTGATATGCCCAAATAGGCTGCTCGTATGAGCTAGTTTGAATTATTGGCACCTTTGAAGCTCTAATGTCCTGTCACCAGGTGGTTAGATCTGTCACTAGGTAGGTGAGCTCAGGAGTCCACCCACTTCTCCTATATGGATTCAACTCAGTTGCCACCAAGTGTGTGGAGTAGGCTCTCACTTACCGTCCTAGACATGCATGGGTGATTGGTGTAGGCACAGGCACCTAGCTGCAACAGGGGGACACACTCTGAGCAAGGCAGGGGGCTGACAGCCACCCCCAAGTGTCCACGAGGAAGGTGTGTCCTTGTTCCCTAGAGTGTGTAGGTGGGTAGGTTTTGCAGTCAGACTATGAGCTCCTAATGATGTTGGCTTTAAGGACCGGGGGGCACCTCTTATTCATGGTCCCCTATCGCAGGTGGCTAGGTGGCATGGGTGGAGCCACTGGTCTTCAGGCCCCTGATGTGGGTAGGTGAAGACCCTGCTTAATGGGCAGAGCAGTGTCAAATATCATGAACTAGCCACTTCACAGCTGAAACAGCTGAATTTAGAGTTCCGGTATATACTCTGTTGTACTGTGGTAATGAAGGCCTATGCTGCTGAGATGGCCCCACACAAGTCTATGCAGGGGAAAGGCACTCAAAGTCCACGTATCACTTATGCCTGTGCCTAGGCAAAGAAGCTGTGCCTATCCTGGGTTCTTGGCTTAGGGGAGCTGGCAGTTTATTTTTTCTCCTGTTTGTTAATTTGTTGACTCTCCAAGGCAGGGAGAATGGCTCCGGGCATGTAACGGATCCTGCTTCTGGCCCAGGGGACTCAGCAATTTGCTGAAGCCAGTCTGGGACCCAGTGCAGAGCAGGGAGCGGGAAGGTAAATGGGAGAGAGGTTTTTCCTTAAGGGTGGTGTTTTTGATCCACATGGTAAGCCACAGGCAATTACTTATTTTTCGCCAATGAGGGCTGATTCTCACTGGTTCTGAGTGGCCGAGTAGACTCACTGCAGCTGGGTCTCTCCCAGTGCAGAGTACGCCTCCCAAGCATGGCTGCTTGCCTGCCTTACCACTCACCCATGAGCTGATCAGGTCTGAAGGACTCAGGCTCTCGCCAGCTCATGTCTGGCAACTCCTCACTGCTTCCGAATTGTCTCTCCCTCCCACTGCCACTCAGTCCAGTTCCTCAACTCTGCTTTTGATGTTCAGGGCTCCCAGATTGCCATATATAATTGAATCACTTGTTTTATCGGGTCTTTGTTGTAAGAGGGTCCACCAGAAGCATCTGACTACTCTGCCATCTTGGCCCAGCCTCTCCATATTTTTCAGTTATATATTCTTTCTCAGACACCTGTTTTTTAATACTGTCTTATGCTTGACTTATATATGTGTCTTCTTCTTTTATATCTTCGATCATTTTAAATATACTTATTTCATGGTTGCTATCCATTATCTAGAGTTGTAGGAGGTCTAATTTGTTGTTTCTTTGCCTGATACCTCTCCTTAATGATCATTCCTTCATGAATTTTGTAATTTTGTTTGTGAGCTAATCTTCAGTGAGAGCTTGGCTTAAGAAATATTTTGTAACGTTGGTTGAGGATATGTCTTTCCAGAATTTTTTTTTTTTTTTTTTTGGCTTTAACAAAGAGAAATTTATTTCCTCACAGTAAAGTAGGCTAACAACCAAAATTCAGGGCGTCAGCTCCAGGGGAAGGATTTCTGTCTCTGTTGGAACTGGAGGAAGGTCCTTCTCATCAATCTTCCCCTGGTTGAGGAGCTTCTCAGGCGCAGGAACCCCCAAGTCCAAAGGATGAGCTCTCCTCCTGGTGCTGGTTTCTTGGTGGTATGAGGTCCCCCTCCAGAATGGTTTTTTGCTTGCTTCTTTCAGGAGCTCCCAAAATAATACCTATTTAGCACCACTTTTACACTAAATTTTCAGCTTGCAGTTTCTCATATCACTCATGTGGTGTTTATTTAAACTCCAAATTCAAGTGAGGCACGTTTTGGTAAGAAATCACCAGAAATGGCAATTTTTTATATCCAGCCTGACAGTAAAATTTTATTTGTGACTTTCTATTACTATAAATAGATTTCTTTGAGTCCAGTCCTTTATTTTTGTAGCCCTTGGAAGGTCCTTACTTCGTGCATAGATATTAGTTATACTTTTATACTTTCTTAATTTGATGTCTCAATCTTTGTCCACTTGTCTACCTAAGAGTCAAGACCTTTGATTAGCCCCAGGATCAGCTCACAACTTCACTGGTGAGATTTGCACAGTTTTTTTGTTGTTGTTGTTGTGGATTTCCTTTTCTTGTTAGTTCACTTATGCACTTAAAGGATGTTTTCTGTATTTTATGGAGCTCCCTAATGTGACATATTGGAAGAAATGGACAGTGAACTGTCTGGTCTATCAAAATTTGTTACCAGTTTATCTTTCTGGTCTCCTTTTCCACTTATCACACATACTAATCCCATGCTTTGAGCAAATCAACAAAATACTTTGTTTCTTCTGTTTCCTTGTTCTGGATTTCTTCCCTTATGACTATATCTCTTATGTCTATGTATGACCCATGCATGAACCGATTAAATGTCACCTCTTTCAGGAAGCCTTGCTTCATATGCCAACTGGAAGTGACATTCTCTCCTATGGTGTCTGATTTGTATCTTTTACTTTGTGCCTATTGACTCCACTTCCATTGTGGTTATTACGCTGTTCACCTTCTCCAAGTCCACCCCACCCCTAACATTAGACTGAGAACCCAGGACAAGATCTGTGGCTGATTCATTTTGTATCTAGCCCAAATGTAGCATTATGCCTTTCAGAGTATGAGAGTTTATTAAACAAAATTGAATTTAAGCAGAGATTCAAACAGAAGCTGCAATATAAATATAATATAGAATTGGGTTGATATATCCAGTGAATACTTAAATTAGATGTCTATAAATCTATTCAATTTTAAGACCTGATAAAATAATAATAGCTTATATTGTTGAGTTTATTATGTTCCAAGCACTTTTCTAGGTGCTTAACTATGGAGTCCTGGTGACATAGTGGTGAAGAGCTCAGGCTGCTAACCAAAAGGTTGGCAGTTCGAATC
>NW_004443939.1:756243-785207 GCF_000243295.1 Trichechus manatus latirostris
TTTTTTTTTTTTTTTACTTATGTGATCTCTAATTATCATGACAACTGTGGAAAACAGATGAGGTTAATGTAGTTGTTCAAGATCACAGAAGTAGTAAGAGGCAGAGCTGATATTTAGATCCAGATCTATCTGGCTTCCAAAGACAACAAAAAGTAAAAGTACATAATTACCACAATAGAAAAGCAATATGCTTTAGCGAAGAGAAGTATTGTTTATTCCACATGGAAGATCCGGAATGGTAGAATGACGTAGATGGGATAGGAATGATGCCACTCTTTCTTCAAGGCTCAGATCAAGGATCATCTCTTTCAAGAAGCTCTCTTTCACTCCCTCTAACAGGTTAGTTTCTCACTGCTGGGCTTCCACAGTCCTCTTTGAATTAACTGTAATTGTAGCAATTATAATCACTTGATTTTAACAGTCTGTTTATGTGACTGTCACCTCACTAGGCAATGACTGACTTGAGGATAGGAACTTTGTTTAGTTTTTACTCTGTTTTTCCATTTTATTCCCATTAGATATTAATAAGTATTCCTTGGGGGTAACTGTCCTATCAAAAATTTTACATACCATATTGTGATGGTTAAGATTGTGTGTTGACTTGGCTGGGCCATGAGTCTCAGTGTTTTGGCAATCATATAATGTTGTGATCACTACCTTGTTGAGATTTGATATGTGATCAGCCTCATGATGGCATCTGCTGTGAATAGCCAATCAGTTGAAAGGGAGTTCCCTTGGGGGTGTGGCCTGCATTGAATATAAATGGACTTTCTGGCAAAGCTTGGGGACTTTTGCTTGTTCTGGATCCTGCAACTGGCTCCTGTTCATCTGACCTCTGGATCTTTGAACTTGAGCTAGTAGCTTACCTGCAGTCTTGCCTGCTGATCTTGGGATTTGTCAATCTTCACAGCCTGTGAGCAAGAGCCCTGCTCTCTGACCTGCTGATCTTGGGTTTACCAGCCCCTGCAGCTACGTGAATCAGAAGAAGCCTGTATCCTGACCCACAGACTTGGGACATCCCAGCCTCTAAAACTGCATGAACCATTTTCTTGATATAAATCTCTCTGTATATATACTTATATGCTTTACTAGTTTTGCTTTTCTAGAGAACCCAGCCTAAGACAAATATCCTAATCTTGAAATTTCATAATGCAAACTAGTAGATAAAACTTCTAAGAAGTTCTACAGAAAAGAGATTCATTTACCCTTAATTAAAGTAGTATTTCCCAGTTTTAGTTGACTGTATTGTAGAATTTTTTTTTTCTTAAAACATTTCTTAATATCTTGTACATCTAATACTCCAGAAAATAAACCTCTTCTTACATGATTTTATTGAATTTTTCTTTTCTCCTCATTTTTGGGGATGATAGGTGGTTAATGAAGTCTACTAATATTATGGGGGCAGTGGTGGTTCAGTGGTAGAATTTTTGCCTTCTATACAGAAGACTTGGGTTCAATTCCTGGCTAATACACCCCAAGCCAACCCCCATGTCAGGGCAGGCTTGTGTGTTGCTGTGATGCTGAACAGGTTTCAGCAAAGCTTGCCAGACTAAAACAGATTAGCAAGGAAGGCCTGGTGATCTACTTCTGAAAATTAGCCATTGAAAACCCTATGGGTCACAACGGCCCAATCCCATTGTGTATGGGGTCACCATGAGTCAAGGTTGACTCATGCAGCTAACAACAATAACTTACTTTATAATATATAAAAGGAATTTTCCTCATACCAATTGCCAAAAGAAATTATACTGTGTAGCAAGGGGTCAACACAGAGTTGTTAAACTGCTCTCTTGGCAAAAGAATATACATGGCATTTCTGCCTTTGAGCTAACCACCGTTGTTCCAGGGATATGCGTTTGACGGGGAATCCCTGAATCCAAATTTGCTCTCATCTTTCATTTCTCCTTTATAATATGATTCTGTTTCTTCAAAAGCATAGATTTCTTTGTCTGTTGCTTTTATTGAAGCACATAAATCCAACCGGTGGCTGTGATATTTTAGAAATATAAAATAAGGGGGAAGGGGCTTAATAGTTTTCTCAGTGCTAATGGCAGCCAAAGGCTGAGCCCTGTGTGCTGTCAATAATAGAGCTGTTAAAAGGAAAAAATCCTTTGTAGGCAGTTTTCATTCCCTTTCAAATGTGTTGGTTTTAAAGAGTGGAATTTTTCAGTAGCAGAAGCAGTTGGAATCAAATCCCACCTGTTTTTTATATTTATATCCTCTCCTCAGGGAACAAAGCAAATGAAGATGACCTGGGGAAGAATGGGGCAGTGATGCCAAGTTCTTAGCAGAACTGCTCTCCCAAAGATGTACTATGTAGAGGTACTTTTCTTTTTATAACAATCTTGGTGTCTCTTGCCCCGTGAAATGACTCTTGAAAAGTCTCTTTTTCTGCAGCCATAAAACGCCTCTACTATGAGCCTCAGGAAAACACTTGTAAAACACACTTGTGAGGACTTCAATGTTATTTCCCTCCTGGGTCCTTGGTATACTACATACACAAGCACAGACTTATATTTAATACCAAGACATTTGGAAGTAATGCACCCTAAGATTCTCTATGCTTAGTGTAATTATAAAAGACTTGCTGAAGCCGAGTTACAAAGATGAGTTTTTATTTGTCTGATTTGTTTTTGTTTTATTTATGATGCTTGGTTAGTAGGTAAACTCCTTAGAAAACAAAACAAAAGAAAAACTACAGGTAACATTCTGATAAGAGAAAAATATCATTACTGAGGTCCTATCATGGATCAACATTATCTATTGTATTTCATTCAATTCTCATCATATTGCTATAAGGTAATTATTGTTCCCATTTTACATCTGAGAAGAATAGATATTAGAGGTTAAGAGATCACAGAGCTAAGAAATAGTGAAGTTAACATGTGAAACCAAGTCTTTCACATCTCGAAGAGTGGGACAATTTTCAGTGAAGTAGCCAGGAAAGGCCTCACTGAGGTAATATCTGCATAAAGATGTAAAGGATGAGGGCTTGACTCTGTGTGGGAGGATATTACTAAAGGATGTGGAAATAGTGAGGCTTGAAAAAAGTGGGGCCATTAATGCAATTAGTTGACCACTCTGGAGCATAGAAAACAAGTGGTAGAGCAACACAAACAGAAGTTGGGGAGTAGGCAGGGTCCAGACAGTACAGGGCCTTGTAGGATGTGCTAAGAAGGTCTCAGGTCAATATAAGGCCAAGAGGAAGCCCTGATGGTGGCTTGAGCTAAGTGATACCAAAGGAAATGGAGACCAATGGACAGAATTGAGATATATTTTGTATGTTGAATGGATAGAATTTAGTGATGTTTTACTATGGGGGCTAGAGAGGAGAAAGGACTCAATGATAATGGCTGGATCTCTGACTTGAGTAAATGGTAGATGATGGACACCATTCCCTAAGGTAGAGAAGACCGGGAAAGAACAAGGGTTTTAAGAGCAGGAATCAAACATTCTGCATGGGGCGTTGACTTAGTGGTCAGTTAAAACAAATAAACAAGCAATAAAATAAACTACAACAACAACAAAAATCCAGAAGACTACTAGGTATTTCGCCCAGAAAGGAATTTATCAAAGGAAAATTGTCACAAAGGTCTGTCTGAGTTGCATTGTGATTTTCATGGCCCTGGGAACTTTGTCTGGAGTCCATCAGTGGTACAACTGGTTAAGTGCTGGACTATTAACCAAGAAGTTGGCAGTTCAAACTCACCCAGAGTCACCTTGGCAGTAAGGCCTAGTGATCTGTCTTCAAAAGGTCACAGCCTTAAAAATCCTATGGAGCAGTTCTGCTTTCTACACATAGGGTCACCATGAGTTCAGAACCGACTCAACAGCAACTAACAACAACAAAAACAATAGGAATTTTTGCCTTCATGGGCCCCTTCCTTCAAAAGAAATGTTAATAATTATATTTTATGATTGCATTGCTATGAAGACAAATATAACCGAGGAAAGATTCATTGTTATATATTCATTTTTCCTTCGGATTTAAAAAATGTTAAAAGCATTTTCATGGGCTCCTAAAAGTATTGTGGGCCCTGAACATAGTGTCTACTGTGCCTAATGAATAAGCTGACCCTGATAAATGTGCTGAAAGAATTGAAAAGCAAACAGGGAATGAGATTTTACATAGACATCTGCAAGCTGCTGCATCATTGGGCTGGAGCTCATGAGCCACCCTTTACTGCTGATGCTGCCGGAACCACCACCTGCTGCTGCTGAGCAGAAGCCTTCATCACTCCCTCTAATATGCCTGGGACCTCTGTGACTGATGCTGCTTAAACTGCCTCACATAAATTGCTGGAATCATGGCAACTGCCTCTGAGCAGAAAACAACAGGGCTGCCACTACCAGAGACGCTACCAGGAGCTGAATGGTTTCTAACTTATTCCCCTTTCTCGTGTCCATGTAGTACTTTCTATTGGCAGAACTTGACCTGAAGTCAACAAGGCTGGGAGTCTAGGGGTTGTTGTTTGCAGGAGTTTCCAGTCCCAGCAGTACACAGGAGAACATAAGAAAGCAAATGCAAGGCTGAGAATCAACCAATAAATAATGCATATTAAGTTTGAGATGCCTGTGAAACATACAAATAGCAATGTCAAGTGAGCTCTCTTAGCAAGAGAGTGTGGAGAAAGATGAATTGGGCACTTAAGACTGAGAACTAAAGATCACCAACATTTTCATCAGATAAAGAGAGAGAACCTGGCAAAGGAGACTGAGAAGAAGTAGTAAGAGAGGAGAGGCAGCCAACTGTGGAAGCTAGGACGGAGGAGTGTTTCTAGAAACAGTGACTAGTCAACTATTAGATATTGCTGAAAGGTTGGATAAAATGAAAAGATAAAGGTGTCTTTGGATTTTGCATCATGAAAGTGTTGGTAACCTTCAATCGAGTACTGTGCATGGAAGCCAAAATGTTTTCTGGTTTATTTTATGAACAAACAAACAAAAACTATGATTTGTAAATCATCACCCCACAGATCTGTCGAGTGGTAGAATAAAATTTCAAACTCAGATTTCTGACTTCAAGTTCAGTCCTCTTTCTATTATTTTAAAAACTCATAAAAATAATCACCAGTCCTCTTTTACAGGAAGTGACATGGCTAAATAAGAGGTCCCAGTCCTTTCTTACAGAAATACTGGCGATGTGCAACTTGGTCCTTGTAGAATCTCAAAACAAAAACTATACTTAGATACAAAATTCTAAGACCTTTTCTCGCTGAGGGGTATTTTGAGTGAGTACAGATGGAAACCAGGAGTAGGTGTGTTCTTCCCATTTCCATCTCCCCCAACACTTATTTTATCATCCTTTTCTTAAAGAGTGGGGAAGATGTTGTCCTGATCCCTTTATTTTCAGGCAACAGTAGGGAACTTTAGATCACATCTGTCATCTAAAATGGCCAAGGAAGCTGTCTGCATGCTAGTCAGGCTTCAGAAGATGAAAGGGCAGTAATAACTGGTGAGACAAGAGAAGCTGCAAAGGAAGAATATAAACATGTATTGAAAAATGAGGAGTTACAGTGGAAGGCTAAGTAGCTGAGAAGGGGCCCAGGAGAGTATTCACGATAATTTTGAAAAATCCATGGAGTTATTGCCTGGAATGAGTGGCACTAGCAGGAATATTAAGATAGAGAGAGGAAGATTCCAAGGAAGAAGGAAATTTTGTCATCTCTGAGGCTTTAAATTATCCAGAGGGAAAAACCAGGTATATTCCTTCTGTCATACTTTTAAGTTCTTCTCTTGCCTGGATTGTTGCAACAGCCTCCTAATTGGTCTACTGGTCTTCTCCTTTTGTTGTTGTGTGTGTCAAGTTGATTCTGACTCATAGCAACACTGTAAGACAGAGTAGAACTGCCCCCATAGGGTTTCCCGGGGCTCTTTGCCTTCCTCTAGCCCCCCTATTATGAGTTCTCTACACTGCAGACAAGGTGACCTTCTAAAATCATAAGTCTGATCACCTGCTTTACTCCCTGTCTTAGTCATCTAGTGCTACTATAGCAGAAATACCACAAGTGGATGGCTTTAACAAAGAGAAATTTATTTTCTCACAGTCTAGTAGGCTAGAAGTCCAAATTCAGGGCATCAGCTCCAGGGGAAGGCTTTGTTTCCCTATTGGCTCTGGAGGAAGGTCCTTCTCTTCAATCTTCCCATGGACTAGGAGCTTCTCAGAACAGGAACCCAGGGTCCAAAGGATGCACTCTTCTCCCAGCACTGCTTTCTTGGTGGTATGAGGTCGCCAACTCTCTGCTTGCTTCCTTTTCCTTTTATCTCTCGTGAGATACAAGGTGTGCAAGGAAACTCCCTTTACGTTGGATCAGGGATGTGTTACATCCCACCCTAGTCCTCTTTAACCTCAGGCAGAGATTATGATTTATAATACATAGGAAAGTCACAAAATGGAGGACAACCACACAATACTGGGAATCATAGCCTAACCAAGTTGACACATATTTTGGGGGGATGCAATTCAATACACGACACTCCCTCTCAGGCTTCCATTGCTCTTAGGATGGAGTGTAAATTCCTTAACATGGATTACCATCTCTCTTTATCTTCTCCATCCCTCCGTCAATACATACATGTGCACTTGCACACACACAGACACACACTCTTAACACTGCAACTATAATAACTATTCCTCCTTTACCCCTACACATACTTTTCACTTCAGCTTAGATATCACCTCCTGTGCAAAGGATTCCCTAATCCCCAAGACGGGGTTAAGTACCTCCACTATATACCTCTAGCTCTGCCTTCATGTATTTCTCTATTTAGATTATTTAATTGCCCAGCTTCCCCGCCAGAATGTAAACTCCTTAAGGATTGAGACTATGTCTCCTTCATTATTATACTCTAATGGCTGGCACAGTGCATGGTTCATTACATCAGTAAGGATTCATGGAATGGATAAAGGAATGAAAGAGGTAGGACACAGGTAGAACAGTGCTGGGGGTGGGGAGCTGAGTTAAGCTTGGATGTGCTTTACCCAAGATATCTCAAGGCAGTTTAGCCAGAAGAGAATCATTGTTGAAAGACCCAAGGTCAAAGTCAGAAAGACCAGGCCATATGTAAAGCCCAAAGAGGTAAGATGTAAACCTAAGAATGATGTAAACCTAAGTAAGATGTAAGCTTAATTAAAGAATTTGGTGAATTTAGGGAAATATGGGACAAATAACAAGGAATGGCTTAAGAAAATGTGTTTAGGAGGAAGGAGAGTAATTATCAATTTAGGGGACTTTTAGGTTGTATTAAATCCTGTGGAAGTGAGGGGAAGAGTTGGAAGGGATTAATCCAAAATCACCCACATGTATACAAGAAAGAATAGTAGAGGCAATGCAGGGTTCTAGAATCAGATTACCTCTATTTGTATCCTTCTCCTTCCACTTCTTACTAGCTGTGTGGCCTTGAACAAGGTATTAACCCTTCTATATATCAGTTTTCCAATCTAGATACAATAATACTTATAATATCAATGAATTTCTAAAGTTCATTGTGATTTTTCAATGAGTTAATCTGTGTAAAGTACTTAGACTAGTACCTGGTACTAGTAATAAGCTCTCAATAAATGTGAACAATCAGTAAAGTTAATGATGCCATGAGGATCAGTCCTTACCATATATGTCCATCCTCTCTGTTGATGGCCCATATTAAGAATTTTATGAAAGTTCTACTGTGTCTGGTACATGATATATGTATCTTTTCAGACCATCTTTTTGACCAAAGCTGTGAAAGCTGGACAATGAAAAAGGAAGATCAAAGGAGTACTGATGCATTTAAATTATGGTGTAGGCAAAGAATACTGAATATACCATGGACTGCCAGCAGACTAACAAATCCATCTTGGAGGAAGTACAACCAGAAACCTCCTTTGGACACGTCATCAAAACAGAACAGTTCTAGAAAAGGAGATCATGTTTGGTAAAGTAGAGTATCAATGAAAACAAAGGAAACACTCCATAAGATAGATCGGCAGAGTGGCTGCAACAATGGGCTCAAACATACCAATGAATGTTATAAGGATAAGGATGTGGCAAGCGTAAGTTGGCACAGGCAGTGTTTCATTCTGTTAAGCATAAGGTCACCATGAGTCGGAGCCAAATCAGCAGCAACTAACAACAAAAATAGAAAGAGAGAGTTCTTTCCACATGCAACATACACTTGGACAGAATTATATTTAGAAGTTTAATCAAGGCAAAACATTTTTAACATTATCCAACTATTACATGATATCACCAAAGTCCTGTCCCTTCTTCTTTCACTTTGCTTCCTATGGTTGGAGACAAGGAACATTTTTTTCTTCTCACTCAGTGAACAAACAAACAAAACAAAATGAAAAACAACAGTTGCTATTGAGTCAATTTCAACTAATGGTGGCTCCATGTGTGTCAGAGTAGAACTGTGCTCTGTAGAGTTTTCAATGGCTGATTTTCAGAAGTAGCTCACAAGGCCTTTCTTTCAAGGCACCTCTGTGTGGACTTGAGCCTCCAACTTTGCAGTTACCAGTTGAGCACATTAACCCTATGCACAACCCAGGGACTCCCCTCACTCAGTACTTCTTTGATTTCCCTCTTTGATGTTGCTGAGGTGAACCCAGAAGGAATGCTGGCTCCGTGGTGAAGGCTGTACTTGACTGGACCTGAAGCTGTGATGGTGAAGCTTCATTTTCTAGAGACGCACCTTTATCAATTTCATGATACAGATAAGGAGATAGAAATTTTTTTAAAAAAGATGTGACTTGCTCTTGGACACTGAGCTGATGAGTGAAAAATCTAGCACCAGAACAGTGATTTTCTGCATCTGATGCAAGGCAGCAATAGTGAGTAGGATATTCTTTTTTTTTAATTGTTGCAAAATACAGATAACACACCATTTGCCAATTCAACATTTTTCATGTGTACAATTCAATGACACTAACTATGTAAATCATGCTGTGCAACCATCACCAATATCTGTTGCCAAATTTTCCATCCCCATAACAGAAATTCAATGCCTCATAAACAATGACTCCCCCACCACTTTTCCCTCCCTCCTACCCCTGGTAACCACTGTTAAACTCTGATCTCTATACATTAGCCTATCCAGGTATTTCATATTACAGAGATCATATAATATTTGTCCTTCATGATTGACTTCACTCAGCACAATGTTTTCAGTTCATTCATGTTGAGTAGGACTTTCTGATGCCTGCTTGCACTTCGACTGATTTCTTACAACTTATCTTGTTCTCCTCTCAACTCTCATAACTTCCTATTGGCTCCTTTATTTCATCTCTCACTTCAGAGTTAATTCCCTCTCTTCTAGGCAGTAATAAGGATAAGATAAAAATTTTCTGGCTTTCTGAAAGGGCTGACTTATTCCAAATGGTGGTTGAGTATATATTTGGACATGCAATGGGCAGCCAAAAAAAGAAAAGGACCACGCTATAAAATTTTCTATGTTTAAAAACCCAAGTGAAATATCTGAGAAATTAAATTAATTATTTCCTTAGGGTTGGAACAGATGCTTTGGTGCAAGCAGCTCACGCTCTTACCTCTTCTCTGTGCTTTGGCCTCAATTATGTGGCCTTCTTTCTAAGGTTTCTGCTAGTTTTTACTATTTTATATGATGCTGCTATGAGTGTCTTGAAAGAGTCTTTTTGTTCTTTTGTGTGGTCTCTGGGTGGCGCAAATGGTTCATTGCTCAACTCTTAACCTTAAGGTTAGCAGTTTGAACCCACCCAGTGGTACCATGAAAGAAAGTCCTGCTGATCTGCTTCTGTAAAGATTACATCCAAGAAAATCCTATGGATCAGTTCTGCTCTGTAAAACAAGGGGTCGCTATGAGTTTGAATCCATCAACAAAAATGAATTTATTTATTTTTACTGTTTTTTAAAATTATTTTAGGGAAATTCTTCTGAATTATTTCTGTATGCTTCTAAATTATTCTCTTAGACTAAAAGCAATACCTTTTTAGAATAGAAAAACAATTTTACAGTTCATCATAATGATAAAACATTATTGATACCTGTTATATTTTATGACAGGTCTGAGGTTTCAAAACTTTCTTAGTTCAGTGTCCTTAGTGTCTCAATGATTTTTTTTATGACACTCATAGGCTAAAAGAAATAGTTAATAATTCTATTGATTAAGTAGTTAGGTCCAAACAATTTAATTAGTATCTATGTCTGACAATTCAGTAGACATTTGAAAATATAATGTACATAATTGAAAGAAAAAATAATTTTATGTTCTTAAATAATCACACTTAGTAATGGGATTTGTGAGCCTGTTGAACAGTGTACAACTTCTCAAACCTTGGAATCAGTTTGGACATCACCATCCTGAAATTGATTTTTGTGCAATACATGCTTGACATCATGGCACCTGTAAACCTCAGCTTCAAAAAGACATGAAATTATCAAAAGAATGTAGCATGATCTAACATTGAAACTGCGAACTACCTCAAGTTAATACTTCATATGGAGTTCAATAGATGTCAAGTATTGCTGTGTTTCTTTTGAAAATTTGAGTTATCCTGAGGTGCCCCTGTGCGTTTGCTGTAGTACTCCAGGGTACCAAGGCATACAGTTTGAGAACTAGGTGCTTTATGTATTTATCATGTTTCGTTTTCCCAATAACTCTCTGAATTAAATTTTGTCCATTCTACTATTTCCGAAAGAAGGAACCTGAGGCTGAGACTTGCTGTGTAATTTCCCTGAGGTTACACAGTTAGCAAATCATAGGATTAGGTCTATTTGCCTCCAAAATTCAGTTTTCTTGCTATACTACTGGGGTGGGTAGGGTTGATTAGTACTCTATATCCAGTCCCACCTCCTTGCAACTTGTTTTCCTGTCCTACTAAAGACTGTGAAGTTAAAAACCACTTTTCCTAGACTCCTTTGCAACCAGGGTACAGCATGCAAATCAGAATTTGGCAATTAAATATACTCACATGAGATTTTAAGAAGGGGTGATGTGGAGGTCATCATCAGGCTGCTTTGGCTGTTTCTCTTGGCAAGCAAACTCATGGAGGCTTGGGCATTTTTTCTGCAGTGGCATTCCAGTGACTTGTCTCTAGGTAGTTCTAGTGGCAGCACTGCACATATACAGTGTTTCTTTTGCCCAGTCACCAAATTTATGGAGGTCCAGAGCAGTTGAAATGACAGCATTAGAAGCTTCCTAAACTGGGTCCTGATCCTTGGATTGCAACCTTGAAGTGTATTCTTCAACTCAATAGTTTTAGAAGTACTCCCCCCACCCCCACTTCCTTACCTTTTCCTCTTTGGCAGAAATAGTTCCCCTGGGGCATCATTCTTGTGATGTTCTGGAACATTCCTAGAGGCCTACTCTTCCAGGCTTTTTAACACTTTAGAAAGCACTCAATTCCCTGTAAAGAAAAAAAAAATCCTTAAAATACCTTGACTGATATCTGTTTCTTGCACATAACTCTGAGTGATATAATTATCCTGCACGTATATTTATAACTTATGAGAAAGAAGCCACTACACATGTATTAGAGAAACAGAAAACAACATAACTTTTCAGCCATCTGACTTACGTGTTTAGAAGGCTCAGATAGGATGAAATTCATGACCAGTCAAAAAGAGATAGACTTAAATTCAGATTGGTGTCCATTGGCTATAAAAGAACATTTATAAGAAATGCATGGGCTACTTCCCATTTCCGCTTTTAAGATTGATTCACTGAACAGTTTAGGTGGATGATTTAAAAAATAAACCTTCCCAAATTCTCATTGTTTCTTGGGAAATTAAAATATATAGAGTGAAACATGTGAGAGCCAGAACTCAACAGGACTGCCTTGTTTGCCCGGGTCTCACAAGTTTTCCACCTTTGGCAAGGTACAGTCTTATCACTTTTCTATCCCTCTCTATTTGTGGAAAATATTTGAGTTTTCTTTCTCTGACAGGTTTCTGCCTTACACAGGTTTGGCTTTCGCAGGTTTTACTTTACATATGTGTGTGTGTGTGTGTGTGGTGTGTGTGTGTATGCACAGTGAACCATATAAGCAAAATTTTATGTTATTTACCAAGAACATGAGGAAAGAAAGAGGTTCTACTTTGATACAAATGTGAACACATCAAAAAATTAAACTTGGCTGAGTATCAAAACAGCATATTACTTTTGAAAATCGTAAACTTAGAGAACTCTCCCAAGCTTCTATATGGTCCTCAATCTGGGAAGCTATCTTTCCTAAAGGCCTAGCCCCAACCAAAAAAAAAAAATATATATTGTCCCTGGATACATTCTCCCATTAAAACAGCATAGTTTATGTTTAATAACCATTCTTAACGTCATCTAGATCCAAGCTTTCCTAGTAAATCAAAGAAAAAAACCTAAGGAACCAAACCCATTGCCATCAAGTCGATTCCAACTCATAGCAACCCTATAGGACAGAGTAGAACTGCCCCATAGGGTTTCCAAGGAGCAGCTGGTGGGTTTGAAGAGCAGAGCTTTTGGTTAGCAGCCAAGCTCTTAACCACTGTGCCACCAGGGCTCCAAAAGAAGGGAAGCATAAATGTTGTCTGCACTGGGGTGACAGTATGTCATAGCCCTAGAAAGAAAATGAAAGGAAGATTCAAAGAGGTATTGAAGAGAGTTAATGAAAGGCCTATTTACAGTTAAGGTCAGGGCTGAAGGAACCAACATGGGCTGGCGAAACACTCGGGGACTAGTAACCGAGGAAACCATTACTACCTCTAGTGCTGAATTGGCAGAGAAGGGAGCTGTTACTGGAATGTGGTGAGAGCCGTAGTCATGGGAGAGGGTATGCCTAGCAGGAGCTGTGGCCATAGGTACAGAAGGGCCAAGCCCAAGGCCAAGCCCATTGCCTTCGAGAGAAGGACAGCTACTACCAATTCACAGAGCAGTAGAATCAGCAAAAGATAAGAAACAGTAAATGCCCCCAAAATCCATTCTACATAGGGAAGTTTCAGATTTTGCAGCCAAAAAAACATAAATTCAAATATGACATACTAATCAAGTGTTCAGAGTTTGCTTCCTCAGCTTTAAAATAGGAATAATAATGCTAAGAATGTCATAGAGATTAAAGGAAATAATATATCTAAGAGTGATTCTAAAACTATAAAACATACTAAAATGCCACTTCTTATTATTATCATTTTTATTATTATTTCATCTTCAGAGACAAAAGAATGTTTGCACATACCATCTTACAACCAAGATGTAATTTTTCTGCATGCCAGACTATTTCACAGCTTGGTCACTGCTGACTGTCAATACTTAAACAACATGGATATTTGAAACTAAGTAGAGTAAAGGAATTTTCGGAGAGTAAATAGAATATTCAAGGCTTAAAGGAACTAAAGGAAGCACAAGTGACAAGGCACCTTAGTTTTTCCTTTTGTTAACCCCATGTGAAAACCTGGAGAGATGATCATCCGATCTGTCAAATCTAAGACGTCAAATACGGCAAACCTACTGCCACTCTTACCTCGTGCCTCCATAGCAGATATTGCTAATCCATTTGCAGAGCCCAGAGATAACATCCTCAATATAGCATTCCAGGCAGCCACTAGTAATCAGAGGTGGCACATGAGATGAGCTATATTCACCATCACTGGACATTCAACTAGAAGGCATTGTGCTGAAATTGATTGAACATCTGGGTATTGGTTCGGGCCTCACAATTTGTAAAGGGTATCAACAAATTAGAGAAAGTCCAGAAAACAGCAATCAGCTGAAGGACCTGGTAAAGTTTTCTTGAACATGAGAAGACTTAGGAAGGATAAGAGTAAACTCTTCAAGTATCTTCAGGTCTATATGGTAAAAAGGGGACATTTATGTACTTTGTGACCCTAGAGGAAAGAACTAGTTAATAGGTAGAAGTGTCAAAGAGGCCTATATCAGATGTTTAGTATTCAGATCTGCCCAGTAATGAAGATATAATCTTCCAAAATACTAAGTTTAGTTGAACCTGGATGAACATCTGTCAGGGATGTTATCAAAGAAAATAATTCCTGATGAATCAGGAGATAATATCCATTCCAGGTATAAATTTCCACAATTCTAGATCTTTCTGGGTATTTATTGGCATATACCAGATGGCAGCCGTAAAGGCTGAACCATGTTGGTTCACTTGGGAAAGTTGTGATGGGTATAGAATTGGCAAAGCCCCATACTATCCATTTGTCAGCTTTATTTTACAGCGTGTCAGCCAGAACCCCCCTAGCCAATATGTTGTGCCCCAGAAAGGTTAGCCTGTGACGAGATAAATTAATGGTGATGTTGTCAAAAAGGAATTTCGCTCTTGGATCAAACTTGGATTAAATGTAGTAAATCCAGTGCATTAGTTTTTAATAATCAAAAAGTTCTGTCAATGTGCTTAAAGAGAATAAAATTCCCCCTTTTAAAGGTTTGTTTGATGTAACATTTGAAAGTTGAGATGCAATCAATCATTAAAACATTTAATATTTTCAACCTTTTAGAAATACAATATAATCAAGGTGCTGCGGTGTGAAAATTGGCCAATCTTCAATTCTTTATATTAGATGAAACCACTTTCAAAGTATCATTTTCTTACATTCAATTTAGCCATTTATTCAACATTTCACCTTTATCTATCACTACTTATTTAAATTCAAAGATTTTACCTGATATTTGGGTCTCTAGGTGCACATAGAAGGAAAGAGGACATGGTGTGATACACACATGAAAAGTGAAGATTGGACTTCCTAATTTTTGTAATAAAATTACCAGCAGCATAATGGGATTTAGCTATCTTCACATAGAATGACTAAATATTTATTTAAGTATAAGCAAACAAATATCTGTGATGCTGCCACTTTTTTGAGACAGCCTTCAGGACATGGATTCTGTCTTATATATCTCTGTTTCCTTGATAGTGCTTAGCAAAGTGCTTGAAACATAATAGGGACCAATAGGTAGGTAGTGAATTGAATAAAATAAAAACTACTAAGTTGTCTCTTCTCTATGCTCCTTAGCGTATTCAACACATGGAACTGTTTTTTTTTTTTTCTTTTTATTATGTGTCTCCTCCCACACTAGCCCATGAGCTCCTTGAGGGCCCAAAGAGTGAAAACTTGTTCAACTTACTCCCAGTGTCTTACTCAGTGCCTGCTGTGTGGTCATTCAATGTTCCTTGAATGAATTCTTTCTTCAGTGAGATCACACTCATGTACGGAATAGGCTTTACTGAACAACAGCATTGGTTAGTGAACAGAATAATGCCTTTCAGAGTGGCCAGAGCCAGATTTGAGTACTAAGTCAACCATTTACTAATCATATAACCTTTGGGAAGATATTTTTCCTCTATGATCCTCAACATCTTCATTTGTAAAATGTAAATAATTTAAATGTATGATTTTTATAACTTGTAAAGCACTTTCATATAGATAGATATAAACTATATTTAGTGTTCATCTTCCCAGTTATACGCAGATGTATTCTAGGCAAAACAGTAACATAATAATTAAGAAGGATGGCTTTGGAGTCAGATTGTCTGGTTTGAAATTCAGATTCAAATTTACTAGATAAACGACCTTGATCAACTCATTCACCATCTCTGTGCCTCAAGTCCCTCTTCTATAAAATAGAGAAATAATAGTACCTACTTCATAGATGGTTGTGGGAATTAAGGTATACATTACATGTAGAACACATGCAACGGTGTCTGGAACACAGTGAACAGAAAATTTTAGTTATTACTATTATTATTTATGCATCTCTTCTTTGTTTTAAATTACACCTGGAAGTTTTCATGCATTATCTAGTCCAATATTTAGCAGTTCAAACCAGAAATATCAATTCCTCTCTGGACCTTAGTACTATAGGACTTCTCAAAATCACTCAGTGCCAATGGTAGCCCTGAAATCTAATCCCTCTATGGTGAGGTTTAGCTTAGCTAATAACTCCTTTACCTTCCTAGTTACCCTGATTAAATATTTCAAAATCATTTCACCTCTTCTTTCTCCCTAATCAATTTTTATGTCAGAATCTTAGTCATTCCCCACAGTGTTTTGCAAATTCATCCCTTCTATTCTATCCCCACTATGAGCACCCTAGTCCAGTTCAGATTCACATCCTCTCACCTGGACTATTGCATCTGCATCAGCCTCCTAACTGATCCTTCAGAGTGCAGTCTCTTGATTACATCCTCCACACCAGGGCCAGGCCAGTCTTTCCAAAGCACTGCCAAATGTTATGACTCTCCTCTTCAACATTGTTCAGGGCTCCACATTACCTACAATGTAAAGCTGAAACTCTTTGGTTTGACGTCTTTCTCTCCCTTAATCTATATTCCTTTATCTTTCTAGCCCTTAACTCTCACTAAAGTATGGGAGGAAAAATACTAATATTTATTTTAGAGCCCATTCAGGCTAGTGATAATGCTACAAAATTTTACTTTTAAAATATTATTTAATTCTTTCTGCTCCACCATGATTCCCATATATTTGCCTAGTGCACCTCTTCCTCCAGATCTGCAAACCTCTATGGGCTACTTCTTTTTTCAGAACAGATATCATACTATGCTTTATTCCCCACCACCCTTTGAGGATCTCCTCTTTCACTGGCTTTCTTGTTTTATCTGTTATATCTGCCTTTAGACCCTGCCTCTATTTTCTTGCCATGTCCCATTGGATCAGTGATGGAATTTCAGAATACTCAAATGGGTTACAATCTGATGTTACCTTATGGTACTCATTCATGATCTGCTTTTGGACTCCAAATAGGAACTGCTGGCAATATGTGCCCCTTTGAGGCTTCTGGGTTATTGCTAAAGTCAGACACACATTCAGTTTCCTATAAAAGCTCTGTGAGTTGAGCAATATTATCCTCATTTTTTTGAATGAGGAAACTAAGACTTGGGACAGTTAAGTATCCCTTGTTCAAGAATATACATCTAGTGTCATGGATTGAATTGTGTCCCCCAAAAATACCTGTCAACTTGGCTAGGTCATGATTGTCTACCATTTTTTAATCTGATGTGATTTCCTTATATGTTGTAAATTCTATCACTATGATGTAATAAGATGGATTAGTGGCAGTTATATTGATAAGATCTACAAGACTGGATAGCATCTTAAGCCAATCTCTTTTGAGACGTAAAAGAGAGAAGCAAGCAGAGAGACGGGGCACCTCATACTACCAAGAAAGCAGTGCCTGGAGCAGAGTGTGTCCTTTGGACCTGAGGTTCCTGTGCTGAGATACTCCCAGACCAAAGGAAGACTGATGCATCACAAGGACCTTCCTCTAGACACACAAAGACTTCCCCAGGAGCTGATGCCTTGAATTGGACTCGTAGCCTACTAGACAGTGAGAAAATAAATTTCTTTTTGTTAAAAGCCATCCACTTGTGGTATTTTTGTTATAGCAGCACCAGATGACTAAGACACCTAGTAAGTGGCAGGTCTAGGATTGGAGCTCAAGTGCTCTGAGATAAAATCCTATGCTATTACCCAAATCAAATAACATGCTTATTACTCATAGTGAACAAGGCTACTTTGTCCTAATACTAACTCATTTCAGTAGTCAAAACTCTCTATCTTATTAGTTGGGAAGGTAAAAATTATTTTCTGTACTACTGTCTCCATTCCTAAATCATCAAGAATGAGGTGAACTCTCTGGCCCCTCAGTGAGAATACAGCATAAATTGTTTTCCCATACTATAAAGGCAATATAAAAATAGAAAGAGAAAGGCTTAACAACCAGGCCAGACAAATCACAGCATACTAGCTTAGTGACCTTGATCAAGTTATTAACCCTCTGGAGGCGGTTTTCTCATCTAGAAAATAAGAATGATATGTCTTAGCTGTCTGGGTGTTAGGGATAGAAAAAAACATATTTATACAAATTTTAACTCACCGTCTCTTTCCTTCTCCAAATGGCTATCTTCTTTTGCTGCCAATAGAGAACATTAAAAAAAAAAAAAAAATTGGCCATAAAATTTTAAATCCTTCAATTATAGTCTTCCAAAGAAGAATGGATTCTCCTTTGTTTGAAGACTAACACCTCCATATAAAATGACATCTATTAGGAATCACTGTGATCAAACCAAGGACCAATCTAATTCCTTTTCTTGGATTCATTATCCAGAGGGCGTAGAACCCACTAGCTGCCAAAGTCTTGAGTAGAAGCGTAATTTCAAAAACTAAACTGTCTTACCACATAAAGAGCAATACACTTCTAACCTCAGAGTTATTCAGCCTCAGATGGAGAGAAATGAAACAGAAATATGAGTTATATAAGTGACTATCTCCAAACCAGTTTACAATATTTTCCAGGAATTTCTTTATAGTAGTCATGGAAAAATATACAACAGCTATTTTGGTCTCAGCAGTGTGTGTGGCAGAGCACTTCACAAAATTTTCTGATTAATTTTTACTGCTATTTTATTGTAAAATCTGTGTTTTATCAATTTTTTCATAGCCAGTTAGATTCACAAGGACCCTTATACGTGATCTCAGGCAATATCCCACTCAAGGCAGGCATTTCATCTTCAGTCTCTGAAGGATGAATATCCACCCTCTGTTTGAGGAAAGAAAAAGTGGAAGAAGAAAAAAACATGACAATAAATGCTTATGAAATAGCCTATATCACAGGGTTATTATTAATATTAAATGAGTTTACAGAGCTCTTTATTCTTTAAATGTTAGTTTCCTTGAGAAAACTGACATTGAGTTTAGTTCTAACAACACTTCTCCAGGTTATACTCCTTTGAAAGTTCTTTCTTTTCTGCCTTTCTGCTAGACAATGTTCTTGAACAGAATTCCACCCTGCACGCTCTTCTCTGATTCTTCTTTACAAGCTATTCACATTTGCCACTTCCAGCCAACAACTCTTCGTTGATAATTCTTAAATATTCATCTGTAGTTCAAAACTCTCTTGAGCTCCAGAAGTCATAGATCCAACTGACTTCAGAGCATCTCTACCTGGACATTGCACACAAACCTTTAAACATGAGTCCAAATCTGATCTCATCAGGTTTACCTTCAAACCTTTTTCTCTTCTTGACAGTCAAATAAAAAATATTGTTGTTAGTTGTTGTCAAGTCAATTTTTGACTCAGAGTGACCCCATATAACAGAGTAGAAGGGCCCTATATGGTTTCCTAGGCTGTAATCTTTATGGAAGCAGATTGTCAGGTCTTTCTCCCACAAAGCAGTTGAGTCAGTTTGAACTTCCAACCTTTTGGTTAACAGTTGTGCCACCAGGACTACTCAAATAAAAAAATAGAAACTTTAAACGTTTATCTACTTCTTTTTCATTTTTTTTCCCTTAACATACCTAAGTTTTGGAGTCAAAATGGAAATCTCAATTATAATTATAGGGAATAAGAATTCTTGAATGATATCTGTCACTACAAAATACCCAGAATCTAGTTAATTTACAACAAATATTATTTTCCTTTTTTGAAATCTACTTTTTTTGAAGTATAATATATGTGCAAATGGCTTCCTTTACCAGGACATAATGGAATGACAGAAAACAGATTCAATCTCTTCCCTTAAATAACTTGAAATCCTGGAAAAATATGAAAAAAAGTTTTTCAGACATTGGACAGCAAGTAACACAAGACTGAAAGAAGAAGAAAAAACAAAACAAACAAAAAACAAGGTAAATTCTATGATTGCCCAGCTTACTAGGATTCAGAGCAGGTAGGGAATCTCAAATAGATCTCAGTCTCATTGCAACTCATGAAGAAGCTAAGGTGGCTAGAATTTGAGGGACACAGTACCTGAGTGGAAGGATGTACATAGAAAGCGAGCACTCCAGAGATCTGCAGAGGAGTCCCTCAAATCCTTGGCTGAGTACTAATATAGGTGTGAATGAGAGGAACTGACCCAATGTCAAGAAAGAACCATGAGAAATCGGTAAACCAAAAATTTTCCAGAGCTCATAGAGAGCTAAGAATAATTTGTATGCCAATCAGCCAGAGTAGAAAGACATCGTAATAGATAGGGCATTAGGTCAAGTCCTCAGAAGAGTATTATCATTGTAGTGTGGCTAACCTAGCTCTGGACTTAAGTCTACTCTCAATGTGCCTTAACAAAGCTGAAAAGCAAACACTGAAATGATTCAACTGATTCCAAGAAACTTAACTGCTTGCCAGAACAAAGCCCAACGCTTTATAAAGGTATATAGCAATATCTGAACCTAACAATTAAGAAATTGCAACGTCTAGAATCAAGTATAAAATTATCAGGCCTTAGAGGAGCAGTGTAATACAGTCCATAATAAGGATGAAAATCAATCAATAGAAATAGACTCATAAATGACAAAAATGATGGAATTAGAAGACAAGATCGTCAAAATATGTCTTCCATATGTTCAAGAAGACAATGAAAATCATAAGCAGGATGAGGAGAAAAAAAGCAAGATATAAAAATAAGACTCAACTGAAATTTCTATAAATAAAAGTGCAATATCTGAAATAAAAAAAATACACAGATTAGACCCTGCAAAAGAAAGATGAAATTGAAGATTTAACAATTGAAATTATACAAAAAGAAACACATAAAAGAGACTAAACAGAAAAATGTACAGAACTTGAGACACATCAGAGAAAATATCCTTCAAAATGATGATATTGTCTGAATGTATCCAGCAAACAAAGAAGTATGAATTCATTTCCAACAGGCCTACTAAAGAAAGTTCTGGCAGAATAAAAATGTCACCAGTAGAAAGTTCATATCTACACAAAGAATGAACCTCAGAAACAGTAAATATATAGGTCACTTTTTCTCATTATAGATTTCTTTTTAAATATTTGACTTTATAAAACATAAGTAGTGACAGTGAATTGTAGAGTTTAAAGTACATGTAAAAGTAAGTATGATAAGACTAGCACAAAAGATAGGAGAGGGAAATAGAAGTATACTGTTTTCAGGTTCTTACACAGTGTATGAAGTGGTATAATATAATTTGAAGGTAGGTTGTGATAAATTAAAGAAGCATATTGTAAACTCAAGGTAATCTCTAAAAAAGTTAAACAATGAGGTATAGCTAGTAAGCCAATACAAAAACTATACTAAACCTGTTGCTGCCAAGTTGATTCTGACTCATAGCAACCCTATAGGACAGAGTAGAGCTGTCCCACAAGATTTCCAAGGCTGTAAATATTTACAAAAGTAGACTACCACATTTTTCTCCCACAGAGTGGCTGGTGGGTTTGAACTGCCAACCTTTTGGTTAGCAGCCAACTGCTCAACCACTGTGCTACCAGGGTTCCTTATTAAACCAATAGTGGAGACAAAATAGAATACTAAAAATATTCAATCCAAAAAACAAAAAATCAGAAAAGAAGATAAAAAGAAATAAATAACAGAAAGATCCAATAGAAAACAAATAAGATGATCATTTAAGCCCATTATATTGATAATTACATTAAATATAAATGGCCTAAATAATCCAATTAAAAGGGGGTAATTATCAGACTGTTCTAAACTCATTTTTAATATAAATACACAGATACATTAAAAGTAAAAGGATGGAAAAGATATACCATGCTTACAGTATACAAAGGAATGCCAGAGTGGCTATATTAATTTCAGGTCAAGTAGACTTTGGAAAAGGAACATTACCAGTGATAAGAAGTATATTTCATAATGATAAAGAGGTTAATTAATGAAGAAGATATTGTCATTGTTAATTGCTGTTGAGTCACCTCTGACTCATGGTTACCTTATGTATAACAGAATAAAATGTTGCCCAGTCCTGTGTCATCTTCATGATCTATGTTTGAGTCCATTGTAGTGGCTATTGTATCAATCCATCTCACTGAGGATTTCCCTCATTTTCATTGACTCTCTACTTTACCAACCATAATGTCAATCCTAAAAATGTATGCATGTAACAACAGAGCTTCAAAATACATGAAGCAAAAACTGACAGAACTGAAAGCAAGAACATAGAAATCCACAACTTCGGTAAGAATTTTCAAAATTCCTTTCTTGATAATTGATAAAAAAAATATAGGCAATCAGCAAGGATATTAAAGACTTGAATAACACTCTCAACTCACTTGACCTAAATGAAATTTATAGGACAGTCCAGTTACCAAGAGCCGAACACACATTCTGCAACATTAACACTCTGAAGGATGAATTATTATTATTTTGTGGAATTTCTTGGTGATGTCATGTTTTTTAACTAATGGAATGGATGCTGAACCATTGTTTGTTGGTAGTTTTTTATTATTTGAAAAAACGAGGTCCCACTTACAAGTGGGCCATATCAGTCCCATGTTCCATAAAGTACATTACAAATACAGTACATATCAGCCCCATGGCCCAGAAAGTGCATCTCAAACTGTTTGCAGGGAGGAGAGCACTTATAAAAGATGTCACCAAGGGGGTGAGTACTTTTTAAAAAATGTCATCAGGGAGGTGACTAATGCAAGCAGGCCATGTTGGTCCTATGTTCCATGAACCACATCATACATGTGGTACATATTGGTCCCATGGCCCAGGAAGTGCATTACACACTGTTTTCACCCCCAAAATAACTCAGTGACTTCAATATTTCTGAATGCCGGTAACCGTACCTTCCCAATAACACAAGGGAAATAGTAAACATACTTGCAAGCCTTATCTCACCATGCAGAAGCCAAAAGACACAAAAATTTCACACAATCACTCCCTAGGGAAGTATACCATCATACAAATGGCTCTCAACATTCAACTGTGGTGCAGACCAACTTCTTTGTTTTTTCAGGCAGTTGCAACAGCATCTGCCAAAATACCAGAATGTACTAAAGTGGCTCAAATGTCTGGAATAAATCCCTAGGGATTGAAAATGTAACTGGAACATATATGTGCCATCACCTGTTTTAACCAAGATAAACCATATTTGAGGCCATAAAACAAGTCTCAATAAATTTAAACATAAAAATTATGTTATTTGACCACAAGGAATTTAAATTACAAATGAATAATAAAAACATTTCTGAAAATTTTCCAAAATTTGGAAATTAAACAACACACTTTTAAATAACACGTGAGTAAGAGATGAAATCAGAAGTGAAATTAGAAACTATTTTGATCTTAATGAAAATGAAGACACAACACATAACCATTTGTGGAATGCAGATAAAGCTGTTCTAAGGAAATCTATGGCATTAAATGCTTAAACTGTAAAAGATGAGTTTCAAAAATGATCTAAGCTTCTATTTTAAGAAACTAGGAAAAAAAGAGCAAACTAATTTACATACAATTAAACACACCCATTTAAAGTGTACGGTTCAATAAGTTTTGACAAATGTACACAACCCATATACCACCACTATAACCCCCAAAAGTACCCCTTTTCGCCCCTTTTCAGTCAAACTATCTCCATTTCCACCACACTAACACAAGTCTATGGCAACAACTGATCTGCTGTCAGTCATTATAGATCTGTTCTGCCTTTGAAGAACTTCATAAATAGGTTAAGGCAGTATGTAACTCTTGTATTACTAGCTTCTTTTGCTCAACATAATGTTCTTGAGATTCAACCATGTTGCTGCATGTATCAGTCATTTGTTCCCTTTTGTTGCTGATTAGTACCCTATTATATATCACAATGTGTTTATTCACCTGTTGATGGGCATTTAGATTGTTTCTAGGTTTTTACTACTATGAATAAAACTACTGTGAACATTTGTGTATTTCTCTTGGTTAAATATTTAGGAGCTGAATGGGTGGGTCATATGATAAGTGCATGCTAAGTTTATAGGAAACTGTCAAATTGTTTTCCAAAATTGTTGCACTATTTTACACTTCCATCAGCTATGTATAAGAGTTCCAGTTGCTCCCCATCTTCACTCACACGGTATTGTTGGTATTTCTCATTTTAGCCATTCTAGTTGTAGAGGTATCACACTGTAGTTTTAATTTTCATTTTTCTGGTGACTAAAATATTAAACATCTTTTCATGTGCTTATTAGCCATTTGTATATCTCTTTTGGTGACATACCTATAATTTTTTTTCCTGTTTTCATTATATTTTTTATCTGTTAATATTGAATTCTAGGAGTGTTTTATATATACGTCATACCCATCCTTTGCCATATAATGCATATTTTCTTCAAGTTTGTGGCCTGACTTGCCATTTACTTAATGGTGGTCTTTCACAGAGTAAATGGCTTAAATTTTGATGAAGTCTCTCTGGACACATAAAGTCCCAAGTATTTTCTCCTATGTTTTCTTATAAAGATTTAGAATTTTAGTGTTTATGTATAGATCAATGATCCATTTTGAGTACATTTTTTATGGGTGGTATGAGTAGCAATTGATATTCATTGTTTTTGTATGAATATCCAATTGTTGCAGCACCATTTATTGAAAGATTACATTTTCCCCATGGAATTACTTTTGCACCTTAGTAAAAAACGAATTTACAAAGTATGTGTAGGTCTATTTCTAGACTCTTTATTCTGTTCCATTGATTTCCATGTTTATTCTTAGCTAATACCACGTTGTCTTGATTGCTATAACTTTAGAATAAGTCTGAAAATCAGGTAGTGTAAGTATTTCATTTTTTTTTCAAAACTGTTTTGACTATTCTAGGTCCTTTGTACTTTCATATTAACTTTAGAATTAACTTGTCACTTTTTTCAAAAAAGCCTGTTGATATTTTAATGGGAATTGCATTGTCTCTATAGATCAATTTGGGGAAAATGACATCTTAATAATACACCATCTGAGGCAGGGCCAAGACGGTGGAGTAGTCAGATGGCTTCCTTTATCCCTCTTACAACAAAGACCTGGAAAAACAAGTGACTTGATTATATATGAAAATCCAGGAGCCCTGAACAAGGCAAAGTTGAGGAATCGGATTGAATGGCAGTGGGAGAGGGCGATGGTTCGGAAGAAGCCAGAAGTGCCAGACAGGGCTCTGCTGGAGCCACAGCTCTTCAGCCCCGACCGGATCTTAGGTGCACTGGGAAGCAGGCATACAGCCCCATGTGCACCTTCAGGAGGCAGTTTCCACATTGAGAGAGATCTGGCAGCAGAGATTCTGCTTGGACACTCTGAACCAGTGAAAAGCAGCTCCCAAGTGGCTAAAGATAAGAACATGTGTGTGGCCTTTCATGGGGATTTAAAAAAAAAAAGCCCATTTGGGAAAAATCTCTCTCCCTTTCACCTCCTCTGCCCCCCCATCCCCCCCTACGCACTGGTCCTGCTTTCTGAAGTCTCTGAGTCCTTTGGGCTAGAAGTAGATCCCAAAAGGCACCCTGACCCATTCTCCTGGCCCTGGAGAGGGAACAAATAAGCTACTGGCTCCACTAAGCCAGGAACACAGGGTCGGCACAGCTCCTTTGCTAGGCACAGGCATAAGGGGTCCGCAGACTTTGAATGCCTTACACCCCTATATAGACTTGTGTGGACCAATTTCAACAGCATTACCCCTCACTACCACAGTACAACAGGGTAAACACCTGAAGTCTAACTTCAACTGTTTCAGCTGTGAAGTGGCAGATTAGTGACACGTGACACAGCCCTGCCCTTTAAACAGGCACCTTTATGGGTCCACACCAGGGGCTTGAGGACTGGTGGCTCCACCTGTGTTACCTAGTCAACTGCTACAGGGGTCCAAGAATAAGTGGTGCCCCTGTGTATTTACAGCCAACATAGTAGGGAACTCATAGTCAGACCACAAAACTCACCTACCTACTCACTCTACAGAAGAGGGACATGCTTTCCTTTCAGATATTCAGGGGCAGCAGTCAGCCCCCTGCCTTGCTCAGTGGGCGACCCCCTACTGCAGCCAGATACCTGTGCCTATACCAATCACCCATACCTCTCTAAGAATGTAAGTGAGAGCCTGCATAACACACTTGGTGACCAACTTCCTGGACACCTGAGCTGAACCCATACAGCAAAATTTAACAGACTCCTGTGTGCACACAGTTAGTCACAAAACTAACTACATGGTGACAGGATGTTAGAGTTTCAAAGGTGCCAATAATCAAACTAGCGCATAGGAACAGCTTATTTGGCCATATCAAAACAAGAAGCTAAGACACACTAAACAAATACAAAATAAAATTTTAATAACATATTGATGGCTCAGAAATAACAGTCAATATCAAATCACATAAAGAGGAAGTCCATGATGGCTTCAACAAACCCCCAAAATAAAGAATCAATAAATTCTCTGGAGGAAGAGAATTTCTTGGAATTACCAGAGGCAGAATACAGAAGATTAATATACAGAACTCTACCAGAAATTAGAAAGAAACTTCGACAAAATGTAGAAACTGCCAAAGAACATACAGAAAAAGTAGTAGCGGAACTTAAAAAAGTTATTCAAGAACATAATGACAAATTTAATAGGCTCCAAGAATCCATACAGAGACAGCAATCAGAAATCCAGAAGATTAACAATAAAATTTCAGAATTAGACAACTCAATAGAAAGTCATAGGAGCAGATTTGAGGCAGTAGAAGTTAAAATTAGTGACATTGAAGATAAAGTACTTGACAACAACTTATTTAAGGAAAAATCAGATAAAGGAATTAAAAAGGATGAAGAAAATCTAAAAGTTATGTCGGACTCTATCAAGAGAGATAACCTACGAGTGATTGGAGTACCAGAACAGGGGGGATAACAGAAAATACAGAGAAAATTCTTGAAGATTTGTTCACAGAAAAGTTCCCTGATATCATGAAAGATGAGAAGATATCTATCCAAGATGCTCATTGAACTCCACAAAAGGTAGATCCCAAAAGAAAGTCACCAAGACATATTATAATCAAACTTACCAAAACCAAAGATAAAGAGAGAATTTTAAGAGAGGCTAGGGATAAAAGAAAAGTTATCTACAAAGTAGAGTCAATTGGAATAAGCTCAGAGTACTCAGCAGAAACCATGCAGGCAAAAAGGCAATGGGATGAGATATATAAAGCCTTGAAGGAAAACAACTGCCAGCCAAGAGTTATACAACCAGCAAAACTGTCTCTCAAATATGATGGCGAAATTAGGGCATTTCCAGTTAAACAGAAGTTTAGGGAATTTGTAAAAAGAAAACCAAAATTACAAGAAATACTAAAGGGAGTCCTCAGGTTAGATAATCTATAACATCAGATAAAAATCCAAGACTAGAACACAGGACAGAGCAACCAGATATTGACTCAGGTAGGGAAGTCAAAAGTACATCAAACCTTAAAACATTGAAAATAGGGAAACAGAGATATCAATATGTAAAAAAGGACATTAAAACAAAAAAGAGGGACTTAAGAAATGCATAGACTTTTCATATGGAGGGGAAGTCAAGGCAATATAAAGAAATAAAAGACTGGTATAAACTTAGAAAAATAGGAGTGAATATTAGGTAACAACAAAGGAATCTAACAATCCTACAAATGAAAAAAAAGTAAAAAATATAAAGACCCAGCAAACACAAAATCAACAACAATTAAAAAAAGATACATAAACAAAAACGGCTCAGCACAGAAAATTAAGCGCAACGAAGAAACTGAACAACACACAAAAAGAAACATCAGGATGATAGCACTAAACTCATGCCTGCCAATAATTACGCTGAATGTAAATGGACTTATGCACCAATAAAGAGACAGAGAGTGGCAGATTGGATAAAAAAGCATGATCCGTCTATATGCTGCCTACAAGAGATGCACTTTAGACTTAAAGACACAAAGAAACTAAAACCCAAAGGATGGAAAAAAATACATCAAGCAAACAACACTCAAAAAAGAGCAGGAGTGGCAATATTAATCTCTGACAAAATAGACTTTAAAGTAAAATCCACCACAAAGGATAAGGACACTATATAATGATTAAAAGGTAAATACACCAGAAGAACATAACTATGGTAAATATTTACACACTCAACAACAGGGCTCCAGAATACATAAAACAAACTCTAACAGCACTGAAGAGAGAGATAGACAGCTCCACAGTAGTAGTAGGAGACTTCAACATGCCACTTTTGCTGAAGGACAGAACATCCAAAAAGAAGCTCAACAAAGACCTAGAAGAGCTAAATGCTACAATCAACCAACTTGATCTCATAGACATACACTGAACACCACACCCAACAGAAGCTAAGTATACAATCTTTTCCAATGCACATGGAACATTCTCCAGAATAGATCACAGATTAAGCCATAAAGCAAGCCTTAAGAGAATCCAAAACATCAAAATATTACAAAGCATCTTTTCTGACATAAACCCATAAAAGCGGAAATCAACAACACAAAAAGCAAGGAAAAAAATTCAAACAAACGGAAACTGAAAAACACCTTGCTCAAAAAACTACTGGCTTATAGGAGAAATTAAGGATGGAATAAAGAAATGCATAGAAACAAATGAGAATGAAAACACATCCTACCAGAACCTTAGTGACACAGCAAAAGCAGTGCTCAGAGGTCAGTTTATAGCAATAAGTGCACACATCAAGAAAGAAGAAAGGGCCATAATCAAAACATGAACCCTACAACTGGAACAAGTAGAAAGAGAACAGCAAAAGGAGCCCTCAAGAGTCAGAAGGAAGGAAATAATAAGAATTAGAGCAGAATTAAATGAAATAAAGAATAGAAGAACAATTGAAAGAGTTAACAAGTCCAAACACTGGTTCTTTGAAAAGATCAACAAAATTGATAAACCATTGGCCAAACCGACAAAAGAAAAACAGGAGAGAAAGCAGATAAACCATATAAGAAATGAGATGAGTGATATTACAACAGCCCAACTGAAATTAAAAGAATAATAACAGATTACTATCAAAAATTGTACTCTGACAAATGTGAAAACCTAGAGGAAATGGAAAAATTTCTGGAAAATCACTACCTACTTAAATTAACAAAAATAGAAGTAGAACAACTAAATAAACCCAAAACAAAAGAAGAGATTGAAAAGGTTATTGAAAAACTTCCAACAAAAAAAAGCCCTAGTGAACAACTAAGAAACTCAGCAAAGATACAGAAGACCTAAAGGGCACGATCAGCCAACTTGACCTCATAGACATATATAGAACACTCCATCCAAC